>NC_083584.1:7419983-7735983 GCF_027579695.1 Neoarius graeffei
TGTACGATCAATAATGGGAAAAAATCTGAAATGTACGATAATTTCAAAGTTTTCAGTTGGTTGTCCAAACGTGCATCCCTCTCTCTCTCTCTCTCTCTCTCTCTCTCTCTCACGTTTCTAAGGTGGAGAATTTACAGGGGATTGCCGTGTTCAGTGAACTGGGAAAGTTTGCCCTGGATGTGCTTGTGTTTCCCCACTCCAATGCATCATGCGAGCGAGTTTTTTCCAAAGTCAATCTCATAAAAACAAAATCATGAAACCGGCTCATTACAGACACTCTGAATGGACTTGTGCACACATCAGAGTGTGTGAGGAATGCTGGTGGGTGCCATGCCTTCAAACCGACGAACACCATGCTGCAGTCCATGATGGCATCCAATCTCTACCGTGACAGGATTATCCAACCAACATCTGCACAAGTGAGCGTGGCATCGGATGACGACAGCGACCAGCCGGTTTCACTAAAGTAGTTTAGACTGGTCTATGGGTTAAGATTGGTCTTAAGTTTCTTTATAGACCAGTCTAATGCAAGTAAGACAATTTCACAAAAGTTAAGACTTATTTTTTAAGTCTAATTTTAGACTTAAAAAATAAGACACCCTCCCCCCCAGTCTAACATAGGTCTAAGGGCTATATCACCATGGTAATAACACAGAAATAACAGACAAAATAGCAACAAGGGAGAAATGGCACAAAATGTGTGGCTTGCTGTATTGATGGAAAGAGCAGTGAGATGGGAAAGAGTTTTCAGGGACCGGACTAACCCACTGGAGGTTTATAATGATGATGAAATAATTTCTCGGTTTAGATTGACTAGAGAAGCCATCCTTAGGCTGACGGATGAATTGGGAGAAGTGCTAGGGCCTACAACAGCAAAAAGCCACAGCATTCCAGCTCTGCTGCAGGTTTGCACCGCATTAAGATTTTATGCCACAGGCAGCTTTTTAAATACTGTTGGAGACACAGTGGGCCTTAGTAAAGCCTCTGTCTCCCGGGTGGTGTACAGAGTGTCAGGGGCACTCTCAGAAAGGCTTTCCCAATTCCCTACCAAACCCGCTGAGTTATCCTGTCTCAAAAGGGGTTTTTACAACATCTCAAGGTTCCCCAACGTTGTGGGAGCCATCGATGGGACACATGTGAAAGTACAGGCGCCATCTGCAAATGAACATTTGTTCCTTAACAGAAAAGGCTACCACAGTCTCAACATTCAGGCTGTCTGTGACCACAATTTAAAGTTTTTAAATTGTGTGGCCCGCTGGCCAGGATCGGTTCATGACTCGAGGATCCTCCAAAATTCTCAACTGTGTGAGGCATTTGAGGAGGGCATCATTGATGGCATCTTGTTGGGCGATTCTGGGTACCCTCTGAAGCCATGGCTCCTGACTCCCTTCTTGAACCCCACCACCCCTGCACAGAGGAAATACAATGCAGCACACTGCTCAACAAGAAACACAATTGAGAGGGCCTTTGGAGTCCTGAAACGGAGGTTCCACTGTCTGCATGGAGAGCTGAGGATGATCCCTGAGAGAGTGTGCAACATTGTGTGTGCAACTGTTGTTCTGCACAACATGGCAAGGTAAGCCTGCCTGTCCAAAATAAATAAAGACCTTTATGATATGGTTTAAGGACATATGTCATTTACTGACACATGATACTTATACGCATCTTTCCTTTTCAAATTATAATTCATAAGGGACCTTCAGCTACCTGACCCAGAAGAAGAGGAGGGAGTTGTCCATCACAATGTAGAAGACAGAGAGGATGAAGAGGACCAGCAAGGAGCTGGTCGATTTGTACGTCAAATGTATGTGGAAAGAATCTTCAATGTACAAGACTAACCCATCTACTAAAAGAAACTAAAGACCACTTGAAACACGTCATTATTACTATAGTGTTGTTCTTGTTATTATTATTATTATTACTACTGTTATCGTATGCTCTTATATTTTTACTGAAGTTAAATTTAAAAACATATTCAAGTCATAAGTGCCATGAGTGTCAATAACTAAGAGTAACTTTTAAATGTTAAGGCAGTGAAGTACATTGCACGTGTTCAATACATAAATTTAGGTTATTATAACCTAATTATAAAGTATGAAATAAAGAAGAAACAGTGTAATGACAGCTCATTCATTTTATTACATTTAGTTATATTGTTTATAGCAATTAATTTACATAAATAATTAAGTCATCACCCATTCCTCTCTCTCTCTCACACACACACACACACACACACACACACACACACACACACACACACACACACACTACTGCTTTACTCCTCCATCTGTCTCTTCAATTTAAGCTGGAGTCTTTGTTTTTGGAGCTGTAGGACTTCAATCTCCAAAAGGAGTTTTTTCTCTTCCAAATTTAGATTGGTATACTGCTTCTCAAGCACCATGGCCATGGTGGGGATTCTAGTGGTGGTGGTGGTGCTGGGGGTTCTGGTGGTGGTGGTGGGAGCAGCTATCACAGTCTGGGAGTCCTCAGGCACCAAGGTAACTTAAAAAAAAAAAAACAGGCCAAGCAAGGTGTTCGTTAGATACTGTAGCCTATTCACAGCATAACGTAGTATAGGTTAGCTTGTTCCAAACGTCTTTCTATACATGTACAACCTACTGTAGTAGCACCATTCAAATCCATGTTAGTCAACCCGATGTTCTCACAGGTTAGTGTTAGGGATGGGTTTGGTCTGGGCACAGCTTAGCATTCTTTCGTTTAGTACACAGACCTTGGTATCAACCCAGTAGGAAATTTTGCCAGCAAGCTAGCTTAGCACAGTGCTTAGGGAGCATACAGCTGCGGGAGCATATAGGTACGCTCACCTACTGTTTATGCTAAAATGACGATAAAACCCACTTGACTTAACGACGTTTATAAATAAAACAATTTAATTACCTGTAATTTCCTCCTGGTCGGCAGGCTCTTCTTCTTCGGGTACTGCTAGTATAACATCCACACAGGCACTGGGTGATGACAACTGGGAAGGTGAAGGAGCGTCCTCAGTTTCCCCGTTGCTAGGGGAGTTGTTGCTGGGTCTGGTAACTCTGCTCTCCTTTCCCCCTTTCACTCCCCAAAATAATGGCGACTCGCCTCCGTAGATCTCTATCACCATTTCGGTGGTGACTTTTAGTTTCTTCGCTTTCCCTCCTCCCGTTGGGGGTCCCGTTTTCCGCTTGTATATTTCATTTTTTGCCTCTTGCACCATATTTTTAAACCTCTTCTGCACAGCTGACACGTCTCGTACCGCAGCGGGGTTAACGCTGTTCACCACATCGGTGATTTTTTTCCACACCTCATGTTTCTTTTTGTTGGTGCACTCCTCATTGAATTTCCCCAACAAAACCCCTTTGTAGGAATTAAATTCTTCAAGAATGGCTAAATTCTCTGAGTGCGTGAACGGCACTGACCGGTTGCTGTCCGCCATTTTTTTTTGTTTTGAAAAGAGTCTTAAATTACCAACAATCCTTTGCGGGATAGTACAACTTAAGATAGTCAGAGTCTTAACTGCTTTGTGCAACAGTTTTTGTTAGACGTCTATGCTAAGTCTGACTATACCCTCTGTCTAAGTTATAGTCATACAGTGGTGCTTGAAAGTTTGTGAACCCTTTAGAATTTTCTATATTTCTGTATAAATATGACATAAAACATCATCAGATTTTCACACAAGTCCTAAAAGTAGATAAAGAGAACCCAGGTAAACAAATGAGACAAAAATATTATACTTGGTCATTTATTTATTGAGAAAAATGATCCAATATTCCATATCTGTGAGTGGCAAAAGTATGTGAACCTTTGCTTTCAGTATCTGGTGTGACCCCCTTGTGCAGCAATAACTGCAGCTAAACATTTGCGGTAACTGTTGATCAGTCCTGCACACCGGCTTGGAGGAATTTTAGCCCATTCCTCCGTACAGAACACCTTCAACTCTGGGATGTTGGTGGGTTTCCTCACATGAACTGCTCGCTTCAGGTCCTTCACAACATTTCCATTGGATTAAGGTCAGGACTTTGACTTGGCCATTCCAAAACATTAACTTTATTCTTCTTTAACCATTCTTTGGTAGAACGACTTGTGTGCTTAGGGTCGTTGTCTTGCTGCATGACCCACCTTCTCTTGAGATTCAGTTCATGGACAGATGTCCTGACATTTTCCTTTAGAATTCGCTGGTATAATTCAGAATTCATTGTTCCATCAATGATGGCAAGCCGTTCTGGCCCAGATGCAGCAAAACAGGCCCAAACCATGATACTACCACCACCATGTTTCACAGATGGGATAAGGTTCTTATGCTGGAATCCAGTGTTTTCCTTTCTCCAAACATAACGCTTCTCATTTAAAACAAAAAGTTCTATTTTGGTCTCATCCGTCCACAAAACATTTTTCCAATAGCCTTCTGGCTTGTCCACGTGATCTTTAGCAAACTGCAGACAAGCAGCAATGTTCTTTTTGGAGAGCAGTGGCTTTCTCCTTGCAACCCTGCCATGCACACCATTGTTGTTCAGTGTTCTCCTGATGGTGGACTCATAAACATTAACATTACCCAATGTGAGAGAGGCCTTCAGTTGCTTAGAAGTTACCCTGGGGTCCTTTGTGACCTCACCGACTATTACACACCTTGCTCTTGGAGTGATCTTTGTTGGTTGACCACTCCTGGGGAGGGTAACAATGGTCTTGAATTTCCTCCATTTGTACACAATCTGTCTGACTGTGGATTGGTGGAGTCCAAACCCTTTAGAGATGGTTTTGTAACCTTTTTCAGCCTGATGAACATCAACAATGCTTTTTCTGAGGTCCTCAGAAATCTCCTTCATTCGTGCCATGATACACTTCCGCAAACGTGTGTTGTGAAGATCAGACTTTGATAGATCCCTGTTCTTTAAATAAAACAGGGTGCCCACTCACACCTGATTGTCATCCCATTAATTGAAAACTCCTGACTCTAATTTCACCTTCAAATTAACTGCTAATCCTAGAGGTTCACATACTTTTGCCACTCACAGATATGTAATATTGGATCATTTTCTTCAATAAATAAATGGCCAAGTATAATATTTTTGTCTCATTTGTTTAACTGGGTTCTCTTTATCTACTTTTAGGACTTGTGTGAAAATCTGATGATGTTTTAGGTCATATTTATGCAGAAATATAGAACATTCTAAAGGGTTCACAAACTTTCAAGCACCACTGTAGTCTATCTTGGTGAAACCGGCTCGCACCAGGGTTGAATTCGAATCTTTCTAGTCTTACGGTAATTGTGCATTTACTTTCTCTTTGTGTCATAGTTTTCCCTCTACTACAGGAATATTGCGAATTACTCTTTAAAAATTTAATTAATATTCTTTGGAAATTAAAATACAGCTAAAATAACTATATTGTATGCGTTTTGCTTATGTATGATAATTTCTCACAAAAAAACGATAATTTTGAGGTTTTGGTACAATACTTGCATATTTCCTATCTGGCAACACTGCTGGAGGGTCTGATTAACACATAGATAGTCAGTAGAAAGCACAGTCAAAGTCTCATTATAAAGATTTTGAATAGAAATGAAAGTGTATTTTAGTAGTTTACCTCTTGTTTAATTGTGGAAATCCATCAGGTTGGTCAGGATTACACTGGTCCATCTTTCACCATTCAGAAAGAAAAGTTATTGTTCATGGAAAGACAGCTGTGTACAACCAGGCCTGAGCTCTTCTGCTGTAATGTTCAGAGTTCACAGAACAGTTTCACTACCCCCCCCCCCATTCTCCATACCTGACATTAAAATAGATAAATATTTCACTTTTCACCAAAAGTCCTTGTTCCCTTGGAATTAATCTAATTTTTTTTTAAAAACAAAAGAAGTGTTCTGTTTGTTCAGCCGCATTTTGAAAAAGGTGTCGAAGCTCCAGAAACTCTTTCACTGTTGGAAAGGTAGAACAGGTTCAGGCAGATTCACAGCCACACGGAATGTAAACAGGTTGAACAGGTTACTGAACTTCCCAGAAGATACCTCTAGTGAAGTCATGAATAATGAATCACACAAGGATTAAAATCAGTGCATTTTGTTTATTTGCTTTTGTAGCAGGGTTCTCTCTGGTTCCTCTCCACCTCTGTTGTTTAACTGCAGTCACACCGTCTGCACCTGGGAGAAGCTCCATCATACAATCTACTTTTAGGAGTATTTCTGCGTGTGTGCATTACATTTCATGGTAGCTCATTAGGAATTGTGCTTTGGTCTTTCAGGTTCATTAAATGCATGCACACCCAGATTCAATCTCACTATAAGAAAGTGTGAAGACCTTCATATTTATGCTTATTACACAGAAATCTTTAATAACAAAATGTTGCAGCGGTTAAAAGAATTAAAAGTAATGAAGGTGCCTCTTAGAAACTATCTAAGACTCAGCCCATATAAAGTTTATTGCAAAGAAAAAGTCCATAACATTCTGAGAAATTAAAATGAATTCAGAGTGAATTTTTATTAAATCCCATTAAACTCCAAAGGATTCATGAAGAGGATTTCATCATGACCCGACTTTCATATTTCACTCCTGATTAATTCTGTACTGTATGTTCAGAAACATAAATTCATACATTTTAATTTAAAATTATTACATTTATTTTTAAAAAATTAAGTCATCAAAAGCAGATTCTACAGTACTCATTACATGACTTTCATGCATTTCTTCTATAACAGTTTACAATAATGCCATTTTAACATCTCCAAAAAGATCAGATTCTGTTGCATTTGTGTCACATTTTAAAATCCCATAAAATTATTGTATCAATTTATTTTCTGCCAATTGTGCTATATTTATAATTCAAAAGCAGATTCTCCAGTTCTCACCACTTTGACTTTCTTCCTTTTCTATTGAGTGGAGACTTTATAGACCCAAAGCATAATGATCACGTTCACAATTATAAGAGCAGAGAGTGTGACGGAGCTTCTCCCAGGTGCAGATGCTGTGACTGCAGTCAAAGTAGTGCTGTGGAGGAACCAGAGAGAACCCTGCTACAGAATTCATGATTCATGACTTTACAGAATTCATTATTCATGACTTTTATAGAGGAATCTTCTGGAAAGTTGAATAAATGCTACATGCAGGAGAAGAAGAAAGCAGAGTCACTGTAGCATGTAGAGATCCTGAGGCTTACTGAGGGGAAAAACAGCTTTCACATCCTAGCAGTATTACTAATAATAACGTTCTCTCACAAAACAAAGTGAATCTAATATTTTTGTCAGTGGAGCTGTCTGTGTACAATATACATTAAAATAATAAAGCTTTAAATCCTTTTAAGTCACAGTATATTGGTTTACTGCAGAGGCTAATCACAGTACAGTTAGCAAACTATGCTAATCTAACTTCTACAAGTCTCAGCAAGTTCAGCTGCCCAATAATTTTATAGGAAATAAACATCCAAATGACAAATAAAATCAATTTATATGAAAAAATAGTGTTTACAGCTGTCCTACAGAAGCAGTAATTTTCTGTCCATGGATGTGTACGACCACATCAAATTTGTAGTGTGATGCTTTAAAAGCAGACCTGAGAGCAGCTACTTTTCATAGTTTCAGTCATCTTCTCATTTCTTATTTAAAGTTTTTTCAGCAGATCACATGATTAAAACATTTGAAACAGTCCATACAGATACATGAGAGAGGATTTGCAGGACATTTCTGCCTGAAAATAAATGCAGAAGGTTTGTCAATAAATGGGTGAGAAAATTATTGAAGCATTTTAAAAATGATGTTCCTCAAAGAAAGATAGTAAGGGATTTGGATATTTCATCCTTTAAGGTGCATATCATCATGAAAGGATTCAAAGCATCTGGAGGAATTCCATACCTGTCAACCCATTTCAGAGTCCAGCCTTATAAGCCCTCACAAAAACCCTGACTGAAGACAAAAAAAATCCTCACAAACTAAAATTGAGACAATTATATGTTGTTTTTTCTGCATTATGTATTGAAAAAACAAACAAGGAAAAATTTCACTTGAACTTTTTCCACATCATAATTTGTTATAAGTTCATGATTATATCCATCCCATAATTCATCCCATAATTCAGAAATCAAAATGATGAGATTTCTTTCAGAATTAGGGTCATTATGAATGTACAAGTGTGTGTATATTGTAAATTTGACTTATTTGAAAAGAATCTATAAATGTAATGTACAGATTAATAGCAAAACATTTTAACTATTGACTAAATCAGCAGGAAAAATCTGCCTTTTCAAAAGGTCAACCCATTCAGGAAGAAACCCCCCCACTGAACCTCATTCTTCTCATCTGGGTTCCCATTGCTTCTGTCTGTGTTGAATATTCTTTCAAAACTACTTGATTGTAAAACAGAATGGCTCCAGGCCCTTTTGTTCAGCTCATGATGGTGCAAAATGGATGCTTGACTTTTGAGTATTATATCAAAGTCTGAGCTTTCAAGCGCTGAGCAAACCTGGTCATGGGATGAAAATAACGGAGATGTTGTGAATGAAACCCTCTGCCTGTGTACTGTGCACTGTGACAACATGGAAGAAGTACTTACAGAATAAAAATCTGTTGGTGAAAAACAAGGAATGCATAAGACTATTAGAATACGTCCATAAGACTGACAAAAAAAATCCATAAGATTTATAGCTATTCCTTATTAGTTGAGGGGTATGGAATTCTGAACACCCACAATCTCCAATCCCTCAGACGGCACTGCATCAAGAACCGTCATTCATCAATAGCTGATAGAACCAAATGAGCTGAGCTCAGGATTACTTTGGCAAACCTTTGTAGAATAAAGCCTTGTGTAGAATACATACTGAAACACCGCGGACCCATGAAGCTAGAAAGCTGTGTACACACAATGTTCAGATGTATGAAACCATGCACATGCAGGATTCCACATACATTTTCTTCCGACCTCCCAATCAATGTGAAGTTAAGCGCACACGCACAAGCACCACACTCCACCCTCTCTCCTCTCTCAAGTACACCGATTTTAATATGCTAATGAGAGCTACACCTCTTTTCATAGTCAGGAAAAATGGCAAAAGTGAGCAGAAAGTCATCAAAAAAATCAAACAAACAAAAAATACCAACTCAGTTTCAGTGAGGTAGAGTCCAGAAATAAATTTTATTTGGAACTCTGTCCTCTGGCACTGAGACAAGAAAAAAGAGAGAGAGTGAGTGAGTGGCGGAGGCTGTTAATTTTTTTTCCCCCATGTAAAGCGACCTTGGGTTTGTGAAAGGTGCTATATCAATGTAACATTATTAATAATAATAATAATAATAATAATAATAATAATAATAATAATAATAATAATATGTAGTGGGGTTGAAGAACCACCTGGTAAATGAAATTTAAAAAAAGCAGTACTCTGACATTAAGGTTGACATCAAATGGAGGACTGCTGCCCACTGCTAAAGTGTGGCCAGAACGGGCAGCGGGGCAGGAGTCAGGGAACTCGTGCTGCTTGAACAGAGACTTGCTTCTGTTGTGGGTGACACTGTTCTTCCCGGAGTCCTGGTGGCATGTGAGGGAGACTCTGATTGTGTACAAGATCACAGTGAAGGTAAAATCATCTCCATTTGTTTGGGAAACCTACTAGATTTACCTTTACAATGGTCTTTATGCAAGAGCTTTCCCAGACCATACCAGAGAAACATTTTAGAGTAAACTTCATTGTCCCCTCAGGGAAATTTGTCTTGGGCACAGTGCTACATTTCATTGCTTCGCAAAACAAGATAAAAACACCATCACAGGAAACATCATTACGAAAACAGTTCTGTCACCTAAAACAAACATGGACTACAGTTGACAATGTCAGTACAAAGACATTAGGCAATTTAAATTGAAGAAAAAGTGCTGAGTGCAAGGAAAAGCGCGAGTGCTGAAGTGCCTGTGTGTTCATTGCATGCTGCCCTACTGGACTAGTTTTTAACATTGTTCAACAGCTTAATCGAGGCTGGAACAAATGATAATTTGAGGTGGTTTGTCTTGCACTTTGGCATTCGGAATCTTCTTCCTGATGGGAGAAATTCATATTCAGAGGACAGTGGACGAGTGGAGTACGAAGAGATTTGTGTTGCTTGTTTCATGACTGCCTGGTTGTACAAATTCTCTATGGACTCATTGTTTCATATCAGTTATCTTCATTGCTGTTTTGTGCATGCTAGCCAACCTGTTTTTCAGTTGTACTGTTAGATTACAAAACCAGGCTGTGATTCCATATCTGTTGAGGCGCTCTAAGATAGCTTTATAAAAAATTAGCATGATCTGGTTGCTAACACCATACAGCCTCAGTCATCTAAAAAAATACAGTCTCTGCTGCAGTTTGTTGCACAAGTTGTGCAACAAACTGCAAACACATCATATTCTCATCTCATCTCATTATCTCTAGCCGCTTTATCCTTCTACAGGGTCTCAGGCAAGCTGGAGCCTATCCCAGTTGACTACGGGCGAAAGGCAGGGTACACCCTGGACAAGTCACCAGGTCATCACAGGGCTGACACATAGACACAGACAACCATTCACACTCACATTCACACCTACGGTCAATTTAGAGTCACCAGTTAACCTAACCTGCATGTCTTTGGACTGTGGGGGAAACCGGAGCACCCGGAGGAAACCCACGTGGACACGGGGAGAACATGCAAACTCTGCACAGAAAGGCCCTCGTCGGCCACGGGGCTCGAACCCAAACCTTCTTGCTGTGAGGCGACAGCGCTAACCACTACACCACTGTGCCACCCCAAATTCTCCAAGTCGAATTTCAAATAGAAATCATTCAGCTCATTTGATTTTTGCTGTTCATCCAAAGTGGTCATTTGTTTTTGGTTTTTTTGCAGGGTTCATATAAGTTATTGATTTCATTGTATCCCAGAGTTTTTTAGTATTTGAAGTTAAGAGGCTCTGTTCCATTGTTTGTCTGTGTTGTTGTCTTGCTTTAGTTAAGAGTTGCTTCAGTTCTTTTTGAACTTCTATCAGACTTGCTCTGTCTTTATTACTAAATGCTTGCTTTTTCCTATTTATACACTCTTTGATTTCTTTTGTTATATAGGGCTTGTTGTTAGCATAAATGATGATATCCTTCTTGGCTACCACATTGTCGATGCAGAATTTCATTGTCAGTTATGGTATCTGTAGCCTCATCAAGCTCTGTGAAATATGGACCAGTCTGTACACAGAAAACACCCTTTTAGTGTCTCAGTTGAGTCATCTGTCCAGACATTAGTCTTATGTACAGATTTGCATGATTTAAAAATCGATTTATATGAAGGAATCAAATGTATTATGATCCGAGTTAGAAAGAGAGATTTTTGACTTTGCAGAGTATGCACTCTTGATATTACCGTAACATTTGTCCAATATTCTGTTATGTCAGGTGTGACAATTCACATATTGTTCAAAGCCTGATAAGGCAGTCTCTGGCTTACAATGATTGAAATCGCCGAGGAAGAAGATAGGTGCTCTGGGTGTGCACTGTCGCTGTTCATGCGCGCACACTGCTATGCGCACAGCTGCTTTGCCTGCGTTGCTGCTGGGGGTACATAAACAGCACCTATAATGATGTTTCCAAACTCCCTTGGCAGGTAATGAGGTCTCATTGATATGAAAAGCAGTTCTATGTCGGGGCTGCATACTGTGTCTCTGATTGTATATTGTTTACACCATTTGTCACTCATATATATATGCACACGCCCCCTCCGTTCTTCTTGCCGGACACGTCAGAACAGTCACTGCGCACCAGCGAAAAACCATCCAGGTCTAGCAGAGCGTCCAGGACTCCTTGGTGACACCATGTTTCAGTGAATACCATGAGATTAGATTCCCGGTATTCAAAACAACTCTTTGGGTTTGCACAGAGCTCATCCATCTTAAGAGATCAGTGACCTCATGTTGCTTAGGATGATAGATGGTAGCAGCGGTTTGCTGGCTCTCCGGCAGAGACGTTCCAGAACGCCTCCCTGTCTCCTTCGCTTCTGCATCGGGAGACATTCTCCATCGTGTGCCGGTGTGTGTTGCTCGGATGACAGCTGGTAAATCATCTGGTGGTGTAGATTAGTGTGATTGGAGGGACAGTAGTGCATCTCTAGAGTACACACGTCGTAATCCATATTCCCACTGCGAAGCTGTCTGACAGGGACTGAAGATGAGGAGCTCGCTGATGATCAGCGCCAGCAGAAAAAAGTGTAGGCTAAACGCCATTGTTCGAGGCTACCAACTGTCAAACATCTAAGTTCATAGCGTGATCACACTTGCCCGCTGTCAACAGACAGCACAGTCACAAGCACTTTCAGAGCATATTGCCACGGACATAAACAAAAACACTTACATTAACTTGTTTAAAACAACAAAAGCAATAGTAGCATGAGCCGCTACAGAGCAGCGCCACCAGAAGTACATGCTTTGAATTTTATGTGTAGAGATGCAATGCTATAGGCTACCCTTCTTTTGTCAATTCAAACCAAGTGAGTAAACATGGGTTCTTCCCTGGTCATGACAATTCAGATCAGACCTGGGTCACAACTTGGGAGAGATACATAACAGTGAACACACAGGCTGGAAATGGGCAGATATCTCACATCTCACACATTCTTTCTTTCCTCTTGGTGTGTGTGCACATGGAATGGTGTGAGCTGGTGCTCATGTGTGCTTTAATTTCATAAACACGGTGCTGCATGGGGACAAACAGAGCACAGCAGCTCATGGCATGAAGAGTAGTACCCAGGGGGCAGCCATGACCTGAAGCAGCCTTGGGCCCAAAGGACCACTGGTTTAATTCCCGGGACAGGCAGGAAAAATGTGAAGAGAGTTAAGTGAATGAACAGCACTTACCCCTCCCACTGTATTATGGGTGAAGTGCCCCCAAGTGCCCCTGGGGTGCTGTAGCACAGCTGCCCACTGCTCTGGGCATGTGTGTGCATGCTCATTGCTCACTTGTGTGTGCATGCATGTGTTCACTGCTTCAGATGGGTTAAATGCAGGGAAGCAATTTCACTGTGCTTGACTGTACATTTGACCAAATAGAGGCTTCTTCTACTACTTTTAATAATAAAGGAGATGGGTGAGGAGCAGCGTGTTCTTTATTTCAGCTGCAGTGTTTTCATCCAGAACTCATGCACATCCTGAATAATTTTAGTGGAGAAAAAAACCCAGCATGTACAGCTTTTTTAGTCTTGTTTCACACACTCAAAAATAAACTGAAGCAAAGTCTGGAAGTTTGCACTCAAGTTGTTCATTTGTTCTCCCGTCTGAGTGTGCCTGTCAGTAAACCTGCCGAGAATGTCGAAACTACAAACATGGACACTCTAAACTACATTCCCCAAGAACCACAGTGCCCTCTATCACCAGACTATTGATTACAGCTGCCACTCATCTTCCTAATTACCTCTCTTCCTACTTAAGCCACTCTCTCACGCAACCCCAATGCAAAGTAGTGTTCTGCCTTATCCAATTCATACCAAGACTTGTACTTTGTCTGCCTCTTGATTTTCTGACCTTTGCTTATTCTATTTTGTTCACGATCTTTGTCTCGCCTCTACTATGTTGTTTACCGATCGCCTGGTCCTCACGAGCTTCCTGACTTCGCTTCCTTTCTCTCGTCTTGGATTTGTCCACACTTTGCATCCTGAATGGTGCAACTCGCAACTGTGATGTCGCAGGCCCTCCTAACGTGACCCGAGTCTTCTCCTAGTCCAGCGCTGCAGTGCCCCACTCCAGGGAAATTTGTTGGAGATGCTCTCACCTGTAAAGGTTTTCTATTTCAATGTTCCATGTATTTTGCTACCATGTCAAATCTTTCTGATGAACACAAGATCGCAAAAGTTTCTTTCCTTTCTCATGGGTAAAGCACTCTGCTGGGCAAGTGCTGTTTGGAACAAGGACAGTGAGCAGACGACATCTTATGAGCAGTTCCTCACTCTGTTTAAGAGAGTGTTTGACCATGAACCTGAGGGGATTTAAGTAGGTGAAAGTTTGCTCACCATATCAGAGGGTTCCAGGAATATGGCTGAATATGCCCTAGACTTCAGAACATTAGCAGCAGCCAGGGGATGGAACAACCCTGCCCTGAAAGCTATTTTCCACCAAGGTCTACACCCCAAGATTCTTAGCGAACTACCCTGTAGAGAGAAACAACTCACGCTGGACTCACTCATCGACTTAACAGATGATCAAGATGAATGGCTAACACATCGACCCTCCATACAGGAAAGTGCAAAGCTGGTTCAGACTTCCGAGGACAACTCACCCATGGAAGTATCACGCACCCGGTTAACATGCTCAGAGCGCGAAAGGAGGGAAAAGGATGGTTTGTCCTTCTACTGCGGGAGCTCAGAGCACCAGCTCAACCAGTGTCCCATCCATCCATCCTGCGCAACTCCAGCAGAAGGTCCAGCACGCATTGTGAGTCCAGTGAGAAAGTTCAATTCCAAATTATTTAAGGTTCCAATGTTATTAAAGTTGACGTCCTCCACACACATCCTTTCTGCTTTTATCGATCCAGGAACAGAGGGGGAACTTTATCAGCAGCACAATCATACAGAGGTTCAACCTGCCCACAACCCCTCTGCAAAGCCACACTCAGCATTAGGACCATTGACGGAGGACCCATAGGAGATGGTTTCGTCACCATGCGTACCACATCGATTCTTATCCAAGTGGGAGTACTACACTCAGAACATCTCACTTTACATCAACACAACTGTAAGTCATAATATTATTCTTGTTTACCTTTGGCTTAAACTTCACGACCCCTTGATATAGTGGCAGAACAAGGAAATTCGCCTACCTGCTTTCAGAGTTGTACCTCTCGTCCCCTAGTCAATCTTTCATCTACCTCTGTGGACAGTCCTCAACCAGACCCCATGGACAATGTTCCCAAATGTTACGTGGATCTTCAGGAGGTCTTTAGCAAGGGAAAGGCTTGTGGGCTACCACCATATCAGCCCTATGATTGTGCTATTGACCTACTGCCAGGCATGTCACTGTCACAGGGGTGTATATACCCCCATCCCAGAAGGAACATGCTGCCATGGACAAGTACATTGAAGAGGCCTTAAGCAAGGATACATCTGCTCCTCCAAATCTCCAGCTTCTGTGGGCTTCTTCTTTGTGGAGAAATGAGGTGGTGGACTCTGGCCATGTATTGATTACAGGGGCTTAAACCAGGTATCCATCAAGTATCCTTATCCCCTTCCTCTTGTTCCTGCTGCCTTAGAGCAACTCCAATCAGCAAGGACCTTTTCGAAAGATGCATACAGTATAACCTAATGCAGTGCATATAACCAAATCAGGATCAAAAAGGGTGATGAGTGGAAGACCGTTTTCAGCACTACCGCCGGCCATTTTGAGTACCGGGTAATGCCATATAGCCTTTCTTTGGCTCATAGTGTGTTCCAATGCCTAAATCAATGACATACTATGGGACCTGTTAGGCAGATATGCCATCGCTTCCAGAGACAACATCCTGATTTACTTCCCAGATGATAGAAGTCACCAGGAACACGTCAGAGCTGTTCTCAAATGTCTGCTAGAGAATCACCTCTACATCAAAGCAGAGAAGTGCGAGTTCCATCAGGGTCGTATCTCCTTCTTAGGATACATCAGTGCAGCTGGTGTTAGCATGGATTCATCCAAGGTCTCTGCAGTCACATCTTTTCCCATGCCCACATCCATAAGGGATCTTCAGCATTTCATGGGCTTCACAAACTTCTATTGTCGGTTCATTATGGGTTTTAGCACGATAGCCGCTCTCTTAACAGCTCTGCTTAAGAAGGGACCTAAGTGCTTCCAGTGGAACCCCATAGCCAAAGAAGCATTCCATCGTCTTAAACAAGCCTTCACCTCTGCTCCAGTCTTACAGCATCCTGATCCAACCAAACCTTTCACCTCAGAGGTAGATGCATCCAACACTGGAGGAGGGATGATTCTGTCTCAACGTTTTGGGGAGAAACCGAAACTTCATCCAGTAGCCTTCTTTTCAAAGAAACTCTTCTGCAGAAAGGAACTACGATGTTGGCAACAGAGAACTGCTTGCCATGAAACTAGCCCTAGAAGAGTGGCGACACTGGCTAGAGGAAGCCACTCACCCATTTCTAATTCTCACTGACCACAAGAACCTTGAATATCTTAAGAAAGCCAAGAGATTAAATCCTCGCCAGGCCGGGTGGGCACTTTTTTTTTTTTAAACACTATTCAATTTTACAATTTAATTTCGCCCCGGTTCAAAGAATACCAAAATCGATGCCCTATCTTGAACCTTTGGTCCTTCTAACCATGATCCTGTCACCCACTCCATTCTCCCATCCCAATGTTTTCTACAATCCATCACCTGGGAACTAGAAAGAATGATAAGGAATTCTCAACCTCAAACTCTCCCCACTAAACTCCCACCTGGCCTACTCTATGCCAAAGCATCTTCGAGGATGACTCATCACATGGGCCCATGTGTCTCCTGTAATGGGACACCCTGGCAGTCAGCAGACACATCAAATGCTGAAGAATAAATACTGGTGGGAAAACATGCTCACTGAGATTAACCAGTTCATTGCATCATGTTCTGTTTGTGCCCAAGCAAAGGTTCCCTCCCGCCAGCAAACTGTGCCCCCTCCCTATTCCTCAGAGATCCTGGTCCCATTGTGCCAATGACTTCTTCACTGACCTTCCTCCCTCAGAAGGTGATACTACTACAGGGCTCGAAATTCGCGGTGGTCCGGTCGCCCAAGGCAACTTAATTTGTCATTTGGCGGGTAATTCCTGTCACTAGCCAACCCGGCTGGCTAGTTGAAAATAAATATTTATGAAGCGAAGATTCAGACACACCATCAACTAAAGCCGCCACATATTAAGCATGTGCCGTGTCTGTGTTAATCGATGTGTTTATCGGCAGGACAGAAACTACCGAAGAAGTCCGAATCATATCGTGTACGAGTAAGGCTGTCAGTTTTTTCACTACTGCGCATGCATATAACTCATCTCATTGAATATTGTGGTATTCACGTGTAGTATTGGACCAGGTGGGTGGAGCACAGAAGCACGGCAGGCCAGAACTGAGTTCTTAATGAATTATTTATTGCTAGCTTTTCAGCCTCTTATCACTTCCCAGCCGTGCACGCACACGCGCACACACACACACACACACACACACACACACACACACACACACACGTGTTCTGGTTGGGGAGAGAGAGCACCCTTTCTCTGCTCTCCTCTCCTTTTAAAGGGCATGGTCACTGGGGAAGACACACAAACACGGGTTAATCCCCATCAGGTGCAATGATTCCACCACTTACCTTCCCTGACTCTGCCCTCCATTCACAGCCCGTCACTTGGCCACACCCCCACTGCCACATCACGTTATCAAATTCAATAGATGTGGCCACATTATCGCCCATTTAAACACGTGTGGTTTTTTTGTTGTTTACATTTACATCTGCCAAAGCTACGTTGCGATGTGGAATTTTCTGAAAGATGTACAGAAACCACCAGAGATGGGGACAAAGTGACCTCGGTCTGAAGAGGAGAAAAAGGCCGCCAATAAAGCGTACAAGAAGGAGAAATGACAAAGGACTTATAAGCAAACATGGGAGCAGGGTAGGCCTTGGCTGCGATATGATTTTTATGGAATAATTATTTTTTTTCAAGTTGATTCCTAGTCAATATGAAGCTCCTAATGCTTTCTCTCTCATAAATGGTTAAATACAGAAAGCATGTTGCACATATTTTGGGTGCTATAGTCATGATAGTAAGTATATTTGTTTTCAGTACTCATACACCAAGTTGCCAAGTTTTCCAATATATTATTATTTGTTGATATTATATTATGGTGCTCTGTGTTGTTCTCATTTATGTATTTAACAACAGTATCAAAATACTCGGGTCTTGAAATAAATGAACAATAGTCATGAACAATGGTAACTACTCTCTTTTGCGTTATTTTTGACAGAAGGAAAATTCATACATGAACAAATTTTGGCTAGTTGTTTTTCTGTTTGGCTAGTTACTTTGGAAGGTAACTAGTCCGGCTGGCTGGCGGAAAAAAAAAAAGAGTTTCTAGGCCTGTACTATAATGGTAGCTATTGACAGCTTCTATGAAGCTCTTAAGCTTATCCCCTTACCTGGCATCCCCATGGCATCCCAAACAGCAGAACTACTCTTCAGTCCCCCCAGGATTTTGCGGGCCTTTTTTGTTATTGTTGTGGGCTAAAATGTCTGATGTTGTGGGGGGGGGGGTTTTTCAAAAAAATTGCAATGAAAGTTGCGGTGTTTTTTAGGTTTTTGTTGCGATTACATTGCAGGAGGAAGTGAAAGTTGCGAGAAATTGTTGCGATTTTCTCTTTTTGTGATTAAAATATTAAATATTAAGTTATGACTGAAAAACTATTGATTAAAAAAACAAAGACACTGAGAAATGGTCCTATAAACAACTTTACCAATATAAAAGATTACCAGGACTACAAAAATGCAGAAAAATAGGCTTTACTTATCCAAATGCACCTGTTGGTTCAAAAGTTAAAGTGCATAGAACCTCACAGCACAACATGAAGTTACCTTAAAATATAATATAAATGCCTCAGCTTTCATGTAAGAAAAAAAAAAACTATTAATACTAGTACTGTGGGCGGCACGGTGGTGTAGTGGTTAGCGCTGTCGCCTCACAGCAAGAAGGTCCTGGGTTCGAGCCCCGGGGCCGGCGAGGGCCTTTCTGTGTGGAGTTTGCATGTTCTCCCCGTGTCCGCGTGGGTTTCCTCCGGGTGCTCCGGTTTCCCCCACAGTCCAAAGACATGCAGGTTAGGTTAACTGGTGACTCTAAATTGACCGTAGGTGTGAATGTGAGTGTGAATGGTTGTCTGTGTCTATGTGTCAGCCCTGTGATGACCTGGCGACTTGTCCAGGGTGTACCCCGCCTTTCGCCCGTAGTCAGCTGGGATAGGCTCCAGCTTGCCTGCGACCCTGTAGAAGGATAAAGCGGCTAGAGATAATGAGATGAGATGAGACTAGTACTGTGTGCAGGCAGTCTCTCCTGAAGACTAAATTAAACAATAATTATAAACTAATAAAATAAATGGCTCAGGCTTCATAGAAGAAAAAAAAATTGAACAGAATCTCACAGTATGATGCTGAAGCTGCCTAAACAATGGAAAATAAAATACCATTTTGCAAAAATGTTGGCATCCATTAATTTCTTGTATTAAGTAAAAAAATAATGTAAAGTGCACACAGTCCTTCACTGTAAACATAACACACTTTCAGTAACAGAATTTAAGCCTATATAAACACTGACTCACGCATGCAGTGTTGCCAAATACTGCTGACATTTTCCAGCCCAAAATATGTTCAAAACCCGCCAAAATGCACTTAAAACTGCCCAATTGGGCAGGAAACCGCCCAATCTGGCAACACTGCACACATGCTGCTTCTCTTGAACGTATACACCAGGGGTGTCCAAACTGATCCATAAAGGGCCGTGTGGCTGCAGGTTTTCATTCCAGCCATGCAGCATCACACCTGACTTGGCTCATTCAATCAACTGAACTGTCTTCACATAGTCAAATACTTGCAGCCACACCCACCCTTGATTAAAGGGTGGGTGTGTCAGTTGATTGAATAAGCCAAATCAGGTGTGCTGCTGCATGGCTGGAATGAAAACCTGCAGCCACATGGCCCTTTATGGATCAGTTTGGACACCCCTGGTATACACAGAAGTAAGGCGGAGGGTAGTTTGTTGATGTCACCTCAAGACAACGCCAACGATTGGTCAAATTTGCGGGAAAGTTGCGGTGATTGGATATAATTGCAACACCGCCCTGAATTCGCGGGGATTGGTTGAATTTGCATTGAAGTTGCAAATCGCAACATCGCAAAATCCTGGAGGGTCTGACTCTTCCAGCAAGTATTTAGATACTATGGTGTGGCAACGGGGGTGTGGCCAAGCAGCAGTCTGTGAATGGAGGATGGGGTCGGGGAAGGTAAGTGGCTAAGTCATTCCACCTGCTGTTAATTAATGTGTGCATGTTTGTTTGTTACAGGGAGGGAGCATAAAAAAGAGAGAGAGAGCAGAGAAAGGGGGCTCTCTCTCTGACCACAATGCATGTGTGAGTGAGTGAGTGAGCAAAAGAAAGATGGAAAGCAAGCTGAAAAGCTAAAATAAAGTGTTTGTGGAAACATCAACTCTCGCCTGCCATGCTTCTGTGCTCCACCCACATCAGGAACTGTTACAGTGGTGCTGAAACCTGGGAGTACAGAAGGGAACCACTCCATGGAATCCTCCCCATTCGAAGAGCTCATCCTTGCCCTCGCTACCGCCCACCAGAACCAGCATCAAGCGCTGATCACCCTCCGAAAGGAACAGGAGCAATGCTTTGAAGCCTTGATACTGGCCCAGCAGGAAGATCGTCAAGCGTTGCAGCACCTGCTCGCGTCAGCAGGGGCGTCGGCCACCTCTGCCTGCACCCTCACGAAGATGGGACCGCAGGATGATCCAGAAGCGTTCCTCACCCTCTTTGAGCAAGCAGCCGAGGTGTGGGGGTGGCTGCTGGAGCAACGTGCAGCATGCCTCCTCCCGCTCCTGACTGGTGAGGCACAGCTCGCAGCACAGCAACTCCCTGCTGACAGCCGACTGGTGTATGCTGACCTGAGGAAAGCCATCCTGCAGTGGCTCGGCCACTCCCCGGAGCAACATCGCCAGCGCTTCCGGACGCTGGCATTGGAGGAGGTCGGCTGGCCGTTTGCATTCGGCCAGCAACTCTGGGACACCTGCCAGCGGTAGACTGCGACGCCAATGAGATCATCAATCTGGTGGCACTGGAACAGTTTATTTCTTGACTTCCGGAAAGAACAGCGGAATGGGTCCAGTGTCATCACCTGGAGTCACTGGAACGAGCTATCGAGCCGGCGGAGGACCATCTGGAGGCGGCTCCGATGGCAGGCAGATGAGGTGTCTCCCCTCGCTTCTCTTCTCTCTCTCCCCCACCATCTCTCATCCCCCTCCCCATCCTGTTCCCCAGCCACGGAGGCGGCGGTTGGCTCCTCCCCAGCCGGCCTGTCGCACCCGTGGTGTCCTCCCATCTCCCTCTTCCATGTCTGTTGTCTCCTCCTCAGGTGAGTAACACCCATAATGCCAGCGCAGAGGGAAAGCCTGGGCTGGTGTGCTGGTGCGGCGGGGAATCAGAGCATCTCCAGAGTCAAAGCTCTGCAAGGGAGGTGGGAGCTGTAATCCGATCCCCGACGTGCCAGAAACTGCCCCCGATTGGACTGGAACATATTGCATACCGGTAAGTATTCAAGGGGATACATATCATGCTTTGGTGGATTCTGGCTGTAATCAGACCTCAATTCACCAATGCCTGGTGCAAGGTGAGGCATTGGGGGGAGCACAAGCGGAGAAAGTGTTGTGTGCGCACACGGGGATGTCCACAATTATCCCTTAGTGTCTGTCCGTATTCTATTCCGGGGTCAAATGCATAGATTAAAGGTGGCGGTTAGTCCTCGTCTCACCCACTCATTGATTTTGGGGACTGATTGGCCGGGGTATACAAAACTGATGGAATATTTAACACGTAGTGGGTCCTGCCTGAGTAGGTCATGGGAAGATCCCAGTGTGGCATTGACTGGAGAAGCTGGCACAGAGCCGTCGATGTCAACACCGCGTCAGAGTGAGGAGCAGCCTGCTCCTCCTCCCTCTCTTGGGGATTCCCTTGCGGATTTCCCGTTAGAGCAGTCGTGAGATGAGACTCTGTGGCATGCGTTTGACCAAGTGAGAGTAATCAATGGTCAAACTCTTCAGCCAAGCATGGCACCGACCTTCCCCTATTTTTCTATTATTAAAGATAGTGTACTGAGTGACACAGGACACTCAAACTAATGAACCCCAAAAAGCCGTAGGGAACTACATTCCATGTGGCTCACTTTAATCCCATGGCTGGACACTTGGGGCAAGATAAAACACTAGCCCGAAAAATGGCCCGGTTCTATTGGCCAGGGATTCGTGGGCATGTCCATCGGTGGTGTACAGTACAGTACAGTACTAAAATGTCTCTGGTTTTTTTTAATCTTAAAACATATCTTCCTTTGCATTTTGTTGTACAGTAATGCTTTTATGGCTGAGGACTACAGTTGTCTTGCTAACTTTAGGACTGCAGTTATCATGAACAGTTTTGCACTCAAGTTTCCATCAATGAAGAGTTATAACATCAACGAAACTGTCCTCATGTTAAAACTGTTAATATTATAGTCAGGCTGTCTGTTGTTGCCCAAATGAGGATGGGTTCCCTTTTGAGTCTGGTTCCTCTCGAGGTTTCTTCCTCATGTCGTCTGAGGGAGTTTTTCCTTGCCACCGTCGCCACAGGCTTGCTCATTGGGGATAGATCAGGGATAAATTACCTCATGTTTTTAAGTCATTCAAATTCTGTAAAGCTGTTTTGCGACAATGTTTATTGTTAAAAGCGCTATACAAATAAACTTGACTTGATGTGTGCAGCATGCTCTGAATGCCAATTAGTAAATCCTACAGCCACTCCAAAAGTGCCGTTGCGCCCTCTTCCTCTAATCGAGACCCCGTTTGAGCGAATTGGGATGGATCTCGTCGGGCCATTAAATCAGTCAGCACAAGGATAATCACTTTTAGTTCTAGTGGACTATGCAACGAGATAACCAGAAGCAGTGCCTCTCCGCAATATCTCAGCACGCAGTATTGTGGAAGCCCTCTTCCGCTTTATCTCCCGGGTCGGGATTCCGAAAGAAATCCTAACAGACTGTAAAGCTTTGAGCGGGTGGGTGGAGCACAGAAGTATGGCAGGCCAGAACCAAGTTACAAAAACTCTTTATTTTGCCACTTTTCAGTGTTAACAGTCTCTCATCCACACACACACACACACACACACACACACATCAGTCATCTGGTTGGGGAGAGAGCTCCCTTCCTCTGCTCTCTCTCTCCTTATATAGGGCGCGGTCACTGGGGAAGACACACAAACACAGGTTAACAGACATCAGATGCAGTGATTCTGCCACTTACCTTCCCTGACTCCGCCCTCCGGTCACAGACCGACGCTTGACCACGCCCCCGTTGCCACATATCCCCATTGCCCGACTCAGGCCAGGCAGCCATCCAGCCTGCAGCAGACTCCCCCCCCTCCCCCCCTTGACGGGAGAGGAAGTCCGCCAAAACCATCTGCGCCCCCGGCCTGTGGACCACCTTGAAATTAAAGGGCTGGAGTGCCAGATACCAACGGGTGATCCACGCGTTGGCATCCTTCATGCGGTGGAGCCACTGGAGGGGTGCGTGGTCCAAACAGAGGGTGAAAGGGTGTCCCAGCAGGTAGTAGCGGAAGGTGAGGACTGCCCACTTGATGGCTAGGCACTCCTTCTCTATGGTGCTGTAGTGCACCTCACGCACCGACAGCTTCCTGCTTATGTACAGCACGGGGCGGTCCTCCCCCTCCACCTCCTGGGACAGAACAGCCCCCAGCCCTCTGTCCAACGCATCTGCAACATAAAGGGGAGAGAAAAGTCAGGGGGGTGTAACAGTGGCCCCTCGCACAGTGCAGCCTTCACCTCAGAGAAAGCCTGCTGGCATTGGTCCGTCCACTGAACCGGATCTGGTGCCCCCTTTTTAGTGAGATCAGTCAGCGGGCTGGTGATGTCCGAATAATTAGGTATAAACCTCGGGGGGCACTTCCGGTCATGGAGTCTAGCAGACGTAGCTAAGTGAGCTCCTTGGAAATGTGATGGGAATTATTATTTTCAAGATGAGTACAATCTTAAAGTTTAATATTTATACACTGGGTTGATCTAGTGTGCATTATTTTGCCGGTCATCAGTTATTTCATCGGACTTTTGCGACGTTTCAAACTTTGGGTGGTAAAAGAGAGCAACTGGACTTGCTTGAAGATTCTTGAAGACGTTTCACCTCTCATCAGAAAGGCTTCTTCAGTTCTGTCTGACTGGTAGGGAGTATCAGGTATTTATCCTCTCATGGATGAAAAGCTCATCTAAGGTGTCATTGAGTCATCCTGTTGGTGTGGGTCACTGGGGGCTGGTTGTGAATGGCCTCGAGAGTCGTTAGGATGATCAATGGATTGCCCGTTAGGGTGATCAATGGAATGCTGATTCTCTCTGTCCTCCTGTGAGTCACTGAAAACAACTGGGTTTTGGTGTGCATTCAGTTGTCTGGGAAGTGTGCCAAGGACTGCATTGTAGGTGGCTGATAAATGATGTCTTAGACCCCCACCTCTGTTCAGTGATGGCCATTCCAGGTTGACAAAAATGGCTTCTTTAACTCCTCACTCATACCAACAATCCTCTCTGGCTAAAATGCGTACATTGCAATCCTGAAATGAGTGTCCTTTGTTGTTAAGATGAAGGTAGACAGCAGAGTCCTGGCCTGATGAACTGGCTCTCCTGTGTTGAGCCATGCGCCTGTGAAGCAGTTGCTTTGTTTCACCAATATACGAGTCTGTGCATTCCTCACTGCACTGAATTGCATACAGTACGTTGTCCTGTTTGTGTCTGGGTATTCTGTCCTTAGGGTGGACCAGTTTCTGCTTCAGGGTGTTACTGGGTCTGAAATATACCGGAATGTTGTGTTTGTAGAAGATCCTCCTGAGTTTCTCAGATAGACCACAAATGTAGGGAATGACAATGTTCTTGCGTTTGTTCATGTTATCCTCCTTGTCCGTTCTGTTCCTTTTTCTGCTCTTGAGGAAAGACCAGTTGGGATACCCACAGTTCTGAAGTGTTTTCTTGATGTGATTCTGCTCCTACTCTTTTCCCTCTATTATTGTAGTGATGTTCTGAGCCCTGTGTTGCAAGGTCCTAATGACCCCCAATTTGTGTTCCAGTGGGTGGTGAGAGTCAAAGAGTAGGTACTGGTCTGTGTGTGTGGGTTTCCAGTAGACCTCAATGCTCAGGCTTCTGTCTTGTCTAATGTGTACATCACAATCCAAGAAGGCTAGATTATTCCCACTGATGTCCTCCCGAGTGAAGTTGATGTTAATATCCACTGCATTGATGTGCTTAGAGAAAGCTTCCACCTCATGGGTTTTGATTTTAACCCAGGTGTCATCCACATATCTGAACCAGTGGCTGGGCGCAACTCCTGAAAAAGTGGTCAAAGCTTTATGTTCTACTTCCTCCATGTAAAGATTGGCCACAATAGGGGATACTGGTGAGCCCATGGCGCATCCATGTTTCTGTCTGTAGAAACTTTAATTAAACTGGAAATAAGTGGTAGTCAGGCAGAGGTCAAGCAGGGTGCAAATCTGGTCCGTGGTGAGGTTCGTTCTATCCAATAAGGTGCTGTCTCGAAGGAGTCGTTTTCTAACAGATTCAACAGCTTCTGTGGTGGGAATGCAGGTGAACAGAGAAGTGACGTCGTAGGAAACCATGGTTTCATCTGAGTCTAGTTTGAGGTCTGCAACTTTAGTAGCAAAATCTTGGGAGTTTTTGATTGTGATGTGGCGTATTCCCAACGAGAGGAGCCAGGATGGTGGCTAGGTGTTTGGCAATGTTGTAAGTAACAGAGTTTATACTGCTGATGATAGGTCTGAGTGGAGCTCCCTCCTTGTGAATCTTGGAGAGTCCGTATATGAGAGGAACGGCTTCCCCAGGGTACAATCTGTAGTACAGAGATCGGTTGATGGCTTGGTCCTTTTCTAGTTGTTGCAGGCAGCTAACAACTTTCTTTTTGCAACAACTTGTGGGGTCCCGCCTCAAGGTTTCATACAGTAGGTGGTAGTGTTGCTGAGGAGACTGGTCATCCTGGAGTGGTAGTCCACTGTGTTTAGCAACACTGTGCATCTCCCTTTGTCAGCAGGAAGGATGGTGATGTTCTGGTCTCTTTGAAGCAATGTAAGAGCCCTCCTTTCTTGGATGGTGAGGTTGGAGGGGGGTGCTTTCGCACTGGACAGAGCAGCTGATATCTTCAGCCTAAGTTGTTCTGCCTCTGTGTTGGTCAGATTGTTGTTTCTGATGGCTGACTCTGTGGCTGTGATGAGGTCTCCCACTGGTATCCGCTCTGGTGAAACTGCAAAGTTAAGTCCCTTGGATAAAACATCTTTCTCTGGTTGGGTGAATACCCTGTCAGATAAGTTCTTCACCCATTTCTCTTCTATGTCCGGTTGTGTAGCCTGGTCAGATTTCTTCCTCCAAGTCAGCACTTCTGTCTTGCTGGAGGAGGTGGTTTTAGACAGCAAAGTTTGAAATTTGTGCATCTGTCGTTCCTTGCCTTTGGTATGTTGTGAAATCTGTACCTTCTCAGCGAACTCAGAGACTTGTTCCAAAACTTCACTGGGAAGAAGTACTGTCAACTCTTCAAACATCAGTTCAGTCTTGTTCTGGAGAGCATCGATGGTGAAATGTACTTGTCTCACTCTCTCATTGAGAAGCTGCTTCTGGCTTTCTGGAGGATAGTATCAGCTCTGTGTCCTTTGACCGTTGAAATACCTGATACTCCCTACCAGTCAGACAGAACTGAAGAAGCCTTTTGGATGAGAGGTGAAATGTCTTCAAGAATCTTCAAGCAAGTCCAGTTGCTCTCTTTTACCACCCACAGTTTACTATGATCTGGATGACTGAGAATCTTCACAGAGACGTTTCAAACTTATTCAGCCAAGGTCAACCACAATGCGTAGTGCTAAGCGGCTAGTTGCCAATGCTAAAGATGGTGAACATTCTGCACATGGCCAGGACGGCCAGTCTAGTGCTCCTTTAAATGTGGCGACTCTTACTGACCAGCTGAACTTATTGAAGACTGATCTTTTTGCAAAAATTGAGTCAGTGGTCGGATCATTGAGAACTGAAATATCTTCTGTGCGTGAAGAATTGACCTCCACTACCAGTGCTCTGCGAGCTACATTGGACTCTCATGCTAACTGGCTAGTCAAAATTGAGAACGCTGCTGTTTTTTGCAGAGATTCTATATGGGACCTGCACACTACCGTCACCACCCTGACCGGTGAGGTGTCATCCTTGAAAGCTAAATGCGAGGAGCTAGAAAGTAGATCCAGATGCAATAACATCAGAGTGATTGGCCTGAAAGAGGGCGTAGAGGGTCCTCAAGCAGCTAGCTGGCTAACTAAATGGTTGCATGATACTCTCGACCTCAGCTTTGAACCGGCCATCGATCGTGCCCATAGAGCCTTACTGTACATCCTAAACTGAAGAGTGATGAGGCACCGCGGCCAGTGATCTTACAACTGCTGTATCAGAGGGACAGGGCCATTCTACTTCGTAAAGCCAGGGAGATGGGCGACTCACTGCAACATGATGGCAGACAGGTACATATTTTCCCTGACCTCACGGCCGCTCAATCTAAGAAATGCAAGGAATTTATTGATGTCAAACGCCTGCTGCGTGGGAATTCAGCGGTCAAGGACTATGGATTTTTCTACCCGGGCCATCTGAGGATCTCTCTACTGAACGGCAAGCAGCACAGATTCGAGAATCCAGCCGCAGCTGAACGCTTTATTCGACAACATCTATTGATTCAAGAAAACCCCGCCGAGCTGAATAATAACGTCGCTTCTAATGACTGTGCAGATGGGGACTCTGTGTCATAACTTGTGAAGGTAGGCTAATGTGGGCCAGGTTTGACAGCAGAGTTAATTTGAACGGAAATGGGGAAATGTTGACTCTTTAACTCCTCTCTTCACGAACTGGCCTCTGCCCTATCTTGCTCTCTCACTCAGGCCGTTTAATATTTTTGTTCTATAGGCCCACTGCTTCAGCCTGGCGGATCTCTGTCTTATATAGACGTTGTTTTAGTTCTCCCTCATTGTTATTTGTGCTATTGCTATCACATGTTCCTATTGAAGCGTATAGCTTCTTGAAGTTCTGGAAGATACCAAAATGTTCATAACTGCAACTTGTTTGGTAAGCTGCTGGGGGGGGAGGTACCTGGCTTATGATTGTGCTTGCATTTTCTAAATGATCTCAGTTTTGTGTTATTACTGCAATTTTTTTTTCCATTTCTCTTTTTTTTTGTATGGCTGTTTTTGCCCCACTCCCACTACATGATCTTTTATCATACTCCTGCCCATCTGCCCTCTTATTTATCTACTCTTTTTTGCTACACTGACTGATTGGGCGTCGTATGGCAGCAGCGAAAGGTTCTTTAACCCAGGGAGGTGACTTCTCTGTTGTGAGCTGGAATGTAAAGGGCTTGAATTCACCAGTCAAGTGCAATAAGGTATTAAACCATTTACACAGCCTGCATTCAATGGTTGCCTTTTTACGAGAAACCCATTTGGGGACATTAGAGCACACAAAATTAAGGCATAAATGGGTTTCTAACGCTGTTTTTATTTTATGTCTAATTTTACTAACCACACGGCAACGTCTATCCACTCAAAATAATTATGCTCCTTCATACGGAAGCCAATCTCTCCTGTACTCCGCTTATCTGAATAATGGCCGAGCCAGGGTGCCATCTACGCTACAATGGCAAGTGAAATCGGCCAGTAAAACTATGGGTCTTTTTCATCTGGCGTTCATGGTATTGCTGGCTGGCGATGTGGAGATAAACCCAGGCCCCCATCACCTGGACAACTTCCAAGTAAATCAGGTCCCGCAGCAGGTGCAAGCCTGCATGCACTGGCTAGTGCAGGAGCCACAACCGCAACTGGCGTGGCCAGCTCACCCAATTTTGACACAGGAGCCTGGGGCTCAGAACTGGGGCCTTGACGATTACCTGGCTACAGGACATTTACATATGTCTTCCGTTTGGCTGACTACAACTGCAGCCGCACCATCTTGGGGACTAGCTACACTACACCAGCTGATTGGACATCGCCTTCTACAACCTCGGATTTTCACAACAGCAGTGCTTCTGCAGCCTCGCATCAACACCAGCACCATCGGAGTTACCTTTGCTTCGGGCGGGGGATCGGTGGAGCGAGGGCTTCGATGGACTTCCACTGGTTCTGCGGTGGGAGAGCGACGCGTGCCTGCCATCTATAGCCTGGAGACACTCGCCTCCAGTGTCATTGGAGGGGCCGCGGCGTTGCGGGGGGATGAGGAGCGCCGGCTGAGGAGGGAGAGGTCGCCCACTGTCTGTGCTCCTGCGTCGCTGCCGTCCGTCTGTGCCGACTCAGAGGAGGCGGAAGTTCCAGTTGGGCCCGACCCGGCTGACTACTCAACTGGCCGGATTTCGGAATCGAGGACGCGGCAGGAGGTCAACATACCATCCCATACAGATGAACAGCTTTTACCCGCAATGACATGTAAGACTCGTAATCCAGTGTTCCGAAAGCATAAACAATTTAAACTTTTCAGGACACTGAACCAGGCTAGGACTGTATGGGACCCAGATTTTAAAAAGGGGGGGCTATCTAAATGTTCGCAGCCTGGTTCCAAAACGCGAACAGATTGAACAGTTATTATGTAATTCTAATGTTGACTTTATTGGTTTGACTGAAACGTGGCTCACCAGCGCTTCACCAGAAGCAGCGGTGTCATTACCTGAATACACAACTTTTAGAAAGGATAGAGGACAGGGGCGGGGAGGGGGAGTTCTCATGTATGTAAAGAATAAGTTAAAATGCAGTGAGATTAAATTTCCCCTTGATGTTAAACTTGAATGTATTGGTGTAGATATTTGCCTCTCTCGAGAGATGTCACTGACAGCTATCTGCGTCTATCGCAAGCCTACTGCTGGTCCAGAATTCTATGATCAACTGAAAACACTTCTTGCGGCATGCAATCACAAAAGAGACATACTCCTCTTTGGCGATTTCAACATTAATTGGGATCACAAACACGACAGAAAAAAACTTAAATTAATAACTGACTATTTCAACCTCACTCAGATAATAAAACAACCTACGCGGATCACAAGTCGTACGCAATCTACAATTGACCTATTTTTCACTAACAAACCGGAAAGAATCACAAATACTCATAACCTGTTAACAGGCATTTCAGATCACAACGCAATTTTCTTCTCCAGAAAACTCAATCACTCTGATAAATGTTTCTCACAGAGGAAACAAACCAATAACATGATCATCCCTAATAACCAACATGACAATGTGGATAAAGCTCTGAAAGATACTGACTGGAGTGACCTCATGGGCTGCGAAGATACGAATACTGGCAGTGACTTATTTCTCTCAAAACTTAAAGAGGTTGTTCTTTTGTTCTCCAGGAGGGGGCGCCCTGGAAGGAGGAATACCAGCTTCCTTCCTTGGCTAAACCCTGAATGCCTAAATCTAATAAAACAAAGGGACCAGCTGCTGAAGAAATCCATTAAATCTAGACTCAACATAGACAGACTTAATTTCACTAGAGCCAGGAATAAGGTAACATCTGAACTACGTAAAGCCAAGGCAAATTTTTTTATTCAGGTCACTGACAGTGCCAGAGGTAATGGGAAAAAAATATGGCAAAACATTAATAAACTGACAGGGAAATACCATACATTGGAAACTAAAGGCCTGGAGTTAACAATCGGTAACCAGCCAGTAAGTGACCCTGAAGTTCTGTGTCAAGAGCTTAATTCCTTTTTTATTAAATCAATAGAAGACCTGGTAAAGCAATTCACTCCCTCTGGGGACCCTGAGCAGTTGTTTGATGACACCAACATCAATGAAAATAAATTTCAAATCCAAGAAATGACAGAACAAGACACTATCAAGATCATAACTGCCTTGAATAATTCTAAAGCCAAGGATATTTACGGACTTGATACTAACTTTCTGAAATTACATAAAGAGACTCTTGCACCTCCACTCACACATCTGTTTAATCTATCCATTAAAAGTTCCATTGTCCCTATGGCATGGAAACTGTCTACAGTGACTCCGATATTTAAAGCTGGTGACAAAGCTGATATGAATAACTACAGACCGATTAGCATCTTACCTGTCATCTCTAAAATTATTGAAAAATGGGTCTTAAAGCAAATGATTGACTATCTTAATAAAAGTCAAACACCTCTACACCCTATGCAATTTGGGTTTCGTCCACAGCATTCTACTGAGACTGCATTGGCCATGTTCATGGAAAAGAACAAATGTTATCTGGATAGAAACGGCTGTGTTGGTGCTGTTTTCTTGGATTTGAAAAGAGCCTTTGACACTGTTAATCATAACTTACTACTATCAAAACTCAACCATTTTCATTTTTCATCTCAATCCATAACTTGGTTTCGGTCATATCTGGTTCATAGACAACAATGTACTATGGTGGATGGTGTCAGGTCCACCTTCATGAGCTGTCCAGTAGGGGTCCCCCAAGGGTCCATACTGGGGCCTATTTTATTTTCTCTTTATATTAATGACTTGCCTGCACACTGTCCAAATGTTGACATACAGCTTTATGCAGATGACACGGTCATATTTACAAAAGCTAAAAATCCTGAGGAAGCAGCATGTGTACTTTCTGTAGCACTCTCACACATACAACAATGGCTCAACAGATCATGTTTGGTTCTAAATACAAAAAAAACTGTTTGCCTGTATTTGTCCAAGCAACCATCCCCTACGCTCTCTTTGCCTGGGGTTACTATAGGTAATGAAAAGTTAGAAGTGGTCACAGATTTTAAATATTTAGGTGTTATTTTAGATTCAAATTTTTCTTTTAAAAAACATATAAAAATGATAACCAAAAAAATTAAAGTTAATCTTTATAACTTCAAGCACATTAGAGGTGCCATGTCAGATACGGCTGCCCTAACGTTTTTACACGCAATGATTTTTTCTCATTTAAGCTACTGTATTACTAGCTGGACCATGGTGGGTTCCACTACACTTAGGCCAGTCGAGATTCTATATAAAAAGGCATTGAAAATTTTAGATAAGAAACCTATATCATATCATCATTGCAATATTCTAGTGAAGTATAATCTGCTGAGCTTTGATAATTTCTGTAAACTGTCTTACATTTGCTTATTATATAAAATTCTGCATGGCTTGGCATCACCCTGCCTGCAGGAATTCTTTAAATACCGTCAAACACGGACGACACGAGCAGCGGTCAATAAAGACGTGGTGGTTCCATTTAGGAAAACGGCTTTTAGTCAGACTGCATTATCTATAAAAGGTAGTGCCTTATGGAACTCCATACCTGTGCAAATCAGAGAGTGTCCCTCTTTTCCCACTTTTAAGTGTCAGGTCAAAATGTGGATCAGAGATCAACAAATATGTACACACCTTTGATTGTTGTCCTCTCTTTCTCTTTTTTCTCTCCCCCCCTTCTTATTAAGTGTGCATGTCTGCTAATTTTTATTGTCTCTGGTCTGTATATGTATTTATATAAGTGTGTATATCTGCTAATTTCTTTTGTCTCTGGTCTGTATATGTTTGCTTATTCCCTGTGTCTCTGTTCTTTTAGTTTCTGCTTTTATTACTACCTTTCCATTGCTTTTATATACTCTTACTACTTGTTCTTATTACTACTCTGTTTGTGTTTAACATACATCTAACCTGCCTATGTTGGACAACAGATGGAAATTAGCACTTGTGCTAAAATCTGGCACATTTACATGTATGTATATATGTTCATTAATGTGCACTGTCCTGAAAAATAAAGTAAAGTAAAGTAAAGGTTGGGCAATTATATCATTCTAATTTTTCTAGCAGATCAAGGGGGGCAGCTATTATAATTCATAAAGCAGTCCCATTTAATGCGCTACATACTGCTGTGGATCCTAACAGGTGCTATGTTTTTGTTTCAGGCACTTTATATAACATGCCAGTAGTTCTTGCCAGTATATATGCACCCAATTGGGATAATGACATATTTTTTCAGAAGCTCTTTTCAGCAATTCCCGACCTTCAATCCCATTATCTCATATTAGGTGGTAACTTTAATTGTTGTTTAAATACTTCTTTGGACCAGTCTTCCACTAGAGCCATTCGTGACTCAAAATCAGCTTATGTGATCAAATCTTTTATGGAGGAATATGGTGTTAGTGATCCTTGGCGGTTTCTATATCCTCAAACTAAAAAGTTTTCTTTTTTTTCTCCAGTACATCACTTTTTCTCTTGTATTGACTTTTTTCTTTTGGATGACAGGCTCCTTTCTCATACATGTACAGTTTCTTACAATCCTATTATAATCTCTGACCATGCTCCAGTATCTTTAGTACTATTTTTTCCTGAGAAGCCCAACTACTGCATCCACTGGCGTTTCAACTCACTCTTGCTTTCAGATGAGGCATTTATTAACTTTATCAGTTCAGATAGATATATTTGTATCTACTAATGTTTATCCAGGGGTCTCCACTTCACTTATCTGGGAGACTTTCAAGGCATTCATTAGGGGACAAATTATAGGCTTTTGTGGATTCCAGGGGAAACAGAGCAAAGAGTGTCAAGCTCAGCTTCTTGCTGAAATAGCCCAGCTTGATGATGATTATGCTTCTAGCCCAACACCAGAGAGATTTAAAAGACTCATTACCTTAAAATCTGAGTTTGAAATTTTGGCTACTGAACAGGCAGAAGCTAAATTATTAAAGCTGAGACATTCTTTGTATGAGTCCGGGGAAAGGCCATCCAAGCTGTTGGCATATCAACTGAGACAGGCCTCCACATCCAATCTAATTCCAAAAATAGCCACTCCATCAGGCATAGTTATTGACCCCTTAGAAATAAAGCATTTAAAGACTTCTATAGCGCTCTCTACACATCTGAGCATAACACTGACCCTCAGGCATTGACATCCTTCTTTAATCAAATAAAAACAGAAATGCCTACCATTACTTCTAGCCAGAAGGAGATCCTTGATCAAACTCTCCATGAAGACGAAATTGTTAAGGCAATTTGTACTACGCAATCTGGAAAGTCCCCTGGACCTGACGGACTGCCAATAGAATTTTATAAAAAGTTCTCTGCCCAAATTGTGCCTCTTCTATTAAACATGTTCAGTGAATCCTTATTGTCTGGCACACTGCCCCCCTCTCTCCGACAAGCCTCTATTTCCTTAATATTGAAAAAGAATAAGGATCCGGACTACTGCTCTTCATACCGTCCCATATCACTACTAAATGCAGAAGATTCTCGCTAAGGCCCTGTCTCTTATATTGGAATCTGCTCTTCCCTCCATTATACACCCAGACCAAACTGGATTCATCAAAAACAAACATTCTTTTTTTTAATATACAATGTCTCTTTAATATTATCTATGATAACAACAACTCTCAACGTCCTGAGGTAGTTGTATCTATGAATGCTGAGAAAGCTTTTGACAGAGTTGAGTGGGGCTATCTTTTTACCTGCCTTTCTAAATTTGGCTTTGGTGAGGGATTTCTTGCATGTGTGCAGCTTCTTTACTCTTCTCCTCTGGCCTCAGTGTGCACAAATAGTAATTTCTCTGACTGCTTTCCCCTCTATAGGGGTACCAGACAGGGATGTCCCCTCCCCCCCCCCTCCTTTTTGCAGTGGCAATTGAACCGCTGGCTATTGCACTCCGCAACCTGACGGATTTTAAGGGTATTGTCCGCTGTGGCATACAAAATAAAGTATCGCTACATGCAGATGATCTCCTTTTATATATTTCTAATCCAATGGAGTCTATGCCACATATTCTTGGGATCTTAACACATTTTGGGGTTATATCAGGATATAAACTCAATCTTGACAAAAGTGAAGTCTTTCCTGTTAACCAATCTATCCCCTTGAGCTCACTGTCACAGCTGCCCTTTAAAGTGGCAAAAGATGGCTTTAAATATCTGGGCATAGCAAGCTCTCCTAAATTCAACAACCTCTTCAAGATAAACTTTGAAACTCTACTTTCACGCGTTAAGGATGACCTTAATCGCTGGTCAATACTGCCCTTATCATTAGCTGGTAGAATAAACTCAGTAAAAATGAATGTCCTCCTTAAATTTCTCTATTTCTTTCAGTGTATCCCAGTGTTTATCCCTAAATCTTTCTTCCACCGCTTGGATGTGGCAATATCACAGTTCATTTGGAACAAAAAGGTGATGCAAGACAGCCCTACAAAAATCTAAAAATGATGGAGGGATGGCTTTACCCAATTTCTTATTATATTACTGGGCACCTAACCTGCAGATAGTCATGTACTGGATGCGGGCAGATCCAGAGAAATCCCCTGCTTGATGTCTGATGGAGGCCCTTTCAAGTGCACCTGACACTCTATATGCACTAGTCACCTGCTCCCCTCTATTAAAAAACTCTAATCGTGGTAAGAACACACTTGTCAGATCCACATTGCATATTTGGAAACAGTTCTGTAAACATTTGGGAGTCAAAACACCTTCTCTCCGTATGCCACTTAGCCACAACCCCCTGTTTCCTCCATCTATGGAGCATAGTGGTTTCAGGCTGTGGCACCAGAAGGGTAAGAGTAAGTAAGACACTTGTTTGTAGATGGTGTATTTGCTACATTCGAACAGCTAGTTGAGAAATTTGAGCTTCCCCCTGATCATTTTTTTAAGTACTTAGAAGTACGACACTTTTATAGAAAGATATACACAGATTTTCCGATTATGCCTGTAGATATTTCAATTGATAAGATTTTTAAGTTGCCCCTCTTAATCAGGAGGCTGGTATCCACACTGTATAGAGTTATACTATCTCTATGTTCTCCTCCTGATCAATCCCTTTTAACCCTCTGGTCCCAAGATCTGGGGATGGATTTGGCACTGGCCTGGGGGTCTATTCTGGGCCGCGTCCACTCGTCTTCAGTGCATGCTAGGCATGGGGTAATTCAATGTAAGGTTTTACACTGTGTGTACTGGACAAAGTCTAGACTATCCCATGTTTATCCCAACATTGATCCAATTTGTGACAGATGTCGTCAGCACCGTGGCACCCTGGTGCATATGTTTTGGACATCTCATCTCATTATCTCTAGCCGCTTTATCCTGTTCTACAGGGTTGCAGGCAAGCTGGAGCCTATCCCAGCTGACTATGGGCAAAAGGCGGGGTACACCCTGGACAAGTCGCCAGGTCATCACAGGGCTGACACATAGACACAGACAACCATTCACACTCACATTCACACCTACGGTCAATTTAGAGTCGCCAGTTAACCTAACCTGCATGTCTTTGGATTGTGGGAGAAACCGGAGCACCCGGAGGAAACCCACGTGGACACGGGAAGAACGTGCAAACTCCGCACAGAAAGGCCCACGCCGGCCACGGGGCTCGAACCCAGACCTTCTTGCTGTGAGGCGACAGCGCTAACCACTACACCACCATGCCGCCCTGTTTTGGGCATGTCCCGCTTTATATACATACTGGTGTTCTGTATTCTCTTCCGTCTCAGATGTGTTGCAGATACAATTAGAGCCATGCCCTGTTGTGGCCTTGTTTGGAGTCCTCCCTGACACTGTCAAATTATCCAGGTCTAAATCAGACTTTGTTGCATTTCTTTTTCTCATAGCTAGGAGGTTAATTTTGATTCACTGGAAAGCTAAACATCCTCCCTCACATTCCTTATGGATAAGAGATGTGCTATTGTTTTCAAAGCTTGAAAAGATTAGACACTTGAAGAGAGGTGCTGTGTCAAAATTTGATAAAGTCTGGCAGCCTTTTCTTATTTATGTTGATTCCCTGGACCTGCAGCCTCCAGAGGCTTCATAATTCAGCAATTGCCATGGAGAAGCCTATAGCCTGGTGAAGTTGACCCTTGACCTCATCCCTTACACATTTGTTTTTGACCTAAGACCATAACCCCCCCCCCCCTTTTGTTTGTTTGTTTGGGCTTGGTTCTGTTTTGTTGTCTTACTGAATTGTTTGGATTTGCTTTGTTTGTTCTTTTTTTTGTCCTCCATATAGTTTTGGTTTAGCTTAACCTTCTTTATTGATTAGCACAGCCTAAGCTCAGGGTGGGTGGGTGGATGGGAGGGGAGGATGTGGTTGTAGTTTATAATTGTCTTTCTTTATTGATGTTTTTGTTTTATTTTTGTATAAGACTGTATTGTCAATCGAAATAGCATATATGTATATCATTACGTGCATAATATAATTACAGATTCATTTCTTGCATGGATGTTGTAACTGTAAAAATCAAAATAAACCATGGGAAAAAAAATAATTAGGTATAAAACTACGATAGTAGCCAGCCAGCCAGCCCCAGGAACTGTCTCACCCCCTTTTAGGTCTTGGGCCTTGGGCAGGCCGCAATCGCTGCTGTCTAATTAATTTGGGGACGCACCTGCCCATTGCCCAAGTGTAAGCCCAGATACCATACTTCCACCCGCCCAATCGCACACTTCTTCGGGTTGGCTGTGAGACCCGCTCGCCTCAGCGACCTAAGGACGGCTCTCAGGTGTTGCAGATGCCGCGGCCAGTCGTTACAATAGATTATAATGTCGTTTAAGTACGCAGCCGCATAGGTGGCGTGGGGGCAGAGGACCCTTCTCCATAAGCCGCTGAAATGTAGCGGGTGCACCAAACAGCCCAAAAGGAAGTGTGACAAATTGGTGTAAGCCAAACAGTGTGGAAAAGGCCGTTTTTTCTCAGGATAGTGGAGTCAAGGGGATCTGCCAATAACCCTTTGTCAAATCCAGTGTCGAGTAAAAGCGAGCCGTGCCTAGTTGATCCAGCAACTCGTCAATACGAGGCATTGCGTACGCATCGAATTTAGACACCATGTTGATTTTTCTATAGTCCACACAGAACCGGACCGACCCGTTGGCCTTGGGAACCAAGACCACCGGGCTGCTCCAGTCACTGTGCGACTCCTTGACGATGCCCATTTCGAGCATGGCCTTGAGTTCTTCCCAAACCACCTTTTTCTTGTGCTCGGGCAGCCTGTAAGGGCGGCTGCACACTACCACCCCCGGGGGTGTCTCAATGTGGTGTTCTATGAGGCGGGTGAGGCTAGGCAGGGGCAAGAACATGTCCGAAAATTCCGTCTGCAACTGGGCAACCTCCATGAGTTGGGTCGGGGAGAGGTGGTCTCCACAGGGGACCGGAGAGGTAAGCGATGTCAATGTTCCCTTTTGAACCTCCGCCCCAGTTCCGCCTTCTCTGGAACCAATGACACCAACGCCATGGAGACCTCCTCGTTCCAGAGTTTGAGCAGATTGAGGTGGTAAATCTGTAGCGCCCTGCCCCTGTCCATTCGCCTTACCTCATAGTCAACGTCCCCGACTCGCCGTGTGACCTCAAAGGGTCCTTGCCACTTGGCAATCAATTTGGAGCTCGACGTGGGCAACAGTACGAGTACTTTATCTCCCGGTGTGAACTCCCTAAGGCGCGTACCCCTGTCGGACAGGCGGATTTGCCGTTCTTGGGCCTGCCGCAAATTCTCCTGGGTTTGGTGTGTGAGTGTGTGGAGTTTTGCGCGCAGATCGATAACGTATTGGATTTCATTTTTGCTCGATGAAGGTCCCTCCTCCCAATTTTCCCGCAGTACATCTAGGATGCCGTGCGGCTTACGCCCATATAATAATTCGAACAGGGAGAACCCCGTGGAGGCTTGTGGGACCTCTCGTACTGCGAATAACAGGGATTTGAGCCATTTATCCCAACTGCGTGCGTCCTCACGTACAAACTTTTTAATTATATTCTTGAGGGTATGGTTGAACCGTTCGACTAAACCATCCGTTTGTGGGTGATAAATGCTGGTGCGGATCGGCTTAATTCCCACTAACCCATACAGTTCATGCAGTGTGCGTAACATAAATGAAGTGCCTTGATCAGTCAGAATCTCTTTGGGGATTCTGACTCGGGAGATGACATGGAAGAGTGCTTCCGCAATACTACGTGCTGCGATATTGTGGAGAGGCACTGCTTCCGGGTATCGCGTTGCATCGTCCACCAGAACTAAAATAAAGCAATATCCTCATGTTGACCGATCTAATGGCCCGACGAGATCCATCCCAATTCTTTCGAACGGGGTCTCGATTAACGGTAGAGGGCGCAAAGGCACTTTTGGAATGGCCACTGGATTTACTAACTGGCATTTGTGGCATGCCGTACACCACCTCTGGACATCGCCGTGAATCCCTGGCCAATAGAACTGGGCCATTATTCGGGCTAGTGTCTTATCCTGCCCCAAGTGTCCAGCCATGGGATTAAGGTGAGCTGCCTGGAATACCAATTCCCGGTAGCTCTTTGGAATCAAAAGTTGTGTAAGCGCCTCCTTAGTCTGAGTGTCCTGCGTCACTTGGCATAACCTATCCTTCATAATGGAGAAATAGGGGAAGGACGGGGTTTGACCATCGATTACTCTCACTTGGTCAAACGCATGCTTGATCCATCCTGGTGCCCTGTGTCTGGTCGGAGTTTTATCGCACCGCTCCTGTGAAGGATGGCCCCATGAGGACAGTTGAGGGTTATACCTGGAGGATGCTCTGGACTCTTACAGTAATGCTTTTATGGCTGAGAACTACACTTGTCTTGTTAACTTTAGGACTGCAGTTATCATGAACAGTTTTGCACTCAAGTTTCCATCAATGAAGAGTTATAACATCAACGAAACTGTCCTCATGTTAAAACTGTTAATATTATAGTCAGGCTGTCTGTTGTTGCCCAAATGAGGATGGGTTCCCTTTTGAGTCTGGTTCCTCTCGAGGTTTCTTCCTCATGTTGTCTGAGAGAGTTTTTCCTTGCCACCGTCGCCACAGGCTTGCTCATTGGGGATAGATTAGGGATAAAATTAGCTCATGTTTTAAGTCATTCAAATTCTGTAAAGCTGCTTTGCAACAATGTTTATTGTTAAAAGTGCTATACAAATAAACTTGACTTGGCATGCCGCAGAGTCTCATCTCGCGACTGCTCTAACGGGAAATCCACGAGGGATTCCCAGAGAGAGGGAGGAGGAGCCTGCTGCTCCTCACTCTGACGCGGTGATGTAGACGGCTCTGCGACAGCTGCTCCCGCCAAAGCCACACTGGGACCTCCCCCTGCTGAACTATGGCAAGACCCACTCTTCACTAAATGAGTCCTTAACTCCCGAAATCTTGGCCAATCAGTCCCCAAAATCATCGAGTGGGTAAGGCAAGGATCAACTGCCACATTTACACTAGATTTCTCCCCTCAAAATAGAATGTGGACCGACACTAAAAGGTAGTTGTGAACATCCCTGTGCACACACAACACCTTCACCAATTGTGCTCTTCCCAATGCCTCGTCTTGCACCAGGCTTTGGTGGATTGAGGTCTGATTACAGCCGGAGTCCACCAAAGCCTGATACGTATCCCCTTGGACACTCACCGGTATGCGATATGCTCCGGCCCGATCGAGGGCGGTTCCCAGCGTGTCAGGGATCCGGACCACCGCGCCCACCTCCATGGCCGAGCACTGATTCTGGAGGTGCCCCGGCTCCCCGCAGCGCCAACAAACCGGCCCGGGCTCTCTCTCTGCACCGGTGCTCTGGGGCTCACTCACCTGAGGGGGGGGGGAGACACAGACATGGAAGCGGGAAATGGGAGGGCACCGTGGGCTGGCTGGGGTGGAGCTGGTCCCCGCCTCCGTGGTGGGGGAACGGGGTGAGGAATGGAGGGGGAGAAGAGAGGAGAAGAGGAGATATGCTGTCCTGCTGTTGGAACAGCCACCAAATGATCCGCCAGCTCAATGGCCTGATCCAGCGATGCCGGGTGATGGCACTGGACCCACTCCGTGGTCCCTTTGGGCAGTTGGGCGATGAACTGCTCCAGTACCACCAGATCAACGATTCCCTCGGCGTCGCAGTTGTCAGCCCTCAGCCACCGCCGGCAGGCATCCCAGAGTTGCTGGCCAAATATGAACAGCTGGCCGACCTCCTCTAGGCGTAGACTGCGGAAGTGCTGTCGTTGTTCAGGGGTGCGCCCCACACGCTGGAGGACAGCCCGGCGCAGGTCTGCGTAGACCAGCCGACTGTTGGCGGGGAGCTGTAGCGCGGCCAGCTGCGCCTCACCCATTAGCAGGGGGAGGAGGCACACCGCGCATTGTTCCACCGGCCAGCCCCAGGCCTCTGCTGCTTGCTCGAAGAGCGCTAGGAAGGCATTGGGGTCATCGTGCGGGCCCATCTTCATTAGGGTGAGGTGGGGAGGGCCTGCGGCGGTGGAGGTGGTGGTCCCCGCCGACGCGAGGAGGTGCCAGAACGCCTGATGATCTTCTTGTTGCACCAGCACCAGGGTCTCAAACCTTTGCTCTTGCTCCTTTCGGAGGGCGACCAGCGCCTGGTGCTGGCTCTGTTGGGCCATGGCAAGGGCAAGGATCAGGTCCGCGAAGGGGGAGGACTCCATGGGGCTGTTCTTCTCTGTGCTCTCCTGGGTTTCAGCACCACTGTAAAGCTTTGAGCGGGTGGGTGGAGCACAGAAGTACGGCAGGCCAGAACTGAGTTACAAAAACTCTTTATTTTGCCACTTTTCAATGTTAACAGTTTCTCATCCACACACACACATCAGTTGTTTGGTTGGGGAGAGAGCTCCCTTCCTCTGCTCTCTCTCTCCTTATGTAGGGCACGGTCACTGGGGAAGACACACAAACACAGATTAACAGATATCAGGTGCAGTGATTCTGCCACTTACCTTCCCTGACTCCACCCTCCGGTCACAGACCGACACTTGACCACGCCCCCGCTGCCACACAGACCAAGGCACCTCTTTTATGTCACGCAGATTGCGTGAATTGTTTGGGTTACTGGGAATTAAAGTCTATCCGAACCAGCGTCTATCACCCACAAATGGATGGCTTAGTGGAGCCTTTTAATCAAACACTCAGAAATATAATTCCGAAGTTCGTAAGCGAGGACACACATAAATGGGACAAATGGCTCGAGCCCCTGTTATTCACAGTACAAGCGGTCTCACAAGCCTCCACGTGGTTTTCTTCCTTTGAATTATTATATCGGCGTAAGCTGCGTGGCATTCTGGACGTGCTATGGGAAAATTGGGAGGAGAGACCTTCACCAAGCAAAAACGAAATCCAGTACGTTCTTGACCTGCGTGCAAAACTCCACACCCTCATGCACCTAACCCAGGAGAATTTGTGGCAAGGACAGGAACGTCAAAGCCGGCTGTATGACAGGGGCACACGCCTTCGAGAGTTGATGCCGGGAGACAAAGTACTCGTATTATTGCCCATGTCAAGTTCTAAATTAATCGCCAAGTGGTAAGGGCCCTTCGAGGTCACATGGCAAGTCGGGGACGTCGACTATGAGGTGAGTCGAACATAGAGGGGCAAGGCACTGCAAATCTACCACCTCAACCTTTTAAAACGCTGGAATGAGGGGGTCCCCGTGGCGTTGGCGGCAGTAGTCCCAGAGAAGGCAGAGCTGGGGCCGAAGGTGAAAAAGATAACATCATTTACCCATTTAGCAGGATTTAACTGAACCTTTTTAACTACGTTACATACACCCCCCTTAAATTATGCTAAATTGGGGTACAACAATTGAAAGGGGGAAAAAACACCATAAAATATAGATGGCAAAACTCCAGTTGTATAGCAATGAGAGCATTACTCTGTTCAAGTCAGTTAGAAACTTCCCACTTGGAATCAGGTTAGCAAGGAACTAGCCAGGCCCCTTACCAACTCGGACACAGAAAGGTGTCGTGTACACCTCTCATACTATAAACATTGCTCTACAACAAAGACAACTGAGGATCTCTCGTAAGTACCACTGAAAAAAAAAGCAAACAGATATACAGTACCTCATCCAGTATATCCCCCTAAAACATTCAGTGACCTATCCAGAAAACATGAGCATGTCCCTCACAAAAGAGAACCAAGATCCAACTGTTGATGCAGAATAATCGACAACCTGTTCATTCATTTCACAAATGAGTCGAGCTGGGGGTCTTACAAGCCTACCAGCCCTTGTACAAAGAGGAGGTGGCTGTGCACAAACTATATGATCCTGTGAGAGCACACCCAGCTGTGTGCCAGTAGCATGTTCAGCGGAGGGGACCTGTTGAGCCATCTCTGCTGAGGACTGAGAGTGCGCATCCTGAGCTGCTGCACACCCAGCAGAGGGCTCAGAGGAGGGCACCTGTGTGCCATGTACTGAAGAATCTGAGTCATTCAAGACCTCACACACTGCACGTGGGATTGCAGGCACTTCAGTCTTAGAGGCTGGTGCGTCTACAGCCACAGCAAAAGAACAATCAGGCAGGCAGGCTGTGCTGTCCCAATCATTAGCATCATCCATTTGAAGGAGCCAGTTCATTGTTTTTGTCTCACTGTCCTGTACTGCAACAGGGACCACCGAGTCACTTTGTTCACTTCCAGCAATTGAAGAGCAGCATGACTCTGGGACACCATCACCCCCAGCAGGGAAGAAACTCACAAGGAGTAGGAGGTTTCTGTGAACAACTTTTTCCTTCAATGTCACGGGATCTCTGATGCAGTACACATTGATTCCAGGTTTCACAGACACCACATCATAAACTGTGGATTCCCATTTGTTTGCAATTTTTTTTCTTCCCTCTCTTGCCACGGTTTGCAAGCAGGACTATGTCACCAACAGTGAGGGGGCGATCCCTTCGCTTTGCGGTTATAGTTTCTCAATTGACGAGCCTGTTCTGTACGACCTGTTCTGCCTGGCAATGCATGCAGCTTCACACAGGTCACTTTTTAAGCAAGAGACAAACTCATGGTGGTCTACAACAGCACCATGGGAAAGGGCATGCTGGAACACAACATCAACAGGGAGACGTGGAATTCTCCCAAACATGAGAAAAAAAGGCGCAAATCCTGTTGTCTCATGCTCGGTACAGTTGTAACAGAATGTCAGCATCTGTAGCATTTGTGGCCATCTGGCTTTGGAACAAGGGGGGCCCTTATCATGCTCCCGAGAGTCCTGTTGTACCGCTCTACAACTCCATTCCCCATGGGATGGTATGGGGTGGAATGCAATTTTTTTTATTTATTTTTTTTAATGCCAGGCATCTTCAGGAGTTCTTTAAATGAGTTGACACTCAAAATTCGCTCCCTGATCTGAATGGATGTGTTTAAGGAAGCAGTATATACAAAAAAAAAAAAAAGTCATTCCAGAGATGGCGGGCAACCTGTTTTGCTGACTGATTTTTGCATGGGAAAACATAGGACAGTTTAGAAAAGTGATCTGTGACAACTAAAACATCTACACACTTCTTGTCTGTCTACTCAGCACTCCAAAAGTCAATGCACAGGACTTCCATTGGTTCAGAGGTGCAAATGCTTTCAAGAGGGGCATGGTCATTGGGCTCTGGGGTTTTCCCCACCACACAGCGAAAGCAGTGTCTCAGGTGAGTGATATCACGCTCAATTCCTATCCAAAAGAATCGCTGATGGGTGAGGGGAAAGTGTGCGAGCCTGCCCTTGATGACCTGCTGAGTCGTGGAGGCCTTCAGGGAGTCTGGAACAACAAACTGGTGAATTGTCATGTTCATTCGCCTGTCTCTCTTTACTTTGTACAATAGCCCATCCTTGATGGAGAGTTTGGGCCAATGTCTCAACAGTTTCATCAAACCATGAGGCTCTCCAGCACGTTCACGCCTAGAGGGCCTCCTGTGACATTGGATGTAAAAGAGAGCTCTCCTCAAGACATCATCCTGCTCTTGCAGATTAACCAGTTCACTCTTACTGTAGGTAGCAGGGCAGTCTGGTTGATGCTGGCAAGCTGGGTGATAGTTGGTCCTGTGCTACTCACTTGGCTTATACCTCCAGAGTTGTGAGCATCCTGCACAGCTGAGACATCATGTGAGGAGAGAGACCCTTGAGGGGAGGTGTCAACAGCTCCCTCCTCTGACTGTTCAACGACTAACTGGCAGTTAGTAGTACATATGAATGCATCTTCTACTGTTTTATCCACCATCCCATTCACCTGGTTCAGTAATGCAGCATAAGGTTCAGTTACAAGGCAGTGGCTTATGCATGACAGGACAAATGGCTCCCGACTCAACGCATCAGCAACTACATTCTTTGTGGGAGGAACATAGTTTACGTCAAAACTGTATGCTGCAAGCTTTGAAACCCATCTCTGTTCACATGCATCTCACCTAGGATTATTATCTGTCCAGACTGTGAAATATCGCCCTTTCAGCCAATGGCTAAACTTGTCACAGACTGCACATTTAAGAGAAAGAAATTCCAGCTGATGTGCTGGATAAATTTAGCTGGGAATGTGAGGGTGTCTTACTGGCGAATGTCACTGGTCTGGTAACCTTTCCATTAGGAGACAGCTGTGACAGGACGGCTCCTAGGCCGTCAAAGGAGGCATCAATGGCCAGGATGAATGATGCATTAAAATCTGGATGGGCTAATGTGACACTGTGCACAAGCTCATGTTTCAAAGTCCTGAATGTATCTCTGCACTCATCAGTCCAGTCAGTTGGAGACAGTCTCACAAGGCCCTTTTTGAGTTTTGGTTTAAGGCCTCTCCCCTTTTTTTGCGGTGCAGGGGGCCCAGCAACAAGGTTGAACAGTGGCTTCGCTTTAGCAGAACATCCCTCAAAAAAAATGATGGTAATCGAGAACTATCCCTAAGAAGGATCTTTTCATAGCACATGGAGTTACTCAATCAGACTCCATGAGGTCAGCTTCTTGCACATCACGAATAGCCTGCCCTTTACTTGGGTCTGTGTTAACACCATCTGCACTTATGATGTGTCCCAGAAACTTGACGGAACAGTGAAGGAAATGACACTTTTTAGGTGAGACTTTCAAGTTGTTGGCAGCAAGGCATGTGAACACCATCTGCAGACGATCAAGTGCAACCTGTTCAGATGGAGCATAGACCATAAGGTCATCCAGGTAGCATAACAGGCTTGTGAAGTTCTCATTGCCAAAGGTAGACATATTCATTTGCATGAAGGCGTCAGGACTGTCCGTCAGGCCCTGGGGCATCCTATTATATTCACAGAGACCAAATGGGGAGGAGAAAGCTGTGCATTTTTTGTCATCCTCGTGCAGCCTGACATTGTAGAACCCCGACATGAGGTCCATTGTCGAGAACCCCACATTGCCACCAAGTGCAGCAAGGGTGTCTGTCTGATGAGGCAATGGATGTGCATCTTTAACTGTTCTTGCATTTAACCACCTGAAGTCATTGCAGATGCGAAGATCACCATTTGGCTTGACAACAAGGACAAGGGGAGAGGAGTACTCGCTTTGAGACTTGTGAATTATCCCCAATTCCTCCATCTCATTCAGAGCACTCCAAAGCTTGTCATAATGACAGGGAGGGACCTGTCTGTATGGAAGCCTGAAGGATTTGTCATCTACTAGGTGGATTCTGTGGACAAAATCACTAGCCTCATCACAGTCCATCTTATGCCTCGAAAATATGGAGTTATGTTGCTCAATGATCTGCAGCAGTTTCTCTTTCCATTCAAGGGAGACTTCACAAGATGAGAGGTCTACATCCTGCAGGCCCATGTCACCCAAGACGCGGGACATCTCTTCTGACCTTGGTGCAGGAGACGTGTACTGTGTGTGTACTGTGCACTGGATTGAATGTGGTCTGGTTAAGGGAAGTCTTGCACAGAAAGACATGGGGACACATCTGCAACCTTTGCATTTCTTTTAAGGGACAGTGGTTTGTCTGTGGGATTCACAATTTTTACTGGGACCCAACCATCTCCCCATAAGGGAGTGACAACCCTCCCCCCTAGAATCTGTGCAGGTCTGGCTTTGGACTGGGTGGGTTCAATAATGACTGTATTCCCCACTGCAGAGATGTCAGATGCAGGCAGTTTAGACCACATCAAAATGTTCAGACAAGGGCTGTAGGGTGACACACCTTTTGAGCTTAGCTGTGCCAACTCTGGTTGGTCTTGTTTCACCTTCATCCAAATCTGAGTGGGACAGCAGAGATATTAAGTGGGGCAAATCATCTTTCTGGGCACCACCCACTGGGGATGTAATGTCTTGGCCACTAACAGTCTTTTTCATCTGTGAAATTAGCCATTTGATGGCATTGCTGCCAAGGATCAGCTCATCAGTTTGACTTGGCATAAACAGGACAGGACACCTTGTAGCCATAAACTGATACAGTGATGTCATATATGGCAGAGGGTGTGACAAAGTGACCCCCACAGCCAACAATAAAGTCCTCACCTGATTTCTTTTTAATGTGAGGGAGTCTGTGTCAACGCCACACTTGTAGTACATGCCCTAGATCCACTGTCCACTAATGCTCTGAGAACAGGCCCATCATCTGCAGTCACATCTGTATAGAACAGACTATCAGTCTTTGAGAGTCTATGTAGTCTTTGTACAATCAAGGTTTTTTGTGATGGCACCATGCCACTGTAGGTGTGATCAGGGCTTTGAACCGGTTCAAGGAACGAAAACGAAAACCGGGAACTTTTTCTATTTCACATGGAACAGAAACGAAACCAGAAACTTTATTATTTTTTATGTTCCGGAACAGAAACGCTTATTAAAAATAATGGTAACCGGTTAATACCGGTTTTTATTTCGTTCCTCAAAGTTTCTGTAGCCTACAAATAGTCATTCTTCTCCTGTGCAAGTTTCTATGACCCGCTGGGGTTCACTTCCTGTGTGACGTTCGCTGACTGAATGGAGAGAGTGGGAAGGTGGACTACTAGTGAGTAATTGCATTACTGAGTGTCTCTGAGCAAAGAAGAGCCTGAACGATGCAACCTCCCTATTGGCTGTTTGTAAAAATGTATCAGTTGTTGCCCTTCCCACGGGAATCATCGCGGGCTCGAGAGACGAGACCTGACGAGTTAGTTCGTTGGTAGCAGAACAAAATGTCTGGACACAAATCGGGTTTTCAGAAAAGGAAAGAAAATAAACGGAGGGTCGAAAATACAAAAAAGGAGGCAGAAAATGCAAAACGAGTTTTAAGGTAGGACAAATGGTTACTTTTTAAGGCAGCCCGCCGTGGCTGCAGGCTTTCAGTTGTCATTGAATGGTTACTTTTCTGAGGCAGCCCGCCGTGGCTGCCTGCAGGCTTATTGATTATAGCCCATTTAGTTAAAATAGTTGATATAAAATGTTTATAGTTATAGTTATGTGATGGTTGTCCTGATTTAGACTGGTGTTTTTTGGGGGGGGGTTGCGCGATGTTGCACCCGGGTCCAGATTAGGGCAGAACCGGCCCTGGCTACATTTCAGGTGTAGTTTGTTTTATGTATGTATGTACTTGCATAGATGTGTACTTGGTCTTCCAATATGGCGCCTAACAAAATCTCGCGGCGCGGTGACGTCATGCGGTAGCCCTCTATAGGGCCTGACTAGCCTTTGGTAACACACTAAACGAATTATCTTTCATTTTTGGCACTTTTTCTGTTTGTGGAGATGGGAAGACATACTGAGAATCCAAATCGCCAACATTTGAAATAATAATTGTTTTGAATTATTTCTTGACTTATTTAATGAAGGTTGTAATAGAATTAGCCTACATTTGGCTTAAGCTGGATGAGACAGAGACATAATTTTATAGCCATTTGTTAAACAGCTGACAGGGAACGTAATTAACCATTCCGGGAACGAAATTTTTTTGTTCTAACCGGTTCGGGAACGTCTATTTAATGGTGGAACCCAAAACCGGAAACGTTAAAATTCCGTTTCTGTTCGGAACGAACCAATAGGAAAAAAATTCCGGTTCAAAGCCCTGGGTGTGATACAGCATTTCATAATTGCTAATGTCTGTTGAATCCAAGGTGGGAGGCTCACTCATCTGATCCATGCTATTCTCCCCTGCATGCAGATCATTCAGTTTCCCTGCTGGAAATGGGAAGGAGATCGACGTCCCTCTGGGCAGTTGCGTCTTGAATGGCCAGGCAGGTGACACAGGAAACACAGCCTGTTCTTTCAGCAGTGTTAGGGCAGAGTGAAAGCTGTCATTACATATGGAGCATGGTGTGTCATTCAAACTCTCAATTTCTGGAGCCCTGTTAGTATGTGAACCTTTTTTGGCTTGGGCATGACCAGGGCCCTGGAGCAATACTTTCTCTAGCATCCCAATCAGCCTGTCCAAAGCAGATGGGTCTTCGTTCACAGCTTGTTTCTGTTCAGGAAAGGCTGGTATTACATTAGCATTAAGGCTAACTTCAATTTTATTCATGTTGATTTTGCTACTCCCCTCAATAGAATACCACAGCCCTTTCTTTTGATGGTATTCATCCAACACTTCCTGAACCTCTCAAGCTGACCATTTATCAATAGTCTTGGTCCTGAAGGTGAGAGCTAAATCTCTACTGGGGCAGTGTCTAATAAACATGCATGTTACTTCAACACTGGGATCGTCAAACATTTTACCCTGTTCTTTAAGACAACTTGTCGCAATGTCAGCAGCTCTGTTCAGTCTAAGCCAATACTCATATGGATCCTCTCATTCTTTTGGCAAGGTGGAATAAAAGTCAACTCAGGGCACTGAGGAGCAATGGCTAGTGCTGGAGTGTTTTGTGCAAGAGTCCATAGATGGCTTGAGGGTTATGCTGAACATCAATTTCACCATTTCTTATTCCAAACCTCACAACATCCTTTGCTCTGCCTCTCAGCTGGATGAGAATTTTCTCTGCCTGATTTTCCAGCTGAACACCACTTTTCTTGATGCAATTCCTCATTGATTCCTCCCATTCATCAACAGCCAACGTATCTGAGCTCTCCCCTTGGAATACAGGTGGGTCTTTGACTCCTCTCTGAGTGACCAGCTGGACCTGGGAGAGAGCCGGTGTGTGGCTGGGTGATGTGTCATTTTTATTGCATGATCCTTCATGACTGGTGGGTACAGAGACTGCAGGGCTTGGTGTGTTGAGGTGTGACATAATGCTATTAGCTAGCTGCTGGCCTGTCTGTTGCACGATAGTGCTCATTTGGCTAATTAATCTCACATCATCAAGAGTAGAGTTTGGAACTGATGTGCTAGTGCACTGTAGTGGATGTAACTCAACTACAGGCTGACTGTGAGGTGGCACTACATTCTCAGATCTGACAGGACTGTGTACAAAATGCTCATTAAAAGCAGTCTCATCCCCTAACTGATGGTCATCCAAGGAAAATGGAACAGGTCAGATACTTAACCCTCTACCCCTACCTATACTGAAGGGAGTCATATGAGAGGTACCAAATTTGCTCATGTGGCTCAAACTTGCAAATACAATTCACAACCATAAAATAACAGCCCTATAAGAATGTCTGTTATATCCCAAACACTCCTGACAGTCAATGCACTCAAAAATTGCAGCTTCAAACAATACAGTGGTGAGAAGACACCCGCCCGGTCCGGTGTAGTCTTGGACGGGTCACGGCACCAATGTGACCTCTGTGTGGTGTCTTCTCAGGGATTTCTCTGGAATTATCAGGCTTGTGGTAACAGCAGTTTATTTCTCACATCTGCATACATGACAGGACATAAGGGTAGGATAGTCATTTGTGGGCGTGCAGCACATTGCTCTGTCTAGTGGCAAATCTTCCACTGCTTTGAGGATTACCCATCTTTAAATTATTAGAACTTAATACAATACTAAGTACCGTAATACACAATGATCGTATAGTGGTTTTTGATTAATGTAAATAAAATAAACAAAACAGAAGCTATCCCCTTAAATTTTCAAAAAGTACAAGGAAAATAAAAATAATGTACTTATACAGAGTTCAAACTGACTTACCTTTTGTTGCATTTAACATTCTATAAAAAGCAATTGACAAAACTACAACTACCTATACAAAACAAGGCAAATACCTCACATAGGATATTACAACACTATAAATCGACACACTGCTACATATCTGCATATATGACAGGACATAAGAGTAGGATAGTAATTTGTCGGTGTGCAGCATATTGCTCTGTCTGAAAAGGCATTGTGTTTGTATTGTATTATTAGAACTTAATACAATACTAACTAATACACAATGATCGTATAGTGGTTTTTGATTAATGTAAATAAAATAAAACAGAAGCCACAAATTATAGCGGAGCTCCGAGCGGAGCACCATACCTAAGAAAAAATGGTAAACCCATCGAGTCGATTTTTTGTGGTTTGTCCGTGTACGTGTACCACCAGTCATACACACCGCCTAGTGGTCAGTGCTAGCCAGTAAAGAAATAAAACAAAAGAGACTGGCTATGATATAAGAAAATTCTACAACCCAGAAACAGATGGGAGCTCCGCTTTTAGGCAGTGCCTAAATCTATATATTATTTAAACATATGCATTGTGTTAGCTCTGTCTGAAAAGGCATTGTTAGAACTAATGTTAGTTAGCGCGATATGAGAGGAATTTTTACTGGTAGCAAAACACAAATCATGAACCTAATAAAATCATAATGAGTTTAACCTAAAACATGTGACAAACAGCCAAATACAGCCAGTTAACATTTATGTGCTGTTTTGAGCAATTTCACATTCTTTTGTCCACAGCTAGTCGCAGACACATTACCTAGTGGCAAATCCACCACTGCTTTGAGGATTACCCATAATTCGTCACTATTCCTACTCTCAGTCAGTCAACACTGGTGCACATTTATGACAGAAGATGGCGCATTTTACCCATTTAGCAGGATTTAACTGAACCTTTTTAACTAGGTTACACATACTGTACATCCATAAGTGCCTGCACCCTGACAGTGCCTGCAGAACAATGCACTGAAATCACTGTGTATCTTCATTTGCAAATAGACCTGGGTGGGTGGTGCCATTCACATTTAAATAGACCCTGGTCAGACTCCAGTCCAATCACTTCAAGAGGTGGGTCGCAAAGTCAAGTCTGACAACACACAAATCAATGTAGGTGTAACCCTGGTTAGCCACTTGGTTTGAAAGGGGTATATGTGTACTTGGACCCAGAGAATGTTGTGCCAACAATCAATCAATGATCAACCTTGTGACCTACAGGTCAACTTATACGGTTTCCCCGTATTTTGTACGGGAAAATGCAATTTTTTGGCTAATACGGCATACACTGATTTTCATACGGGAAAATTATGTTTTGTATCATCCGAGATTTTTTCCGTTACTCCGAGAAAATTTTATTAGCATCCCCCATTTATTTTTTTCAAACACGCATGCCCAATGAAACGGAACTACTTTCAATTTGTGGTCTTCTTTTTGCACGTGGTTTTCTTGGTCATTTGTGGTTGAGCAGTCCTCGTGTGCACATCAAATTTGACAAGTTCTATCTTTTAAAAATGGCATCTGGAAACGCAATGGCAAAGAGAAAACGTGCTGGAACTGGACATCTGAAGGAATGGGAAACTCTGGATGGAGAATACAAAGGATGGATCCAGGTGTCTTCAAATGGCCCCCAATATTCGCTCTGTGTTCCGTACAGAAAGCTTAAAGTGGCAGCTTCAGGTTTTTATGACCTGAAATTGCATTTCCAAACCAAAGCACATAAAGACTGCATCGTTAAATGCAGGACCTTCAAGTCTATGGAGCAGCATTTTGGCGCAAGTCCATTGGCTTGGACTGCCCAGACTTCTGTGACAGCTGCAGAAGTTATGTTCTGCCAATTTCTCACAGAACACATCATCCCCCCAACCGTGGCTGACCATTTTTCGGAGCTACAGTGTAGCAAAAAAATAAAAAATTCCCGATTCAAAGACTGCACAGGTAAGCATTTGTGTGTGTGTGTGTGTTTTTTTTTTTTTGCATGTGGGAAAGCTTCCTCCATTATCATGATAATTTAGGGAGGCGATACTGGGAGTCACCGTTTATACAACGGCAACTGTAGTTACCCAGCGATTTCGCTTCCCTCAACATTTTAATTGCTGATAGACAGTTTATCCTCCTGAGAACCAACCCATAGACTTGTGTCCTCTGTAGTTAACATTTGTTTTATGTGCACAGCCTCTTACTCTTTCAAGCTATTCACTTGAATCCTGGTGTTTTGTAAAGAGTGCATCCTTTTTTTTAATCTAAATTGTAAGTTGTTTTTTTAACCCTACCTAGTAAGGAAATCACAACAAAAGAGAAATTGAGAGACATTTTTTCTTGGTTCCCAGAAGGATATGTAGACAGATGACCAACACTCATTACTATCATCAATTGTCAGTAAACTGGAAAAGTATTGAAGGAAGAGTAATGGTGGTAATGACCGTTGGTAACCTGTCTCTTAAATGTGTAGTAGGGGATGGAAGCAATTTAACACCATCTACATGTTTGCCGTGCTCTGACTTTCTTTTATTGACCAGGAAAATAATCTGTACTTGCCAGTTATGTACGTAGACCTAACCTTTTATTCATTTGTTGTTCACCCAGGATTTTGCATGCAAACGAACAAAGATGACCATGGTCGTCAAAGGAAGTTTAGCCCCTGCTTATACAAATCCTGTAGTTGAAAAAAATGCACCAGCAGCTGTTTAGCCTTATGATAGATGAGAGCAACGACAAAAACAGCACCAAGCACTTGGTCGTTCTGGCATGCATTTTTGAAGATGTCTGTGTAAAAACCAGAATGCTGGATTTACCAGAACTTGCTTCTGGTAAAGCTTCAGCGACATTTGAAGCTGTTGACAGCTTCATGAGGTAAAAATTTATTCTTTAAATTGTAAAACGGTGTGCCAGTTTGCTGAATCTGTATACCTGTTAAACAATCTAGACTGGAAGTGTGTAGTGTAGGTGCATTTGGTAATTATCAAGTGATCCATCTCATTAAATCTGAAGGTTAATAATTAATTGTATTTAAATCAGTCTCATATTATCATTAAATCAGTCATGGAATCAGTCCCACTGGATCAGTCTCATTAATTAATACCATTAATTTTGGTGCTTAATAATAAATTACCAAACAGCCAAATTATGGTATATTCCAAATTATGATCACTTACCATATTACATAAATCATATGCACCTTTGAATTCTTGGAGACTGGTTGACTTCAGAAATATTGGAACACAAATAAACACACAGTTTCAATAATAAATGAATTTATTATAACAAAGACAAAAATGGATAATAACAGTTGAAATATATACAAATATGATATATACTTGATGAGGTGTGTGTGTGTGTGTGTGTGTGTGTGTGTTGTGGTGAAGACAAAAGATTAGCTTTGTGTGCTAATTAAGATATGTTTGTGTGTGTGAGAGAGAGAGGCCTTGTGTGTGTAGCCTACAAAAAGGATTAGCTCTGGTAGCTAACTCCACGTGTGTTGTGGGGGAGGAGTTGACCACATGGTAAGGCCTATGGCCTAGCAAAAGAAAGAAGCTAGCATGGGATGCTAACTGAGGTGTGTTTGACCACGTGGTGAGGCCTAGATTAGCTTTGTGTTGCTAAGTAGAGACAAAGGAATGCTAGCTAAGGTGTGTTTGTGTGTGTCAGGCCTGGTGAGGCCTGGTGACCACGTGTTTGTGTAGGCCTAGATTAGCCTCGTGTGGCTAAGCTAAGACAAAGGGAAGCTAGCTCATAACTACTAAATCCACTGAAATCTTGATGAGGTCAAGATATGTATAAGAATGGAATTAAGGTGTTAGAAAAGATAGAGAAGCATGCACAGCCTATCTATTAAACAATTGAGAGGACAAAACAAAACAATCAATTCAATTCGACACGCTGCGTGTCTACAGTGTAAACAAACCGTTCCTGAGTTTAAATTCACACTACTTCAATAAAAGCTAATTCCTAAGACTAGGTTTAATTATGCCCAAAAATGCCAAGTCTTACTTCCGTATCCCGCTTCTACGCAAGATTATGAGATGTCGTCCCGAGACTTTTGGAGTTTTCACCATTGTGGAGATCTCCGTGAAGCACAGGGAATTTTCTTGGAGAGGCCGAGTTTCACAGGAGCTCATGGGAAGACTTCTGTAGAAAACGGAGAATTCTTGGAGAAGCTTCGTAGCTCGTGGGAAGGAAATCTTTGTGGAACAAGGTGCACAGCGCTTCAGTAAAAAAAAAAAAAAAGGGTCCAGCCGCTTTCCTAATTTTGAATTAAAACTGCTTTTGGGCGGCAGTCGTGACGTCGCTTCTAATACGAATAAAACCGGTTATAACTCGACTGAGTTAAAGATCGCGCGACTCTGGAGTCTACCTTGGCCAAGGGTAAGAAAGAAATTGTGCTAAATTGTGGATCTTGCAAGAAATAGGTATTTTCTTGGGTTTCTGGTGCGGGGTCTCTTTTTGTGTGTCCAGATGGCTTGGAATCCGGATGAGAGGGACGGAAGCATTGTTCCGTTATTTATGCCTTCAGAGAGGAAGTAACATTGGTGTTCCCGCCCAGGCGTGACGCAGGTCAACGCGGAAGTGGGCTGATGGGAAATGTAGTTTCTTAAAGGGACTGTGTGTACCTACAGTAGTAATATGTATAATAGTATAAATACCTTTGTAACTTTTATAATTACAAAATGAGCACTAATGCATATTTTCAGTGAAAATGATATCCCCCGGGCCAACATGGTTGGGTTTGCAAGTGACAATTGCAACACCATGATTGGCAGGAAAGATTCTGTTTTGACCAGGCTCCAAGCAAAAAGTCCCAAGATTTTTAGGTATGTTTCATGTGTCATAAGTTGATATATTTTATATATAAAAATATGCACCAAAATTTAATCAGAATAGTACTCCAGTACTGTACTTATTCTACTGTTATTTCTGTTTCAGCATTGGCTGCATTTGCCGCTTGGCAAATCTTTGTGTGAAGGCCGGTGTGAAGGTGCTGCCATTTAAAGTAGATGACCTTCTGGTGGATGTGTTCTACTTTTTCCACCACAGCTCAAAGTGCATTCAGGATGTCAAAGAATTTCAGCAGTTTACAGAGGTTAGCTAACAGACCTATCATATCACTAAAACATAAGGAGAGTCTTTGAGATTCTCTTCTGGTAGTCTTCCAGCTTTTCCTCAATGAATTGTTCTACATTAAATTCTAGGTAGAGGAGCAGCAGACCTTGAAGCACTGTCCTACCCGTTGGCTGTCCCTAGAGAAAGTCTGCAGCCGCCTGTTGAGTCAACTGCCGGCCTTGCGAAGCTACTTTGCCAGTCATAAAGATGTTGAGAAACTGGGCAAAGTCAAGTCGATAAATGACAGGCTACAGGAACCCCTGACTGAGCTGATACTGTTGTTCCTGCAGTACATTATGCCAGTGCTCAATCAGTTTAACATCCTTTTTCAAGGGGAGGATTGCATGGTTGGCAGTCTCCTCCCCGAGATGGACAGGCTTCTACGGAAGTTTGCTGTGAAGTTCTTGGAGCTGAAGCATGTCAAGTCCTGCAGGAATCTTAGGGAATTTGATGTGGGCAACCAGGAGCTGTAGCAGTCCAATGACAAGCTGGCAGTGGGCCCTGCAGTCAGATCTCGCCTGGTGGAGCTAGAGGAAGACCTGGATGCAAAAACTGTCCAGGTCTTCTTCTCCTCTGTCAGAGGATTTTATGAGGCTGCTGCCAGGATGATGATGGATAAATTTCCATTTGACAATGAAGTGTTGGTCAATCTTGCAGAGTTAGATCCATCTAAAAAGGATGATCTGGACTACAGTGGTGTTGTCAATTTAACTTCCTCTTTTGGCTTTTACCTGGAGCAGTTGAAGGAGGAGTGGGAGGACTTTCAGCTTATGCCATTTGATGTTGTGCCATGCAGGGCAAATGATGGCAAAAAAGTACCAACAGATGTATATTGGGGAAAGGTCTTCGATGTAAAAACTGCTCTGGGTGTTACCAGGTTTCCAGTGCTGACAACTTTTTACTGCTTTGTTGTGCCTCCCACAGAGCAATGCAGATAGTGAGAGGGCTTTTTCTTTTTTTTTTTTAAAGATATTTTTTTTGGGCTTTTTGCACCTTTATTGGATAGGACAGTGTAGAGACAGGAAATGAGCGGGAGAGAGAGACGGGAAGGGATCGGGAAATGACCTCAGGCCGGAATCGAACCCGGGTCGCCCGCATTCATGGTATGGCGCCTTAACCACCTGAGCCACGACGCCCCCATGAGAGAGGGCTTTTTCATTGGTGAGGAAAATTCATACGGAGTACAGAAAAAATATGGCTGCAGACACATTAACTGCATATCTGCAAATTAAAAAGCAGTGTAATGAGGGGCTACAACTGCTACCCGAGCAGTGATATTATAGCTAGTGCCAAATCTGCAACATCTTTGTACAACAAAGAACACTCCAAAAAGGAATAGGATTCAAATTCTTGTTATAAATTACTGGGAAGATTTTCAATTTAACTTCATTACTTATTAATATTTTCACTTATCCTTGTTTAGATTATATACTTGATGTGGTTCAGTCATGTTTAGTTGACTTAATATTGATTTAATATTAATACATTTTATTTGCAAAATTTACATCAATAATTCTGGTGTTACTGATACAATGTATATTAAATAATTAAGTTTATAGTTCAGTCAGTCATTCGCTTTAGTAGATAATTGTTTACTTGACTGTACATATAGTTCTTTTTAATTCAGTTGTTTTCTCTGGGATCTAAAGTTTATTTTTATTCAGTATATGCTTATTTGATCCCTTTAACTTGATGCAATGTGATAAATATGCCTATTACAATAGGAGTGTATAATGTGGAATAAAACAATCGGTGCTTTGGATATTGTTTTTTTTTTTCTCGTGTATAAGGGCTAATGGGTGTATATAAGGGAAAAGTACAGATTTTGTAAGGGCATGGGTAACTAAAGGTTGACATGTATGTTGTGATTGTATGATCAGATTTATGCTCTGGACACTTGGGTAAGGAGAGGGATGGAGCTGGTGGCAGTTACTGTGCAGAACATCCACTACATTAATCTCGTAAATCTGGGAGAGCTTCATGCATTGCTTGGGAGCAACTTTATAGAGATCAATTTAGCTTGTGTTTACTGCCTTGGTTTATGCCATCACTTTGTTCACTCATGTTGCTTTTCTGGTTACATTATCAGTAGAAGAGCTTGCTTAGACCTCAAAATTATCAACATATTGGGAAAACGGCAAAGAAATCCATCTCCCTGCTGAGGGTCTGTTGGAAGAGTTTATAGCAGAACAAGACATGGAAAACGAAGTGGAGAGGCTATCACACTTAACTTGTGCTGGAGAACACTGTCCTGTGAATTTCTAACTTCATAAAACGCAGCTGAGATTCGACAATTTACAGTTGTAAATGACCCAGTTTATATTTTTGCTGTTGAGAAAACATTGCACTGTTAAATTCCTATAAGCTATTATTTTCTATTCTACCTATTTTTTGCAAATTTTAATCCCTTACAATTTGCCTTGTTTAAAAGGACTTTTATTTTGAAACTACGTGCCTAGGTTTAGTTAGTGGCTACCGCGAGATACAGCGAAGAACAGAACGAAATCGAAATGTAACAAAAGGAAGAAAGATAGTTAAATTAAATAAGGTTTATGTGAATGACTTGGGGTGGCACAGTGGTGTAGTGGTTAGCGCTGTCGCCTCACAGCAAGAAGGTCCGGGTTCGAGCCCCGTGGCCGGCGAGGGCCTTTCTGTGCGGAGTTTGCATGTTCTCCCCGTGTCCGCATGGGTTTCCTCCGGGTGCTCCGGTTTCCCCCACAGTCCAAAGACATGCAGGTTAGGTTAACTGGTGACTCTAAATTGACCGTAGGTGTGAATGTGAGTGTGAGTGGTTGTCTGTGTCTATGTGTCGGCCCTGTGATGACCTGGCAACTTGTCCAGGGTGTACCCCGCCTTTCGCCCGTAGTCAGCTGGGATAGGCTCCAGCTTGCCTGCGACCCTGTAGAACAGGATAAAGCAGCTAGAGATAATGAGATGAGATGAATGATTTGCACCCTCCGAAATGGCACAAGGTTAGTGTCAATGTAATAGAACATGTTTAATGTGTGTTTATGTGTTTTGAGGTGACTTTCACCGTGTGGAGAACTTCTTACTGTTTTTGTTAAGTCACTATGTATTGGTATGGTGCGAGTTACACGGTATTGGCTAGTAAAGTAATAAATTTTTCTCCTGTGCTCTCCCTAGCTCTTACGTTAGTTGTTTGTTTGTTTGAATGGATTATTGGTTGGAAAAGGCTAAGAATTCAATAAAACAAGAAAACCATCAGTCAAGTCTTGACCATCTTTCGGGGGAGATGCTACAGTAAGAGCTTGTGCCTACACCTGCCTCACTGAGCTGCCTACGCGATTCACAGACGGCACAGCGCGAACAGCAGTGAGTTGTAGCAAGTGTGATGGTCAACAGAGACAGTAAGAATGAAACTACATGCAAAATGGATGATGTTAAGGAAGAAATAAAGAAGTTACAAACAGAAATACAAGAAAGTAGAGGCTTACTACATCAAGGAGAATGCGAAGGCATATCTAGACAGGAATTAAAGGAGCAAATTGAAACCAAAGAAAAACGACTAGCTGAACTTAAGCATGAAATGAGCGAGGATAAGGACGAATGAGCTCTACCTCGGCGTACACAACGTCTGCCCAAACCCACAGAGAAAATGCAGGAATTAATTAAAAGGGAAAAATGTTTGCTCAGTTTATATGAACAATGGAAAATTCAAATTAGAGCTTCCAGAGAAAATTTAAAGAGAGACATATCAGAGTCTGAATTGGCCACTATGGCAGATGATGTTGAGAAAAGAATGAAGGAAATAATGAGACTTTATGGTGAGATAAGAGAGTGAGTTACGCCATCCACTGAACTTAGAAGGAAAATTGATGCATGTGAGTCTGTAATAAAGGACATTGTGAAAATAGTCTTGGAGCGTCTGTCAGCAATAAGTGGCGAATTCAACAAAGAAAATGAAAGGCGCCATCTCCATCAGCTACTAGTCTATGACTATGCCCACTCAATATATGGAACTGCCTCTCAGTCGCGAGCTAGTCATTCTGAATCCATGAGCGTAGCTGCTAAAAGAGCTGAAGCAGCCACTGAGCTTGGTGCAAAAGAAGCTCAATATAGAGTTACGCAAGAAGAAATAAAGCAAAAGGAAAAAATAAGGTTAATGGAAGAACAGCATAAAAGGGAACTCGAAATACAATGGGATCACTTAGAACACCTACAAGCAGAAAGGGATATGGACGCGGCTTGTGCTAGGCTTGAGATCTAGGATCGTGAACTCAAACAGGAAAAAGTGTGTGTCAGCCTATACAACCAGATAACAGACAGTTCAATTTCCACACACGCAGATCCTCAACGTCCTCGCACAGATAGGCCAGCGGCCCCTACTGATGTCTCTTATCTGGCCCAAGCAATTCAAGAGAGCATAGCCCCACACATGCCCCTTTTCCACCAAAGCAGTTCCAGGGCTGGTTCTGGGCCAGTGCTTAGTTTGGAACCGGGTTTTCTGTTTCCACTGACAAAGAACTGGCTCTGGGGCCAGAAAAACCGGTTCCAGGCTAGCACCAACTCTTTGCTGGGCCAGAGAAAAGAACCGCTTATGTCAGCATGGGGGGGGGGGGGGGGGAGTTGTTAAGACCAACAATAGCAAGACCACAAAAGGTTGCCATTTTTAAGTGACAAGAAGCAGCAGCTGTACAAACGCGAAGTCATCCATTATTGTTGTTGTTGCTGCTTCTTCTTCTCTATATTGTTGCTTCAATGTTCGCGCCAAGGTTTACGCAAATGTGGCGACGTAACTGACGTATACAGCGACATAATGAAGTATACAGTGACGTAACTGACGCATACAGCGATGTAATGACGTGGCTCCCCTTAGCACCCCGAGCTATGGGAAAGCAAACTGGTTCTCAGCTGGCTCATAAGTTGAACGAGTTGTGAACCAGCACCAGCCCCGAACCAGCCCTGGAACTGATTTGGTAGAAAAGGGGTAACAGACTCCCAATTCCAACACCCACAGTGTTTAGTGGCAATCCAATCCACTACATTGAATGGCGAGCCTCATTCCAGTCACTCATTGACCAAAAGAATATTTCTTCTGCCAATAAGCTCGATTACTTAAAGAAATACGTCAGTGGTGCAGCTCAAAAATGCCTTGAAGGCACATTCTACAGAAGTGATGAGGCATACAGAGATGCCTGGAATAAGCTTAACCAACGATAGGGGCAGCCATTTGTAATCCAATTAACCTTTAGAGACAAGCTGTCAAAATGGCCAAAAATACAACCCAAAGACGCAGAGGGGCTAAGGACATTTCTCTGATTTTCTGAATGCATGCTTACAAGTGATGCCCTATGTGAGAGGCCTAGAAATATTAAACGACTGCAAAGAGAATCAAAAGCTGATGCTTAAAATGCCCGATTGGCTGGCAGCTCGTTGGAACCGCCAAGTTACAAAGGCCCTCATGGATGGTAGAGAGTTTCCCACCTACAAGGATTTCGCTAACTTTGTGTCTCTAGAGGCAGAGATAGCATGTAATCCTGTCATTTCACTTCATGCTCTCCACTCATCTAATGAAAAGAAAGGGGCAAAGGAGTTTAAGGGAAACAAGGCTAATGTCCTCAGCACTCAAACAGCTGCAAATGACAATTCATCGGAAAGCTATGGGAAGTCTAAACCCCCCTGCACATGGTGCAAAAACGATAAACATCAACTACCCAAATGCCCAGACTTTCTAGAACAGTCTCTGAATGACAAACAGAAACATGTGAAGAAAAATAAGTTATGTTATGGGTTTCTCAAACCAGGGCACAATGCCAAAGAATGCCGTTACCGACTCGCCTGTGATGTGTGCAAGGGGAGACACCCCACCTGTCTGCATGATGAGAACTACAAGGTGCGCGAAAGGCGAGAAGGTCAAGGCATGACAGTGAACGCAGATTCAAGCACCATGGAAACTACAGAAGCCAAGGCACTCAATGTCACCGGAGGGGGTCAGTCATGCAACACTTCCATGATTGTTCCTGTCTGGGTGTCCTTGGCCGCTGATCCCTCAAAAGGAGCAGCTTGTTTACGCATTGCTGGACACTCAAAGTGACAGCACATTCATCAACAATGAGGTGAGCAATGAGCTGCAAGCAAATGCACAACCTGTTAAGCTGAAGCTTACCACTATGCTAGGAGAGAACGTGATCGTGAAATGTGAGAGGGTAACTGGACTCAGAGCGAGAGGCTACAATTCAGGTGTCCACATTGACCTTTCTCCTGCATGCACAAAAGACTGCATTCCAGGCAACCGCAATCATATACCCACTCATGAAACGGCTCGACGATGGCCTCACTTAAGCTCAATCGCTGATAAGGTTCCCCTTCTCCTTGCCTGTGATGTTGGGCTTCTGATTGGGTACAACTGCCCCAGAGCTTTAACACCTAGACAGGTATTAACGGGAAAAGACAATGAGCCCTACGCCATTTGTACTGATTTAGGGTGGAGCGTCGTAGGCAACTCAATGCCAAGCTTAGATGGAACAGAAACTGGCCTGTGTCACAAAGTCTCTGTAAAAGAACTTCCTCCAATAACACCTATGGATGTGATTAGTGCCCTAGAGTCAGACTTTAAAGACATTAAAGGAGATGACAAGACAGTGTCACAAGATGATCTCATTTTCCTAGAGAAACTAAAAGAAGGCATAAGACAAAATGAACAAGGACATTATGAGATGCCATTACCCTTTAGGCAAAGACCACACTTACCTGACAAGAGGAAACTCGCTGAAATCAGACTCGGTCACCTGCGAAAGAAGTTTTACAGAGATGGGAAACAGAAAGAGGACGACACAACGTACATGAAAGAAATCATACAGAGAGGTGACGTAGAAGAGGTGCGAGAAGACGGAATCCCAGGTGAGTGATGGTACATTCCCCATCATGGCATATACCACCCAAAAAAACCTGACAAGCTGCGTGTCGTATTCGACTGCTCAGCTAAGTATGGTGGCACGAGCCTCAATGACCACCTCCTTCCAGGGCTGGATATGATCAATAACCTCACTGGGGTACTCCTACGGTTCAGACAGCACCCAATTGCACTTATGTGTGATATAGAGAAAACGTTTCATCAGTTTCATGTGCCTGAACAAGATTGTGACTACTTCCGGTTCCTATGGTGGAAAGACGGAGATGCTAACACAGAGCCTCAAGATTATCGAATGAAGGTCCATCTATTCGGCACAGTGTCGTCCCCTGGCTGCGCGAATTATGGGTTGAAGTACCTTGCCAATGACAACAGACTCTCGCATCCAGTTGGATCACAGTTTGTAGCAAGGGACTTTTATGTGGATGACGGCGTCACAAGCACAGCCACAGTCGAAAGGGCCATTCAATTGGCATAGGAGGCAAGAGAAATATGCGACAAAGGAGGCCTCCATCTCCACAAATTTATCTCAAACAGTGAAGCTGTTCTACAGAGTATACCCTCATCAGAACGAGCCATAGAGACAAAGATGAAGGACTTGACTTTCTCAGACACTCAGCTAGAGCGAGCTATAGGTATTCACTGGAGCATTGAAGGTGATTAGTTTCAGATTCAGCAATACTCTGGCGAACCAGCCAGGGACACTTAGAGGCATATTGGCAACCGTCGCCTCCATACATGACCCTCTTGGGTTCCTGGCGCTGTATGTCCTTACTGGGAAGATCTTGCAAGAAATGTGCCGGCAAGGTGTTGGTTGGGACGACCCCCTACCTGAAGCACTGAAGCCAAGGTGGGAGAGCTGGCGACATGACTTTGCAAACCTAGAAAAGATTAATATAGCTCGATGTTACGTGCCTGTCGATTTCGGAGAAGTAATTGAAAGAGAATTGCACCACTTCTCTGATGCAAGCACCAGCGGATATGGACAATGCTCTTACCTAAGAGTCAAGAATCACAGAGGAGAGATTCACTGCTCTCTGGTGATAGGAAAAGCGAGTGTCTCTCCGACAAAATTAACAACAATACCAAGGCTTGAATTGACAGCAGCTGTAGTCTCAGTTACTATCAGCAACATGCTCAGAGAAGAGCTTAGCTGTGCTAATGCAAAGGAGTACTTCTGGACTGACTCTGAAATAGTGTTAAGCTACATTAACAACAACTCAAGGCGTTTTCATACATTCGTTGCAAATAGGGTCCAGAAGATCCGCAATAGCACAACCCCCCAGCAGTGGCATTATGTGCCGACAGATAGGAATCCTGCAGATGGAGCATCCCGGGAAAGAACAGCGATTGAGCTGCTTGGATCTGACTGCTTCTCCGATCCCATGTTCCGGTGGGAAAGTGAGATACCCACACCAGAAGATGTGATACCAGACCTGGAGATAGAAGATCCAGAAATCCAAAAGACTCAAACACTACAGACATCTGCTTTACCGACATCAGAACCAATCAGCATTGCAGATCGTCTGTCAAAGTTCTCATCATGGTCCCGAGCTGTCAAAGCACTGGCCCGCCTCGTGCGACGGGCTAAGCAGATCAAGTCTAATGCGCCCTCCACAGTGAGTGAACAGAAAAGTTCAGAACATGTCATAATCAGAGATCTGCAGAGACAAGCATATGAAAAGGAAATTGAACAGTTAAAGAAAGGAAATCAATTGACAAAAGGAAACAAACTACATCAACTTGTCTTTATTGACACAGACGGCATTGTGAAGGTGGGAGGAAGACTTCGCCTTTCCTCTCTCTCTGATTCACTTAAACATCCCATTGTCATTCCTAAAGACTATCATGTCACTAAACTGATAATAGCACACAGCCATGAAATGACCAAGCATCAAGGCAAGGGCTTTACTGCCAATGAAATCAGATCCAGTGGATATTGGATACCAGGTATGAGCAGACCAGTGTTTTCATTCATCCGCCAGTGTCTCCTCTGTTGCAGACTTAGGAGACCACCAGAGGGCCAGCGAATGAGTGATCTGCTGGAGGAACGTATGGAGCCTTCCCCTCCCTTCACTTATTGTGGCATGGACTGCTTCGGTCTCTTTGTCACAACAGAGGGGAGAAAACAACACAAACAATATGGCCTGCTCTTTACCTCTTTTTCTTCTTGGGCTATTCACTTGGAAATGCTGGAAGACATGTCCACCGATGCCTTCATTAACGGTTTGCGATGCTTCATTGTTATCAGAGGCGCTGTTCGTCAGATCCAGTATGATCAGGGCACCAATTTCATTGGGGCCAAGAATGAGTTCAAAGCAGCCCTCCAAGAGCTTGACACCAACAGACTAAGCACGTTTCTGTCCCAAAGGCAGTGTGACTTTGTGATGAATGCGCCCCACTCTAGTCACACAGGTGGAGTATGGGAGTGCCAGATCAAAACAGTCAGAAGTGTCCTCAACTCTACACTGGCACTTTCCCACAACAGACTCAACGACTCTGCACTACAAACTCTGCTGTATGAAGTTATGGCTATAATCAACAGCAGACCCCTCACCGTGGACACTTTGCTCAGTCCAGACAGTCTAGAGCCTTTAACCCCCAACCACCTCATCCAAATGAAGACCAGCCCAGCACTGCCTCCACCTGGCATGTTTCCGAGAGAGGACTTGTATGGCACAAAGAGATGGCGGCGGGTGCAGCATCTGGCGGAACAATTCTGAAGCCACTGGAAACAAGAATACCTTCACAGCATTATGACAAGACAGAAATGGCATGCACCGAAATGAAATCTTCAAGTTAGGTGATGTTGTGATGGACATTGATGAACTGTCACCTAGAGGTGAATGGAGGCTTGCAAGGGTCATAGAGACTGTAAAGGGCAAAGATGGACTTGTAAGAAGGATGAAAATCTCAGTAGGAGATAAGAGACTGAACAAAAAAGGTGAGCGCTTAGGTAAGCCCTCCATACTGGAGCATCCAGTACAGAAGTTGGTACTGCTGTTAGAGGCTTCTTCAGCCTGTGTTATGCCTAATCTGTAAATGAGTTCCAAGATCATATGTGAAAATTATTTGTAGTTCATGTTATGTAATGAAATACTCATAATTTTGGTTGGAGTGTAAATGACCCAATTTATATTTTTTGCTGTTGAGAAAACACTGCACTGTTAAATTCCTATAAGCTATTATTTTCTATTCTACCTATTTTTTTTTTTTTGCAAATTTTAATGCCTTACAATTTGCCTTGTTTAAAAGGACTTTTATTTTGAAACTACATGCCTAGGTTTAGTTAGTGGCTACCGCAAGATACAGCGAAGAACAGAGCAAAATCGAAACGTAACAAAAGGAAGAAAGATAGTTAAATTAAGTAAGGTTTATGTGAATGATCTGCACCCTCCGAAACGGCACAAGGTTAGTGTCAATGTAATAGAACATGTTTGTGTGTTTATGTGTTTTGAGGTGACTTTCACTGTGTGGAGAACTTTTTTCTGTTTCTGTTAAGTCACTACATATTGGTACGGTGCTAGTTACATGGTATTGGCTAGTAAAGTAATAATTTTTTCTCCTGTGCTCTGCCTAGCTCTTACGTTGGTTAGTTGTTTGAATGGATTATTGGTTGGAAAAGGCTAAGAATTCAATAAAACAAGAAAACCATCAGTCAAGTCTTGACCATCTTTCGGGGGAGATGCTACAACAGTCATCAAGCATACAGTCTAGCAGCTTGTTGCAAATGGGTTTAGACTTTACCTTCAAGTGTATCATGTGATTAACCAGGTTTTCCAAGTTTCAGCAAAATTTACATTCCAACCACATCTCAAAAAAACACAAACCTTAAACTAGTCCAGGAAATCTGGACATGGAAAAGTTTCTTCTTTTTCTCTGCTTTTGAGTGCGAAACAAAAATTCCACACATATTTTTGATGTACAGACATTATTTACTGCCGAATGCCCCTTTCACACCCTCAATTGCTGGAAAGTATCTTACAAAAGAAATGCGTCTGCGCACGCACACACACACACACACACACACACACACACACTGTCTGTACTTACACTCTGTGGCAATGGAATAAATTTCTTGCAGATTATTTTCTAATGCGAGAGAAAAATGTCCAGGAAATGCCTTTTCATTACAAAAATGTCTCTCTGGAGTCTGCACCAGATGAAAATTCTTCACACCCTAAAATTAAGAAACCAAAAGTTTTATATTTATATCATCAACATGAACAATAAACATCAAAGTAAATATTTAATGTGGATATAATTTGCATGGATTACTGCTCTTTTATATCTGGACTATACTGTGGAGTTTAAATTGCTTATTGTTATTATGTTACATGGTCAAGCATCGGTCTGTGAATGGAGGGCAGAGTCAGGGAAGGTAAGTGGCAGAATCACTGCACCTGATGCAAGTTAACCTGTGTTTGTGTGTCTTCCCCAGTGACCGCGCCCTATAAAAGGAAAGAGAGAGCAGAGAAAGGGAGCTCTCTCCCCAACCAGAATGCTTGTGTGTGCGCACGTGTGACTGGGAGAGTGGAAAGTAACAGCTGAAAAGCTAAAATAAAAGCGTTTATGAGAACTCAGTTCTGGCCTGCTGTGCTCCACCCACTTTAAACTATTGCAACAGTGGTGCCAAAACCCGGGATCCGGAGTACAGAAGAGAACAGCCTCATGGAGTCCTCCCCCTTCAAGGACCTGGTCCATGCCCTCGCCATGGCCCAACATAGCCAGCACCAGGAGCTGATCACCCTCCGGAAGGAGCAGGAACAACGGTTTGAAGCCCTGGTGCTGGCGCAGCAGGAAGATCGCCAGGCATTCCGGCACCTGCTCGCATTGGCGGGGTCCACCATCACCACCGCTGCGGACCCCCCCCACCTCACCTTAACGAAGATGGGTCTGCACGATGACCCCGAAGCCTTCCTCGCTCTTTTTGAGCAGGCAGCAGAGGCATGGGGTTGGCCGGTGGAACAGCGCCCGGCGCGCCTCCTCCCCCTGCTAACAGGCGAGGCGCAGCTGGCCGTGCTACAGCTCCCCGCCGACAGCCAGCTGGTCTACGCCGACCTCCGCAGGGCCGTCCTCCAATGTGTGGGGCGCACCCCGGAGCAGCAACGGCAGCGCTTCCACGTGCTGCGCCTGGAGGAGGTCGGCCGGCTGTTCACGTTTGGCCAGCAACTCCGGGACACCTGCCGGCGGTGGCTGATGGCTGACAACCGCAACGCCGAGGGAATCATCGACCTGGTGGTGCTGGAACAGTTCATCGCCCAACTTCCGGAAGGAACAGAGGAGTGGGTCCAGTACCATCGCCCGGCATCGCTGGATCAGGCCATTGAGCTAGCGGAGGACCATACGGCGGCTGTTCCGATGGCAGGACAGCGTGTCTCCTCTTCTCCCCTCTCTTCTCTCTCCCTCTCTTCTCTCTCTCTCTCTTCCCCTTCTGTTTCTCGTCCTCACCCCATTCCCCCACCGCAGAGGCGGGGGCCGGCTCTACCCCAGCCGGCCTGCAGCACCTGCGGTGCCCTACCGTTTCCTACTTCCATGTCTGTGTCTTCCCCTCCTCAGGTGAGTGAGCTCCGAAACAGCGGTGCAGAGGGAAAGCCTGGGCCAGTATGCTGGCGCTGCGGGGGGCCGGGGCACCTCCAGCATCAGTGCTCGGCAGCGGAGGTGGGCACGGTGGTCTGGATCCCCGATGCGCCAGGGACCACCCTCGATCAGGCCGGAGCATATCGCATACCGGTGAGTATCGAAGGGGATACGTATCAGGCTTTGGTGGACTCCGGCTGTAATCAGACCTCAATCCACCAAAGCCTGGTGCAAGATGAGGCATTGGGGAGAGCACAATTGGTGAAGGTGTTGTGTGTGCACGGGGATGTTCACAACTACCCTTTAGTGTCGGTCCACATTCTATTTCAAGGGGAGAAATTTAGAGTAAAGGCGGCGGTTAATCCTCGCCTTACCCACTCGATAATTTTGAGGACTGATTAGCCGGGATTTCGGGAATTAATGTCACATTTAGTGAAGAGTGGGGCCTGCCATAATTTAGCGGGGGGAGGTCCCGGTGTGGCATTGGCAGGAGCAGCTGTCACAGAGCCGTCTACGTCATCACCGCGTCAGAGTGAGGAGCAGCAGGATCCTCCTCCCTCTCTTGGGGAATCCCTCGCGGATTTCCCGTTAGAGAAGTCGCGAGACGAGACTCTGCGGCATGCGTTTGACCAAGTGAGAACAATCGATGGTCAAACGCTCCAGCCAAACGCCACCCCGTCCTTGCCCTATTTTTCCATTATTAAGGATAGGTTATACCAAGTGACGCAGGACACTCGGATGAAGGAACCGATAACACAGCTTTTGATGCCAAAGAGCCGCCGGGAATTTATATTCCATGCGGCTCACTTTAATCCCATAGCCGGACACTTAGGGCAGGATAAGACACTAACCCGAATAATGGCCAGGTTCCACTGGCCAGGGATTTGCGGCAATGTCCGTAGGTGGTGTACGGCATGCCACGAATGCCAGTTAGTAAATCCAGCAGCCATTCCAAAAGCGCCTTTGCGCCCTCTGCCATTAATCGAGACCCCGTTCGAAAGAATTGGGATGGAGCTTGTCGGGCCATTAGATCGGTCAACACGAGGATATCGCTTTATTTTAGTTCTGGTGGACTATGCAACGCGATATCCGGAAGCAGTGCCTCTTCGCAATATCTCAGCGCGCAGTATTGCGGAAGCACTCTTCCACATCATCTCCCGAGTCAGAATCCCCAAAGAGATTCAGACTGATCAAGGCACTACGTTTATGTCATGCACACTGCGCGAACTCTATGGGTTACTGGGAATTAAGCCTATCTGCACCAGCGTTTATCACCCACAAACGGATGGCTTAGTCAAATGGTTCAACCGCACCCTCAAGAACATAATTCGAAAATTTGTAAGCAAGGAGGCATGCAGCTGGGATAAATGGCTCGAGCCCATTATTCGCAGTGCGAGAGGTCCCACAAGCCTCCACGGGGTTCTCCCCATTCTAATTATTATACAGGCATAAGCCGCGTGGCGTTTTAGATGTGTTGCGTGAAAATTGGGAGGAGGGACCTTCAACAAGCAAAAATGAAATTCAATACGTTTTCGACTTGTGCGCCAAACTCCACACCCTCACGCACCTAACCCAGGAGAATTTGCAGCAGGCCCAAGAACGTCAAGTTCGTCTGTACGACAGGGGCACGCACCTTAGGGAATTCACACCGGGAGATAAAGTACTCGTGTTGTTGCCCATGTCGAGCTCCAAATTGATCGCCAGGTGGCAAGGACCATTTGAGGTCACACGGCGAGTCGGGGACGTCGACTATGAGGTGCAGCGAACGGACAGGGATGGGGCGTTACAGATTTACCACCTAAATCTATTAAAACTCTGGAACGAGGAGGTCCCCGTGGCGTTGGTGTCGGTGGTTCCAGAGAAGGCGGAGCTGGGGCCGGAGGTTCAAAAAGTAAAATTGACATTGCCCACCGCTCCGGTCCCCTGTGGAGACCACCTCTCTCCGCCCCAACTCACGGGGGTCGCCCAGTTGCAGACAGAATTTTCTGACGTATTCTCACCCCTGCCTGGCCGCACCCACCTCATAAAACACCACATTGAGATGCCCCCGGGGGTGGTAGTGCACAGCCACCCTTACAGACTGGCCGAGCACAAAAGAAAGGTGGTTCAGGAAGAACTCGAGGCCATGCTCAAAATGGGCATCATCGAGGAGTCCCACAGTGACTGGAGCAGCCCGGTGGTCTTGGTTCCCAAGGCCGACGGGTCGGTCCAGTTCTGTGTGGACTATAGAAAAGTCAACACGGTGTCTAAATTCGATGCGTACCCAATGCCTTGTCTTGACGAGTTGCTTGATCAACTAGGCACGGCTCGTTTTTATTCGACACTGAATTTGACAAAGGGATATTGGCAGATCTCCTGGACTCTGTTATCCCAAGAGAAAACGGCCTTTTGCACACCGTTTGGCTTACACCAGTTCGTCACACTTCCTTTTGGGCTGTTTGGGGCGCCTGCTACGTTCCAGCGGCTTATGGATAGGGTCCTCCGCCCCCACGCCACCTACGTGGCCGCATACTTGGACGACATTATTATTTATAGTAATGACTGGCCGCGACACCTAAAGCATCTAAGGGCCGCCCTTAGGTCGCTGAGGCAAGCGGGTCTCACAGCCAACACGATGAAGTGTGCGATTGGGTGGGTGGAAATACGGTATCTGGGCTTCCACTTGGGCAATGGGCAGGTGCGTCCCCAAATCAATAAGACAGCAGCGATTGTGGCCTGCCCGAGGCCCAAGACCAAAAAGGGGGTGAGACAGTTCCTGGGGCTGGCTGGCTACTATCGTAGGTTTATACCTAATTATTCGGACGTCACCAGCCCGCTGACTGATCTCACTAAAAAGGGGGCACCAGATCCGGTACAGTGGACGGAGCAATGCCAGCGGGCTTTCTCTGAGGTAAAGGCTGCACTGTGTGGGGGGGCCACTGTTACACTCCCCTGACTTTTCTCTCACCTTTGTTTTGCAGTTGGACAGAGGGCTGGGGGCTGTTCTGTCCCAGGAGGGGGAGGATCGTCCAGTGCTGTATATCAGCCGGAAGCTGTCGGTGCGTGAGGGCCAGTACAGCACCATAGAAAAGGAGTGCCTCGCCATCAAGTGGGCGGTCCTCGCCCTCCGCTACTACCTACTGGGACGCCCTATCACCCTCTGTTCAGACCACACACCCCTCCAGTGGCTCCACCGCATGAAGGATGCCAACGCGCGGATCACCCGTTGGTATCTGGCACTCCAGCCGTTTAAATTCAAGGTGGTCCACAGGCCGGGGGTGCAGATGGTCGTGGCGGATTTCCTCTCCCGTCGGGGGGGGGGGGGGGGGGGGGAGTCAGCTGCAGGCCAGACGGCTCCCCGGCCTGAGTCAGGCGGTGGGGGTATGTGGCAGTGGGGGCGTGGTTAAGCGTCAGTCTGTGAATGGAGGGCGGAGTCAGGGAAGGTAAGTGGCAGAATCACTGCACCTGATGTGAGTTAACCTATGTTTGTGTGTCTTCCCCAGTGACCTGGAGAGAGAGGAGAGAGAGAGCAGAGAAAGGGAGCTCTCTCCCCAACCAGAACACTTGTGTGTGTGCACGTGTGACTGGGAGAGTGGAAAGTAACAGCTGAAAAGCTCAAATAAAAGTGTTTATGAGAACTCAGTTCTGGCCTGCCGTGCTTCTGTGCTCCACCCACCTTAAACTATTGCAACAACAGCATTTAACCGACACCCTTATCCAGAGCGGCTTATAGAAGTGTGTGTGTGGGCATCACTACATGCAAATCAGTTGTGCCAGGAATGTGCTTCACACATTATGGGTGATCAACTTAATCACAAATGTACAAAGAAAATCAGCCTTTGTCAGAAATATTTAACTCAGTCTAGCTGACACGAATATATTTAACACGACTTTATGTATAACTGCAAATCAGCTGTGCCAGTTGTAACCCACTCCTGGTAAATACAAGTCTAGATTCGTAAGGAGCTGAGGGACAGACTGTAATGACCATAAATAAAAGTACACAGACAAGGTAAATTGCAACTGTAACTTCAATAACAAATGAATAACAAATAAATGAAAATAAAAAATGGGCCCTTTAAAAATGAGTTGTTTGCCAGTCGTCAACAGAGTCTGTATATTTGTCCTGTCAATCCACTAAGTTTCTTAATGTTTGTAACTGCTCATGTGGCAGTTTCTTGTGATAAGAGTGCACTCTTTTCGGATGTGTGTAGCAGTTCTGGAAACTGGCACCACTCAACCACCAGGTAGTGTTCAAGGAGTACTCGATGAGTCAAGCTGCGGTCCACACACACAAAAAAAAAAACAGCTGGGAGGCTAGTCATCAACTGATCTTCAGAAATGTCATTCACTCTGTCCTTAAGACCTGCTCTGATTGGTTTTGCAAACAGGACTTTAAGGATGTGTCTGATCTATTTGTTGTACAACACTCATACTAAAGCATAACAATCATGTACCACTATCACATACAGTATAATACTCCGTGATAACATGTTCAGGCCTTTCATTACACTCTAATTCAATATAATTCTCCATCACAGGGCTCGACATTAAAGACTGCCCAATTGCCCGGGGCAAGTGAAACATGCATGCAGGTAAGTGGGGTATGTCCCCCGATGTGCCCGACCGGGCAAGTTGGAATGAGCATACATTACAAACTAGCACCACAAAAATTAGGCTTTTTGATCTTTTATTTCAGTTCTTAAAAGCGTCCCTTATTACATATCCGCCATTATGTCTTGGCTGTTTTCTTAGTCTTGGTTTCATTTATTGCTTTGCAGGTTTTATATCCCCCCCCCGCTGGTGTAGTCTGGTATGCGTACTGTTTATAGACCCCTTGTGCATGTCGTCATGCATCACGTGATAATTACAGCTGGGGTCAGACAGACACCATCTTTCATGCAAGCAACTTAATCTGTCTTCAAACAGAGAAATAGATAAAAGTCATTACCGTCTCCCTGCTATCAAGAAAAATGTGAACAAATACAGGGTTTCCCATACACAGACCATTGTGTGGCGCAGCGCCACACAATCAGACTCGTGATTTTGAAAAAAAAAAAAAATTCCATTGCGTATCGTTCCGTTCATTCATAGTGCTCTTTCTTCTCGTGCGCGCGCACACCCACAGAGAGAGAGAGACGGAGAGGCGTGTACACAGGCCTGCCGTTGCGCATATACCCGGACTGCAAGTAGGCCTGTTAGGCTAATTAAAAATAACGCAGCCTTCCCGATTCGCCTTCCGACCCCCTATTTTAAAAAGGTAGCCTACGTTGTGCTCGTGATGAGCTTTATCATAGCCTTCTTGTCTTACAGGAAACGGACATCCCTGAGTCAGGCTATAAACCAATTTTGATGCATACAGTAGCAGCTTGACGTGAGGAACCGGCCTTATTGCATTATCCCGTTTATCCCGCTTCAGCAATGACTTCCCTTACGATGGGGCACTTGAGTTTTTTTTCAGGAAGCCACGCAGAATTAAATGTTCTGATAGGGCATGCAGGCTTTGCACCAATTAGGGTAATGCTTTTTCATTATTGTTAGTTGCCTTGGTGTTACCTTAAGTGGTTTCTTACATCCAATTATGATATTTTATTATTATTTTGTTACATTATACTATTTATTTCATTTTAGTATTGGTTGAGGTAAGTGTTGAGTTCAATATTTAAAATAAAAACCTCCAGCTTGTTTTTTGCAATTTATTCCTTGAATGTCAACTAAAGAATGATTGAAAGATTGCCACCAAAAAGGCAAAAAACTAAACTAAACTTTAACTTCAATTTTGGTGAGTAATTTTCATAAATTTAGAAGACAGGTTTTCCACCAACATCAAGCCCAGCAAACTAATGGCCTGCCCTGTAATGTAAAGTTGGGTCGAGGAATGAAACCAGGCAGGGTTCTGGTAAAAATTGTTTTAGCTGTCTTCTCTTAAAGAACTTAAAAAAATTTAGATTGAACTGAATAATCTCAAATGCTTCTTGTAGCTTTAAAATAGTCCCAGCAGGTGACTCTGAAGAAAAATACTGTGTGTTTGAACACCGCCCGCTGTAAACACTTTGCATACACCCCAATGACCGACTCCACCGACCGCCACGACACCACCGCGCACGATTTCCTCATCGGCACAGTGGAGCACCACAAATTGCCACCTGGTCTGTGGGAAACACTGAAACAGAAGCAAATGCTTCAAGAATAACGAGGAAATGAGCGGTTAAAGACTACAGAGAGGAGCTCAGCCTGAAAACTCCAGAGAAATTCACGATTCTATTTAAAATGTATTTTACAAAAACAGAAAGTCGGAAGTGAGGATGGAAGAGTTTGCTTAAGAATCTCCTTTTATTTTTTTCTGCTCACATTCGAGTTAGCTCCTTCATGAAAGTGTTTGATTTTCTTCCAGGTGAAGCCGCTTCCTTATTCATCTCATCCTGGGCAAAATATATCTATCTATCTTCTTGTTTTCCTCCATCATCCACCTCGAGGTTTACTTAAAAAAACAAAAAAACCGCTGTGTCATGAGACGCTGCACTGATTCAGTTACAGGTTGCCAGGTCTGTATAGAACACCCACAACCGACACACTAAACAATTTTAAACTCAAACATTATCCTGTCTGTCATGACGCAGAGCAGGTTTTGTTTTGTTTTGTTTTTTTTAAACCGAGAGGTGGATGATATAACAACAACAAAAAAGATATCTTCTCAAACACCGTACTGTTCAAAAGTCTTGGCACCCTATTGTTTTCTTCATACAAACTTTGTTATAGATTTCTATTTTATGATTTCTACATTTTCGAGTAATGAACCTACAGTCTGAGAGAGTTCTACACAAACACACTGAACTTTACAACAGCTGCATGCATGTGAAACGGAAATAAATCGACTAAGGCAGGAAAAAACTATTTTGGATAAAATTGTTAGTCTGTTAGAAGTAAAAAGTAACCAATAACCAAACTTCATAATAAACTTAATCAAAAACCAAACTTCAACTCAACATGTGAGCTTCATTTTGTTTCAATTCACAACTATTCTATGGTTTTTCTTTAAAAAAAAAAAAAAAGGAAGTAGTACTCTCAAAATTGGGGGTGGGGTGGGGCGATAATATCAGGGGGCCAGTAGAAATTAACCCCCTGTTGCCCCCCAGTGTGTTTAAAAGTTAATGTCGAGCCCTGCATCAGTATCTAAAATCAATACACTATAACACTAGCATACATTTGTACAGTATAGTACTGACTAGCAGCACAGCTATTGTGACAGGAGCATTAAGCTTTATCTCACTCAAATATGATGAAACATGAGCAGCGTCCATGTTAGATTCCATGTTCCATACAGTGCGGCTCTGCTGATATTTGCAATGCTCACTGGTGAAAGTACATTTAATATTAACATCACAACTCGGGGTGCACACCGGTGTCGGCCCAACATTTATATCGCTCTCATTATTATTTTAAATACCGGTATCGATCAACCACTTCACAATCGATGTATCCCGAATAACACCACATATTTTCCACAGAAAAATGTTAAAACTGAGATTTGTTGACATTTTTCAAAACATTTACATCCTCAAAATAATAATAATAATAATAATAATAATAATAATAATAATAAACATTAATATCTCCCTCACATTTTGTACTATTAACTGTGACTATATCCGTGCATTAATATTCCTGCTTCAAGCCACCTCAGAAATCAGAACCTTTGGCTCTGGGCCAAACTCCGTTCCATGCGGGTCGGACAGAACCACACACACAATTAGCATCATATTGCTAGTTTACTGAGAGAGATGGAGAAGGAAAACGGCACTTTCCAAACTCCAGGTCACCTCGACACCCCTCAGTTATCTGCTGTTTTGACTCGTTAGCTTGTAAATACTTTTTTTTTCTCTTTACTTTCCTTTTAAATACTTTAACTTTCTCTGCTCCGGTCGCCACAAGCTCGTCTTCTCTCTGTCTCTCACACACATCTGACCACACCAGTGTTGCCAGATGAGAGTGACAGTTTCCAGCCCAATCACAGTTTGAAACCCGCCCAATCCAATAAAATCCCGCCCAAAGGCTTAAGTTGCCAGATCTCAACGGTATTTGCGTTTACTAGTCATACATGCGTAGGATCGCATAGGCTGATACGCTATCACCACTTACAAGAGAATATAAGCATAAGAAAGAGAATGGAAGTCCGTGTGGCAGGGGAGAACAAGATATGGCCCTTTTCCACTACCCTTTTTCAGCTCACTTCAGCTCGCTTCAGCTCACTTCAGCCCGACACGGCTCGCGTTTCGACTACCAAAAACCAGCACGACTCAGCTCGCTTCAGCCCTGCTTAGCCCCTAAAACTCGCACCGTTTTGGAGTGGGGCTGAAGCGAGCCAAGCCGTGCCGAGTGAGGCTGTGGGCGTGAGCAGACACTCCCCTGTGCACTGATTGGTGAGGAGGAGTGTCCTCACACGCCCACACACGCCCCGCGAGCGCGCTGGGATCTGTAAACACCGCAAACCCGGAAGAAGAATAATTACGAGAATTTCTGAAGCCTTATGCGCCTCGCCTCATCTATACGCTCTTGCCAGTATCTGTTGGCGTTGTCGGTGACAACAAGCCACAGCACCAAGACCAGCAACACTAACGACTCCACGTCCTCCATGTTTATTGTTTACTATTCGGGTCGTGAGACTACCGCTTAAAAGCTCACTGAATCAGTGACATACAGAGCATCGTGGACGAGTTCGCGGAGCGCAAGGCTCGTCGTATGCCCTTCAAATAATGCGCGCAGTAGGCTATTGATGTTTTATTATGAGCCATGTACAGTATGTCGCCTAATGTTTTTTTGTTTCTGAGTTACATGTTCGTTTGAAGGACTTAATGTACACTGTAAAAAATAGAACTTCATTTTTTTTCTGCCCACACGTTGATATGAGTAAACAGAACTAAGATGACAAGAAAACACTATTAACTCGCAATAAGAAGTTGTCATATCAAGTTCTGAATGTATTCATCTGGAGACTTCTATAACTAAGTGAGCTCAACTTGTCTGGAAAAAACGGGGCACGCAACAGGGTTTCCCCGAGCCACAGGGGCTGATAACGTCCGAAGCGGCTCGAGGGGCACTAGAGACACAACTCCACGCACGCTTTTGGAAGTGGATCAAATTCAGAAGCTCATCCCCTCGCGTCATCATCAGGAACGAAGGTTAATCTTTTACCACTCAAAAATAATCGATAAACTAATCAATATTGCACATTGCACCTGTTTTATGTGAAGTACAAAACTTATCTAGCCTATATCCTTGTACAGTCCGTTTTGAAATGACCGGCTAGTTTTACCTCAGTTTATGAATGTTAAAAGCCTGCTTTTTGTTGATGAGGCTTATTGATATATTGACTATTGATGTGTAGGAGGGCATCTATGTTCAGTTGTAATTACACTTTATTCATGTTGATTCAAACAACTGTTATATTGCCTGCTGCAAAAGGGTCTGTTGAAGGCTCTAGGTCAGGGGTGTCAAACCTGATCCATAAAGGGCCGTGTGGCTGCAGGTTTTCATTCCAGCCATGCAGCAGCACCCTGATTTGGCTTATTCAATCAACTGACACACCCACCCTTTAATCAAGGGTGGGTGTGGCTGCAAGTATTTGACTGTGTGAAGACAGTTCAGTTGATTGAATGAGCCAAGTCAGGTGTGCTGCTGCATGGCTGGAATGAAAACCTGCAGCCACAAGGCCCTTTATGGATCAGGTTTGACACCCCTGCTCTAGGTAGCTAATTGAAAACGTGGGTTGCACTTGTCGTTAGCGTGGAAGGTCTCCCTCCCTCGACGTTAGCTTGATTAACGTTGGCCTCAGTCTAAATTAGAAAAGCATAAACGAACGGGACTCGTATTATGTCTAGGTTCTACTCTTAGAGCAGGAAAAGGTGGCACATAAATGCTTGTTTGTTCTATCACAATGGAGACCGACTACTTGTTTATTTCACCGACGTTAGTCAGGACCTTAATGTCTGGGCATTTTAGGCAAATGTGGTGCCATTGAAAGCTTGTGCGTCCCGTGGTTCGCAGTTTAGTGAGTGTGCTTGCAGAATAATAGTGTTACTTTAATTATAATAATTACAACAATTTCGGTTCGGTCACCATACCAATATAACAGAAGTATAGCAAGCTTACGATCCATTTCCTACTTCACATAAGCCTCATCAACAAAAAGCAGGCTATTTTAACATTCATGAAATGAGGCTAGGTGCAATGTGTGACGTTTAAGATGGCAGTGTTTCCTGCTAATGCTTTCCGACTGCAAAACACTTAAAACGCCAAAACTGTACTGTAAATTATAAAAGTATTATATTTGAATTGTTTGAATGGTTTTGCTCCAGATTCTGTTGATAGTCAGATCTGTTTTTATTCTTCATTGTTGGGTTTTAACCGCCTTAATTAAACTAACTAGTTTCCCCATGTTTTTTCGTGATGCAATGCAGAGAGTGTAAATTCATCCACCCGGATGTCCAGACCCTGCTGAAACATTATCTCCTGAGACACTGAGGGGGTCATCAAGGTAAGAATTGGCCTTGCCTCTATCCTGACTGTGTGTGCACCTTCCGCTCATCAAGTACTCTAAAATCTCATCTTTCACGCTACCATAAAAAACCCATACAATTCACACCCCATCAAATTTCAGTTGTGAGCATTGTGCTTTCAAAGATGTCTGCAGTTTAAGTGCATTTTTTAGCCATCTCGGAAGACATTTGAAGAGTGGTGAACTTGTAACATGTCCATTTGTTGGCTGTGCCTATAAAACAAATAAGTTCACCAACTTTGCCAATCACAAAAGCAGGAAGCACAAAAATCATACAGCCAGAGACCTAAAGTCAGCCGTTTCTACCATGCATTTTACATAGGATTTTGCCAGAGGATGAGACATTAATGGCTGTATTTTTAATTATTTTGAGTGAACAATATATTGAAACGGTTATATAAGCTGTACAGTAACTACTTTTCATTGTGTCAAAGTGAAATTTCTTTAATGTTGTCCCATGAAAAGATATACTAACAAATCTGCAGAAATGTGAGGGGTGATGGTTTAGAACAAGGAAGTAGTTCGTTGTTGTCGAGAGGACCAATCACAGTGGCTCTCTTTTGACTGTTTGCTGTAAAGTTCATCCAATTACATTTTCTGGAATTTCATATAGAAGCTTTGAATGTAAGACTAAATGCATTCCACAGATTTATGTTGTGTACAGAATTAGAATTGCTGCCTCACACCCAATACAGCCATCATATTTTGATGCTGGATTTCTTAAAACATCCAATTTGATAGTGGATACTTCATGTAGTTGGCTTTAATACCCTGCCAGGTGGTCTTCAGTGGGGAGTACCAGCTAATGTCACTAAGTGTTCAAAAGAGCATAGTTGTAAACAACTGGATTTCATTTTGGGTCTGGAAGATGCTTCACTTCACATCCGAATGGTATCTTCACTTCTAGCCAGTACTGAAGAACCCTTTCGGATGAATGAAACAACTTTAAAGCTCCAAACAGAAGTCCAGTTGCTTACTACTAAACACAGTTTACTGACATGGCCTAAATGAATAACAATATTCACTGACATGCCACTAAATAAATTCTGTATCTCTGTGTGCCCAGGTGACGGCGATAGCAGAACATAGGAGGAGAGTGGCCTTGGAAGGATTGCCCATTTACCTCAAGGAGGATGCATCAAATCTTTTCAAGACATGTCTGGTAAGAATCAATTTATTCTCTGATACTCTCAACATAATAATGATAATGTTGGGCAATGTGCACTGTGGCAAGAAGGTTTGCTTTGTCCCCCAGCACAGTGTCCAGAGCTTGGAGTAGATGCCAGGAGACATGCCAGTACATCAGGGGACGTGGAGGAGGCCATAGGACAGTTTACAACCCAGCAGCAGGATTGCTATCGCCTTCTTTGTGCAAGGTGGCACAGAAAAACCACTGCCAGAGCCCTGCAAAAAGAGCTTTGCAGGCCACTGATGTGCATGTTGATGCTCAAATGGTCAGAAACAGACTTCATGAGGAGGGTATGAGGGTCTGGTGTCCACACGTGGTTCCTATGCTTACAGAGTGGCACTGTAGGGATTGATTTGCATATACCATAGAACATCAAGATTGGCACATTCACCATTGGTGCCCTGTGCTCTTCACAGATGAGAGCAGTTCACACTGAACACATGTGACAGACATGACAACGTCAGGAGATGCCATGGAGAATGGTATGCTGCCTGCAACATCATTTGTGAAGAGCACAGGGTGCCAATGCAAGAATATGTAGATTTTGATGTTCTCTCGTTTATGCAAATCGCTCCATACGGTGCCGCTCTGTGAGCATAGGCCTCACGTACCAGGCCCTCATACCCTCCTCATGAAGTCTGGTTCTGACCATTTGAGCATCAACATGCACATTAGTGGCCTGCAAAGCTCATTTTGCAGGGCTCTGGCAGTGCTCTTTCCGTGCCACCTGGTACAAGGAAGGAGAAAGCAATTCCGCTGCTGGGTTGTAAACCGTCCTATGGCCTCCTCCACGTCCCCTGGTGTACTGGCATGTCTCCTGGCATCTCCTCCACGCTCTGGACACTGTGCTGGGGGACACAGCAAACCTTCTTGCCGCAGCACACATTGTCATCTTGGATGAAGAGCACTACCTAAGCAAATTCAGTGGGTGAAGGAGATTGTCACGTGGTACCTACAAGGGTGTGAAACTGTCAAAATGCACATGTGACCAAAAAAATCAGCCAGAAAGGATGAAAAAAGAGAAATGGCCTGTGTGGGGTGTATTTTGGTTATTACCTCTACTTTCTACCCATTGCTTGTTAAATTTGCTCAAAATGGATTCATAATGAGCGTTGCTTCGTTACTAACTGGACTGGCTGGTATCACAGAAGTATGATTGACTTGGAGTTGCATTGCATGGTTTTGGTGTTCCCTTTATTTATTGGAGCAGTGAATTTCATTCACATATTCAGTAATGTCTTCTGTCTTTGCACACTCTCAGGACACAGATGAAGAGGAGGATTACACCAAAGGTGTAAAAATTGCCATACTGACAGTCTTTGAGGATGATGTAGCATCCGTTACGTCCCTACCTACGGTCATCAACATTGGCGTGATTTTGGAAGAGAGTGTCATCGTTCAGGGCATAAAGGACCTTCCTTCAGCAGTCGCATACTTGTTTGGCCTGCTGTATTGCATCAACATGGAATACCCCAAAAACCTGAGATACACTTTTGAGGTTTTACAGAAAGTTTTCCTTGACATGGGAGCACACTGCTGCTCTGCACGAGCTCAATCACTCCGAGGTAAAATGCAGAAATGTCTGCGCTAATGTGGCAAGTCCATTTTTCTCTCTCTCTCTCTCTCTCTCTCTCGGAGCTGCAAGTCAGGTGAGGGCAAGAGGCGGAAAAGTTTGTTGAACAGTTAATTGATTGTTTTATACGGATTTTTACTTGTTAATTGTTTAAGGGCTTAAGGTTTATTTACTAAATACTACAGGTCACACCACTGTGTATACAGTAACTGCTTATGTTTACAAGTCCTGTATGTGCTAAAATGTGTGTTTTGAGACTATTTTGATCAATTCAAAAACCTGAGATACACTTTTGAGGTTATACAGAAAGTCTCTCTCTCTGTGATGGGTGTTTTTAAGCGTATTTTTTAAGCATATTCAGTGAAATGTGTTGAAACTGTTTTGATCAAATTTAGTAAGAAGAGTCATTTGGAAGAATGTCCCAGTTGCCTTTCCACTTTACCTGATTTGAAACCCCCAGTGCATGTTTTTTGCATACTGTTAGTATGTGTTTAAAATAAAGGAAATGGTTGTGCACATGAATTGTCTATTTGACTTTTTTCCCCCTACTTTTTAATCTAAGTTGTGACAATCATTTAACATAACTTTAGTTTTTAAGTCACAAAAATAACTAGTAAAAATGATTTTTCAAGTAAGAAGATATTTTGATTTAATTGATTAAACAAGTTTTGTCCTCTTGTTGGGCATACTTGGAAAAACAAGTAAAAAGATATTTTAATTTAATTGATTGAACAAGTTCTGTCGTCTTGTTGGGCATACTTGGAAAAACCCTTAAATACATTTCTTGATTTCTTAGTTGAGTTTACTCCAAAAAACCCTTGATATGGGTTGCCTTGCTTTTTCAAGTAAACTGAGCAAATATTTTTTTAGTGTGTACAAAATAACATAGTTGCACCCCGTAGTGTTGAAATTGGTAAACACAGTGCATTCAGTGAGGTTTGCACCGCCCTCCTTTTATTTCTGACTCTTCCTGTCACCGTTGCAACCTCTGAGCGCTCATTCGTATGCCCTTCAAATAATGTGCGCAGTATAGGCTATTGATGTTTTATTATGAGCCATGTACAGTATCCTAATGTTTTTTGTTTCTGAGTTACATGTTCGTTTGAAGGACTTGATGTACTAAATAACATAGTTGCACCCGGTAGTGTTGAAATTGGTAAACACCGCAGTTGCGGACAATTTGTAGCCTAAAATGATGTTATGATAAGCTTTAATAAAGGGCCCGGTCATTTGCCCCACCCCCGGCCCGGCTCTGACTTGTTCCGCCACTGTCACTGATGTCACTGTTTGCGCTGCTTAACGACATCACGTGACGTCCACCCACTTTCGCTAACTCCACCCAATGTGTCCACCCACTTCCAGCCAGCACGGTTCAGCGCGGTTGTAGTCGAAATGCAACTCCAACAGCCCCGCTCAGCCCGACTCAGCTCGACTCAGCACGGCACGGCTCAGCCGCGTTTGTAGTGGAAAAGCGGCAATAGTGCATACACGATACAAAAAAGTAGGCGCCACCCTCTTGTGGCCTTACTCGACACTGCAGAAATATCTAGACTGTTACAGATAGCAAATCACAACCAAAAAGAGCATAATAAAACAATCACAGAACTTGCCAAATACACCTCGTGTATCCCAGTACCAGGCCCAAGTTAACACAGCAGCAGTAACCACCTGCTATTTACACGTAAAAAGATTACTATGGACATATGGAGACCATATTTACATGAACAGTCACTCTCCACCAGGGTGCTGAAAGACGCACGGCACTACAGCTGTTAGTCTACAGTATGACAGCTAATGGCCCTTTTCCACTACCCTTTTTCAGCTCACTTCAGCTCGCTTCAGCTCACTTCAGCCCGACACGGCTCGCGTTTCGACTACCAAAAACCAGCACGACTCAGCTCGTTTCAGCCCTGCTTAGCCCCTAAAACTCGCACCGTTTTGGAGTGGGGCTGAAGCGAGCCAAGCCGTGCCGAGTGAGGTTGGGGGCGTGAGCAGACACTCCCCTGTGCACTGATTGGTGAGGAGGAGTGTCCTCACATGCCCACACACGCCCCGCGAGCGCGCTGGGATCTGTAAACACCGCAAACCCGGAAGGAGAATAATTATGAATGAGAATTTCTGAAGCCTTATGCGCCTCGCCTCATCTATACGCTCTTGCCAGTATCTGTTGGCGTTGTCGGTGACAACAAGCCACAGCACCAAGACCAGCAACACTAACGACTCCATGTCCTCCATGTTTATTGTTTACTATTCGGGTCATGAGACTACCGCTTAAAAGATCACTGAATCAGTGACATGCAGAGCATCGTGGACGAGTTCGCGGAGCGCAAGGCTCGTCGTATGCCCTTCAAATAATGCGCGCAGTAGGCTATTGATGTTTTATTATGAGCCATGTACAGTATGTCACCTAATGTTTTTTTGTTTCTGAGTTACATGTTCGTTTGAAGGACTTAATGTACAAAATAACATAGTTGCACCCCGTAGTGTTGAAATTGGTAAACACAGTGCATTCAGTGAGGTTTGCACCGCCCTCCTTTTATTTCTGACTCTTCCTGTCACCGTTGCAACCTCTGAGCGCTCATTCGTATGCCCTTCAAATAATGTGCGCAGTATAGGCTATTGATGTTTTATTATGAGCCATGTACAGTATCCTAATGTTTTTTGTTTCTGAGTTACATGTTCGTTTGAAGGACTTCGTTTTTGTAGCCTAAAATTATGTCATGATAAGCTTTAATAAAGGGCCTGGTCATTTGCCCCGCCCCCGGCCCGGCTCTGACTTGTTCCGCCACTGTCACTGATGTCACTGTTTGCGCTGCTTAACGACATCACGTGACGTCCACCCACTTTCGCTAACTCCACCCAATGTGTCCACCCACTTCCAGCCAGCACGGTTCAGCGCGGTTGTAGTCGAAATGCAACTCCAACAGCCCCGCTCAGCTCGACTCAGCTCGACTCGGCACGGCACGGCTCAGCCGCGTTTGTAGTGGAAAAGCGGCATAACATGGATCAAGAGCACACAACGCCGTGAAAAGTTATTTTAAGCCAGTCAGTAAATGCATTAAAACAGTGGACGCAATTAACAAAGGTCATGGCGTAAATAATAAAAATCATCTTACCTTTACGCAGAATCAGCGTCTTTCATTTAAAGAACTTGATTTGATTTGAAGAACTTTTAGAACTATGCACAGTTACTTGAAGCCAGGTCAGCTGGCTAATACATGGATGAATCAAATCTCCCCAACAACTGCCGGGGAGGTTTGAAGGTAGCGGATGTCCATCCATTTCTGCTCAGGCCAGAGCGCACATCCATGAGGCTGGAAAGGAGCCGTAATCCCATGCGGTTTCTTGTGTCATCCTTCAGGAGTGTCACTTGGGAGAACGCTCTCTCAACGTGAGCATTTGATATTGGCAGAGTGAGCAGTCTGATCACACCGAGGGCTAATTCTTTAAAGCACTGGTTTCCACCAGCATCTTTGAATGCTTCAACTTGCAGCCAAAATGCGTCAATTGTCTGATCACCTGAGAAGCCGGCTGAAGCAACGTTTCTCCACTGGCACTCCAAGGTGTTGTATGAGCACAAGAAAAAGTCAGTGGGCAGATCTTTAACTCCTGGCCTATTTGTCGCGGACATCACAGAGGTCGGGCAAAACAGCTCCAGTTTGCGCAGCATTTCCAATGATGCAGGAAGGCGCATTTGATATTGCACCAGCACTTCCTTTAGAAAGTCAAAACACCGAGATAAAATCCTCTCCTTCACTTCTGGTGCTAATGTACTGGCCTCCAACTGCCGCTGGAAGTCATAACCCAGATCTGCGTCCTGGTGTGAAAGGTAGAGGCTTGATGATTTCAGGTCAAGCTCCCTGAGACGACTGTCATTGTTCATGCGTAGTACGCTGGGCTTCACAATTCTCCTCAGTGTAGACATATATAGTCTGTCAAGATCTCTGAACACACCCAGTGAATCTCCAGTTTCCAGCTGAAAATATTTGTTCACAGTCTTGATCTCAATCAAGACAGGCCGGAGAAAGTGCATGTACATGCTGTTTGATTTGTCACTGTACATATCATTCAGAATCCTAGCAGCATAGCAGTGCTCTGCGCCTGATGCCAAACTGAAGTGTAGCTTGAGGGCAGCTTCCTGATCTAAAATCCTCTCAATGCAATCTGCGATCACCAACCATCGGGTTGAGCTGGGTGATATTAATTTAAGCCGACAGCCGCCATCATTAATAGCCCGGTAGATGCTGTTATAATCACTCTGGCGTTTTGCAGAATGCGCAAACCAATTGTACGTTTCCCTGATCATGTATTCCAGGTTGCTTGGGAGAAGTTGCATTGCTTTGTTAGCAACAATGTCAAGTGAGTGGCAAACGCAGCGAATAAGCTGCAAGCTAGGCTGCTTCTCTTTAAGAAGTGAAAAAACTGAATGATTTTTTCCGACCATAACACTTGCGCCGTCTGTGGCAATGCCCACCATATTTTTGATGTCCAGTCCGTACTCACTGAGAAAAGTCACTATTGCATCTGCTATGCCACAAGCATCTGCGCTGAGCAGGTTGACCAGCCCCAGGTAGGTACTTACAAACTTGCCGTGTTTCTGTGAGCGGTACTTCACACAAATGCAGAGGAGCTTGTTCACTGATATATCCGTGCTCTCATCCAGGTAGAGAGAATACGGAGACTCACCGATATCCTCCTTTAACTCATCTCTGAAGTGCGGTGCCAGAACTGATGTTATAACAGCCGTACATTTTGTCCTGTGCATTTTGAATGCACCCATCTCCTCTTGGAGTATATCAGACAAATCATCGACAGCATTGATGGATGTATGGCAGGCAACATAGGTTGCAACCCTAAGTTCACGATGTTTTTGATCATCTTTGATTGTGGCTTGTCCTGCACCAGATCCCGCTGGAACAGCAAAGGCTTTAATGCTGGGCTGACAGCGGGACTTGTGCTTTTTTGTAGCACCATGTTCTTTCAAGTCGTTGAGGTGTGCTCTTAATTCAACGTTACAATACCTGCAACGAGCCCTGCTGTCGTCTGCTGGGACAGGCGCGATCCAGGTTTTTAATTCAGGGTCGGTCTCCCATTCCTTCCTGTAAAGTTTTTTATATTTTCCCCACTTCGGCATGATGACTATTTTGCTACCAGAATACCAGCACAGAGCCTAGAACGACTAGGATACCAGAGTTGAGAGAGCACGGGCTTCTGCCTCAGGCTTCTGCGTCGGCGCACTACGCTAGTTTGTTGATGTGACGTCACGTTGTTATAGCGACTGAATAACTCACTGCAATGACCATAATACGAGTGAGTGATGTATACTGAATTTTGTATTTGTATTGTTTTTAAACCATAAAATAACGGTTTGTTGTGCAGTTTTCACAATATTAAAAAACCGCCAGTTGTTGGCAAAAGCAGCCCAAATTGTATATACCCGCCCAATGCATTTTTTCCCCGCCAGATGTAATCAAAAGTAGCCCAATTGGGCGGAAAACCGCCCAATCTGGCAACACTGGACCACACAGGGGCCTCATGACCTGCCAATCATCTTCAATTAAGGCGGGACCTTACCAACTCTGCGCTCTGATTAGCTGATCATCTCTCTGTTGGTTCAGATGAGAAAACAGTAAAACTATATGGCTGATCATCTCTCTTATTGTTCAACACAGAAAACACTAACATTATATTAATACATCATTCACATTTTTAACCCTTTATTGTCACTGGGTTACACAATAATTTACAGTGATTGGCATAAATACTGTGATCAGATCAGGAAAAAAAAACATCAATGTGGAATGAAATGTAATGATTTTCCTGCTCAGGATATTTGATGCTGAAACTAAAACCTCTGCTTCAGTCTCACTATTAGAGAAAATGTCTTATTGAGGATCAGGTCATGTGACTCCAGGCCCATAGCCAGCATTGTGGGGGGGAGGGATCTTTTTTCCCCCAAAAGTGGACTTTATCTGGCCCCCTACTCCCATACCCCCCAAATACACGAGCACACTTCAAATCTTCTAATTTAGACATTTTTTTTATTCGTTATAAGTTCTCTGTTGTCTAACTTATTATTGTTATCTTCCTACAACTGTGCTGTGACTTCATTGCCTGTCTCTGTTCCTCACCTCAGTTGCTGCTCTCTTTCATTGTCTGTCTCTGTTGCTCTCCTTCATTGTCTGTCTGTTGTTGCTCTCCTTCATTGTCTGTCTGTTGTTTCTCTCTTCCATTGCCTGTCTCTGTTGCTCTCCTTCATTGTCTGTCTGTTGTTGCTCTCCTTCATTGTCTCTCTGTTGTTGCTCTCCCCTCCTCTGTCTGTCTGTTGTTGCTCTCCTTCATTGTCTGTCTGTTGTTGCTCTCCCCTCCTCTGTCTGTCTCTGTTGTTGCTCTCCCCTCCTCTGTCTGTCTGTTGTTGCTCTCCTTCATTGTCTGTCTGTTGTTGCTCTCCTTCATTGTCTGTCTGTTGTTGCTCTCCTTCATTGTCTCTCTGTTGTTGCTCTCCCCTCCTCTGTCTGTCTCTGTTGTTGCTCTCCCCTCCTCTGTCTGTCTGTTGTTGCTCTCCTTCATTGTCTGTCTGTTGTTGCTCTCCTTCATTGTCTGTCTGTTGTTGCTCTCCTTCATTGTCTGTCTGTTGTTGCTCTCCTTCATTGTCTGTCTCTGTTGTTGCTCTCCTTCATTGTCTGTCTCTGTTGTTGCTCTCCTTCATTGTCTGTCTCTGTTGTTGCTCTCCTTCATTGTCTGTCTCTGTTGTTGCTCTCCTTCATTGTCTGTCTCTGTTGTTGCTCTCCTTCATTGTCTGTCTCTGTTGTTGCTCTCCCCTCCTCTGTCTGTCTGTTGTTGCTCTCCTTCATTGTCTGTCTCTGTTGCTCTCCTTCATTGTCTGTCTGTTGTTGCTCTCCTTCATTGTCTGTCTGTTGTTGCTCTCCTTCATTGTCTGTCTCTGTTGTTGCTCTCCTTCATTGTCTGTCTGTTGTTGCTCTCCTTCATTGTCTGTCTCTGTTGCTCTCCTTCATTGTCTGTCTGTTGTTGCTCTCCTTCATTGTCTGTCTCTGTTGTTGCTCTCCTTCATTGTCTGTCTGTTGTTGCTCTCCTTCATTGTCTGTCTCTGTTGCTCTCCTTCATTGTCTGTCTGTTGTTGCTCTCCTTCATTGTCTGTCTCTGTTGTTGCTCTCCTTCATTGTCTGTCTCTGTTGTTGCTCTCCTTCATTGTCTGTCTCTGTTGTTGCTCTCCCCTCCTCTGTCTGTCTGCTGTTGCTCTCCTTCATTGTCTGTCTGTTGTTGCTCTCCTTCATTGTCTGTCTGTTGTTGCTCTCCTTCATTGTCTGTCTGTTGTTGCTCTCCTTCATTGTCTGTCTCTGTTGCTCTCCTTCATTGTCTGTCTCTGTTGTTGCTCTCCTTCATTGTCTGTCTCTGTTGTTGCTCTCCCCTCCTCTGTCTGTCTGTTGTTGCTCTCCTTCATTGTCTGTCTCTGTTGTTGCTCTCCTTCATTGTCTGTCTCTGTTGTTGCTCTCCTTCATTGTCTGTCTCTGTTGTTGCTCTCCCCTCCTCTGTCTGTTGTTGCTCTCCTTCATTGTCTGTCTCTGTTGTTGCTCTCCTTCATTGTCTGTCTCTGTTGTTGCTCTCCTTCATTGTCTGTCTCTGTTGTTGCTCTCCTTCATTGTCTGTCTCTGTTGTTGCTCTCCTTCATTGTCTGTCTGTTGTTGCTCTCCTTCATTGTCTGTCTCTGTTGTTGCTCTCCTTCATTGTCTGTCTCTGTTGTTGCTCTCCCCTCCTCTGTCTGTCTGTTGTTGCTCTCCCCTCCTCTGTCTGTCTGTTGTTGCTCTCCTTCATTGTCCGTCTCTGTTGTTGCTCTCCTTCATTGTCTGTCTGTTGTTGCTCTCCTTCATTGTCTGTCTCTGTTGCTCTCCTTCATTGTCTGTCTCTGTTGCTCTCCTTCATTGTCTGTCTCTGTTGTTGCTCTCCCCTCCTCTGTCTGTCTGTTGTTGCTCTCCTTCATTGTCTGTCTCTGTTGTTGCTCTCCTTCATTGTCTGTCTCTGTTGTTGCTCTCCTTCATTGTCTGTCTCTGTTGTTGCTCTCCCCTCCTCTGTCTGTTGTTGCTCTCCTTCATTGTCTGTCTCTGTTGTTGCTCTCCTTCATTGTCTGTCTCTGTTGTTGCTCTCCTTCATTGTCTGTCTCTGTTGTTGCTCTCCCCTCCTCTGTCTGTCTGTTGTTGCTCTCCTTCATTGTCTGTCTCTGTTGTTGCTCTCCTTCATTGTCTGTCTGTTGTTGCTCTCCTTCATTGTCTGTCTCTGTTGTTGCTCTCCCCTCCTCTGTCTGTCTGTTGTTGCTCTCCCCTCCTCTGTCTGTCTGTTGTTGCTCTCCTTCATTGTCCGTCTCTGTTGTTGCTCTCCTTCATTGTCTGTCTGTTGTTGCTCTCCTTCATTGTCTGTCTGTTGTTGCTCTCCTTCATTGTCTGTCTGTTGTTGCTCTCCTTCATTGTCTGTCTGTTGTTGCTCTCCTTCATTGTCTGTCTGTTGTTGCTCTCCTTCATTGTCTGTCTGTTGTTGCTCTCCTTCATTGTCTGTCTGTTGTTGCTCTCCTTCATTGTCTGTCTCTGTTGTTGCTCTCCTTCATTGTCTGTCTCTGTTGTTGCTCTCCTTCATTGTCTGTCTCTGTTGTTGCTCTCCCCTCCTCTGTCTGTCTGTTGTTGCTCTCCTTCATTGTCTGTCTGTTGTTGCTCTCCTTCATTGTCTGTCTGTTGTTGCTCTCCTTCATTGTCTGTCTGTTGTTGCTCTCCTTCATTGTCTGTCTCTGTTGTTGCTCTCCTTCATTGTCTGTCTGTTGTTGCTCTCCTTCATTGTCTGTCTCTGTTGTTGCTCTCCTTCATTGTCTGTCTCTGTTGTTGCTCTCCTTCATTGTCTGTCTGTTGTTGCTCTCCTTCATTGTCTGTCTCTGTTGTTGCTCTCCTTCATTGTCTGTCTCTGTTGTTGCTCTCCTTCATTGTCTGTCTCTGTTGTTGCTCTCCCCTCCTCTGTCTGTCTGTTGTTGCTCTCCCCTCCTCTGTCTGTCTGTTGTTGCTCTCCTTCATTGTCTGTTGTTGTCTGTCTCTGTTGCTCACTTCAGTTGTTGTTAATGGCATCAGAACACTCCTGATCTGCCCATGCTTTAGCATAAAAAACAACAATAATTTCTAATTGAGATAAATGTTTCAAGTAATCCTGAGATTGAAATAATATCGCACAGCCCTATAAGGACAATTAATTTAAAATTGCCCAAATGCAGCAACAGTGGGTGTTTTCACACACACTGGTCTGAACATTTTCATTTTTCAGCTAGTGCACACGTTTCTTTTCACTCTGATCCAAATGCCAAACCACTGACAGGGCGTCATGTTACCATGATGCCATATTACCATGACGACTGAAAAACACGTGCTCTTAAAGTCTCGCATTTTACTGTCTTCACACCACAGCTCCGATTTCCCAAGCTGAAAAAAAAATAAAAGCAGCCCCAGGTCCGACGCTACTAGTACCTAGCCACCACTGGCGTAACGCAAGTACTTGGGGGCCCCCCTGCAGCTACTAAAAGTGTGGGCCCCCCCCAAGGCCACCCTGCCACAGCCTCCTCTCTCTCTCACTCTCTCTCTGTATCTCTCTCTTTTGATTGCTGAAAAGTGTGAAAAAAGTGCCAGGGCTCAGCCCCTGACAGCCCAGGCCCATTTAAACATGTATAGGACTGCCTAACCCATAGGCCTAGATGTTTTGTTAATTCATTCATATTCAGTACACCAGCAGAGCAGGCTATCCATTTATTACAAATAAATCCAACAATAAAAATGGTGTATGACGTGACAAAGCTCACAGTTCATACAGCTCAGTAAGCAGTAACGATAACAGTAACATTAATAATGATAATTACATAAGGTTTAGGAAAATAAAAATGAAACTGTTTTAAAAGCCAGAGTATGGTTAAATAAAATACATCATAAGTTTAAGTAAAAGTTTGCATAAAGAATAAATCTGTCAAACACAGGGGTGCAAGCAACTAACATTTACTCACGTTACTGTTATGAGAAGTTTTATGAGTAATATAAAAATGAGTAATTTTAATTTTACTCAAGTAAATTTTGACCTAGGTATCTTATTCAATTACAATGGAACCAGGCCTGAAAAGGCCTACTGAGTAAAAATGAAATGCAGCACAATAATAAAACAATCTGGTGGAAATTAAAGAAAATTATGCTACCTTGTGTGCAGGGTTTTTTTTAAACTATTTTACATAACCAACCTATCTTGGATCAATGTGTTGGATGATGGCTGGTGGTCATGGAGAACAATATTCAAGAAAAAGAAACATTGAATTATTGAGAAGAAAGATAATAAAAAGTAACTTTTATTCAAATCCCATTTTAAATCAGGTACTTTTTCACTCATTAGCCTAGAATTTTTCTGTACGCCTACTTTTTCCACCTCTGACCAAACAGAGCATTTACAACTTTGGATGCGCATACCGGTATATGTGGGCACTCCTTCTAGCGCACCTATGAGCGAAATCCCTAACCACACCATTTAAATCCAACTTGCGAGCGCGCCGGTTCTCTATGGAAAGGATGGCTAGACCCCGCAGTCTATCTTGCGACATAGTGCTTCGCAAGTATGTTTTAATTAACTTCAATTTGGAAAATGACCTCTCTGCGGTTGCAATGGTTACGGGTATAGTCAAGAACAATTTGATGGCTGTGGCAACGTCAGGCAAACTGGACAATACGGAACTGTGTTTCACAGAGTGTGCGCTAAATCTCGGACCCCACCATGTTCAATTTCTTTTAAAGCGGGTCGTAATGCACTTCTAAATGACAGTATCTGATCAGGGAAATCAGCAGATAAGTCGTCATTGTATTGCTCAGCCAGAGTACTTGCCGATGCATATAATTCACCATCGGATTTCAAGACGAGTTCCTCGGGGCGTAAAAACCTAAACATTCGCGCCACTTCCCGCATGCCTTCAAACCTGCGACCCACCTGCGCAACGACGATGTAAATTCTTATTTTTTCTTTTTGATTTGCCGCTTTTGAGCACCACTTTTTCTCTGGTACGCTTCATTGTTGTGTTGTGTTTATTATTTTCATGTTTCATCGGACTTTTTTGTGCATTGAATCACATCGGGCGACGGGCCCCCCCTAGCAGTCGGCCCCCCCGCCTGGCGGGGGCTGCGGGGGTATACTTTACGCAAGTGCTAGCCACCTAACTCATCTCTGTGTGTGCGTGTCACTGACACACAGACTGACGGACGGGCTGACGCTACCCCCCACTGATCACTCTGATAGATCGATCTACCACTACTGTTGTAAACAAAAGAAAAACAAAGTCCTGCACTCAGCACCTTACCCATTTTGGCCCTTTTTTGGAACATGGTGCCAATATTTTGGGACAAAGTAGCAGCAGATTTCTTGCGTTTTCTGTCTTTATCTTCTTTTTTCCCCATTTTCTCTTCTATCCAGGGCTACCGCGTGACGTCACCATACCACGAGATTGTGCTAGGGCGCCATATTGGAAGACCAAGTACATGCATACATACATACTCACAATATAAAACAAAGTACGAGCGAGAGTAAAGTGACATGATGGCTGATAATTCAGGTTATGTGAGTACATTACCAGCTGCAGAAAGGGCACGGTATGTGGAGAAACTGGCTGTGATTGATGGGTTTGACCCATATGATAAGACTCGGGGCAAGGGAGAATGGATTTTTTTAATTTCATCATTTATTTTTAATTTACTACTTATCTGTTTTTATTTATATATATTTGAATTATTTGGACATGGGGAAAAACTATATTTAAAATCCAAAGAGGGATGGAGGGAGGAAAATTAAAACAAAAGAAAGAAATGAAATATAGAGTAGAGTATATTTGATAAAATTAAGGATGTTTTTATTCAGTAAACATTTAAAAAAAATGTTCTACAACACTCTAGCCTAGTGACTTACCAGTAACAAAATAGACTTGAAGTATTCAGATCCGCTCTGCATAAAGCAGCTAAATCCTCTCTCTGTCTCCTGGCAGAAAGCTCCTTGGTTTGCTTGTGTCTCAATCACAGCTGGTATTCTGTAGAAAGACTTCTTTTCACCTTTCCCATCAGCTTTGTTAGAACCCTAACACAGCACAAAAGTTTACCACTGTAGGTTTTTGATGAACCAAGTGCCTCGTGGGTTCACATACCGCGCGCTGCCGTTATTTCCCTCTAATCATGAGTTTGTTGGTCTTCTTCTTCTTCTTCTTCTTTTAATTGGCGGTTGGCAAACAACTTTTTGGAAGCATTACCGCCACCTACCGAAATGGAGTGTGAGTCTGGGTGTAAACTATCTCTACTATAAACAAAATAATAATTAAATAAAAAATATATATTATTATTATAATAATAAAGAAAATTAATAAAAAAAAGTAAAGAAAGAGTGAAAGAAATGAAAGAGAGAATCCATTATATTCTTCTAATCAGTCCAGTGACTTCCATAAAGTGAAATAAATGCTTAAAGCACATCTCGCTTGAGTTCCTCTGCAAAATTGCTTTTACATTAAAAGGCACACTTTCTGACTGTAATCCAAGGATGAGGTGCTGCCTCTCCTGCTCAAACTTGACACAATGTTCAATTGCATGCTCCACAGTCTCAATAGAACCACATACACCACACTTTCCATCCACATGCTTTTTAAAGAGAAATAGAGTACTGTTCAGACCAGAATGCCCAAACCTCATTCTAGATATAATATCCTCCTCTTTGGTGGATCTTGCTGTTGGCCTTGCATGACCTACCACCCTTTGAATTGCATAATATTTCCTCCCAGTAGCTGCACCATTCCACTCACTCTGCCATAACTCTCTGGACTTTGACTTAATTAGTGACTTTACCTCAGTCTTACTATAGGCAATTTCTAAGGTGACCTCAGGGGTCACACATGCTTTTTTGGCGTTCATGTCTGCCAACTCATTCCCTCTTATCCCAATATGTGCTGGGATCCATAAGAAAGTTACATCTGTACCTGAGTTTATAATTCCACTAACCAATTGCGCAATTTCCAACACTAAGTCTTGTCTGGACTCTGACATAGTATTCTGAATACTCATCAGCGCAGAAGCAGAAGCAGAATCTGAAGCAATAAGCACTCCACCCTTAGGACTATATCCCTCTATCCAGGATAATGCAGTGAGGATGGCTACTAGTTCTGCTGTGTATACTGCAAGATCATTGGTTAACCTTTCTGTTTTGCAAATTTTGAGCTCTGGAACTACAAATGCAATGCCAACTTTACCGCCTGCAGACTTTGATGCATCAGTATAGACCCTAAGTTTGTCCTTGTACTGTACACTAATATGGCACTCGACCATATCTTTGCTGAAGTCTTCGCTCTTCTTCAACTCCAGAAGTACTAAATCTATTACTGGCTTCTTTAACAACCATGGCGGCACAACTGGATGTGAAACAGCTGGGCACAGAGCTAGCGCCTGCAAGCCCAACACCTCTACTTTTTGTGGAACCACCCACCCAAAGCTTTTACCTGGTTTATCTCTCTCCTGGCAATGTATTAACGTAGACTTACTAATATGATCATTTCTTTGCCCTCTGAGGTTAGCCCAATAGACCAAGGCCAGCTGGTCCCTCCTTATATATAGTGGCATTTCCCCCATCTCTACCTGTATAGCATTAACAGGAGTAGATTTCATGGCCCCACAACATAATCTTAATGCCTTATGCTGGATGACATCTAGTTTCCTCAACAGTGTCTTAGATGCAGATCTGTATGCCACACACCCGTAGTCAAATACGGATCTTATAAGGCTGACATATATAGTCCTCAAAGCTGACCTTTTGGCTCCCCAATCCACTCCACGCAGGCAGCGCATTACATTTAGTACCTTTTTACACTTGTCTAGCATGCTCTGTATATGCGCAGACCAGGTTAACCTCTTATCAAACCATAGGCCCAAGTATTTAAAACACTCAACTCTTTCTAACTCACATCCAAATAAGTTCAACTTCAACTCCATAGGAATATTTCTTCTGGTAAAAAACACAGTTTTAGTTTTATCTATAGAAATTCTAAATCCCCACTGCAGTTTGTTGGTCTTCCAATATGGCGCAGAGTTTGTTTACTTCCGGTTTCGGGTGACGTCAGTGAAAGGGGTCTAATGGGGGCATTACCGCCACCCACTGGATTGGGGTGTAAAGCAGTCTGAACAAAACGTGTAAACATAAACATAGGAGAAATGAACCCATTTTTCTAACCCGTCCTCACTTAGTCTACTTTTCTTTTTTGATTAGTCTGGATTTGATATTGTAAATTTAAATGTGAATCAATGTATATTCATCGGACATGAACAAATGAATAAATCTTGAGTAATATTGAGGCGCGTGTGTGTCCGGGGAGGGGGGGGGGGGATCGAACAAACCCTCCGATCCCCCCTGGCTACGGGCCAGGACTCTCAGAGAGATGATCTTACCCCAGTGTCTCCAGTTTACAGTGAGGATTCTCCAGTACAGCAGAGAGACGCTTCACTCCTGAGTCTCTGAGTTTGAGTTGCAGTTTGAGGAGAATCGTGAGGGAAAGTGTTACAGGTAAACCTCACACACGTGTCATGAAAAGAAAATGGGAATGGTTGTTTTACCATCACCTGCTTCGTTTGAAAGAGCAAAGAGATGACATTATTGGAAAAAAAAAGCACCAACTGAACATGGCCAAAGCCACAGAGAGACACAAACACACCCTCACATCTATTTATCTGGCAACTTTTATACCTCATGCAAGAAGAAACACATCTCAGTTATAAGTTGGATTTTGTAACATTCCAGATAGTTCGGGGGCTGCATTATAGAAAAGACATTTTAAGCTCCAAGTTCAATACAGAATCCACAAACGTCCCACAACTAATCTAAAATTACTCAATAAATCAATTGTAATATCCATTACCGAGAAAACACCAGCACACACAGCTCTTTGGTGTAAACTGGTCACTGTTTTGTAACAGCTACCTATAGAAATGGGGACGGGAAAAAAACACAATCCAAAGGTACATAATTTTAAAGGAGAATAAACTTTATGAACACATTTTATTTGACAAGCTTCCATTAACATTAAGACAGTACAGAGAACACGTTCAGTTTCTTCCAATGACTGGCTGGTACAAACTGTGTGTACCACCTCATTGGTGGATCTGACGTTAGCTCCTTTGAGCAGTAAAGCTCCTGAAGAAGCGACTGACAAATCAAATGTTCGCTCATAATGGTGCCAAGAAGTCCTCTGCATGCTTCACACCGTGTCCCATGGGAAGGCTAAGAGCAAGAACATGCCACCCTCTTCCTGCTGCCAAAAGAGAAACGAGGAAATGGAGAGACACAGGAGCCGAGCATTTGGGTTCGAGCATTGTTAATGTCAGAGAGACAGACAGCTCTCTGGATCACAGAGATCCAAAGCTCGACTCATTGTGGGACAGAAGATGAATAACACTACGTTGAGCTTGAAGAGAAGATATCTTTTGGAGATGGAAAGACACCAACCTTTGGCTGAATTGTTTCCTTTTCAAATGGACAACAGTGTGATTTATCCAGAGCTTGGGATGTCTGTCGAGAAATTAGAAAAAAAAAAGACAAAAAGCCATGTGGACCAACAAGGGGTAGCCTGAGAAACAGAGAAGAACCAAGGGTTATGCTGGAGGTCAGAAATCCAAAATTTGACTTCCTCAACAAGTGTGTGGCTGAGAGCATGACAAAGAAAAATGAAGCTCTTTTCGGATAATGTAAACATAAAGAGAAACAAAGGTCCAGCTTTTGAGAGAAAGATGACAAACCTTGGTTGAACTGTTTCATGTCAGTGTTGTGTTTCCAGAACTTGGGTGAAAAGAAAAAAATAATGCACAAAAAGCCATCTGGACTAACAGTAATGGGCTAAAGAGAGGATTAAGATTCATTAAACTGGATGAATCCAGGACTGTAGGGGCAATTTCCAAAAACTAAGTTCAAAATAAGGAGTCTTGTGGCTGACGTGTTCCAGGATCCAAAAAAGAAATCTTCCACTTGAATAACGTTTTGCAGTTTTATTTTAACAAACTAAAGATATGAATTCCATTTACGTACAATTCAAAAGGTTCCAAACAAATTCTGACTTGTGCATATGCACATTTAAACTATACAGAACAGGACATTTCACAACAGGACACGACACGGTCAGAAAACCGTGAGACTCCAGGCTTCTCAGGCCGTGTTAATCCACTACTGAATCAGCAAACGCCTCCCGCCGCAACTGCACCTAAGTGCTTAAAGTGGCAATGCCTAATTCTTCATCATTAAAGTGCAATTACACTAAAGCCAAGTTTTTTAACCATGTACATTACTTATGAAATGTACTAATATTAAATCTTAAATTATTAATTATGTGTGGCAAAGTGGTGAGGTTTTTAACAAGCGACTACACCACCTGGGGAATTTCACCCCAAGAATTCTACCGGTGCAAAATAGCTTCACCTTTAAGGACACAGGTTCGTATACATACAAGAGCAGGAGACCTGATTTCCATCAAAAATACAATAATTTTTATTTACATTAATATTATATGGTCAATTCACTCAAGCATCCACGATGTCACATACTACAATATAATACAAAAAAATATATACAAATAAAAAAAAAAAAACATGGGGGAAGGAAGACACAGAACCACGGCGTGGTTTATCTAGTATGGAGAAACAAAGGCAAGGCGGTAGCTTACGGCAGTCAGCAAGGATAAAGACTACAGACACACCACACTTGAAAACAGCAATAAAGCAAACCACAACAAATAGGACAAAAAAAAAAAACACAGCACACAATCAAAAGAAAAAGTAAATCACCAATTGTGCACAAAAAATAGGACCGTGAGGGGAAGGGGGTTCCACCACCAGACTGCTTGGGCCAATCAGCACCTATCTTATCCACACACACACACACACACACTCAAGACAGAAAAGAGCAACAGAAGATTAGTATCAGAGCAGACATGGTTTGCCCTACGAAGGCTACAAAAATTAGTATCCTGAATACTACTTAACTTGCTTGCCCCAGAGCATGAGGGCTTTCCGCATTACACAAGGTAAATGGCCGCTGCCAGTGATCTCCCCCCAATGGTCTAAAATAAAATATACAAACCAAGGCCAATAAAACAATGAGCACACCCAAACACATACACACACGCAGCTCTCCAATAGAAACTGTAATTAGAGTTAAAGAAAACAAACAAACAAACAAACAAAAAAAAGTAAAACACTAAAAGTAAACAAAAAAACAACAACCCCCCACTATCACCCCTACAAATAAAGATATGCGAAGGCCGGTAGTACCACCCACAAAGGATAGCCTACAAGTTGACCGAAGTGGAAGGCGACCAAGGAGTAGTCCGTAAAACAAGGCCCCGCCCTTTCCCTGTTGTACAGGCCGCAACTTCCCACTCCGAATATACCCACACTACAAATAACTAAATCACAGCTGGCCACCTAAATGGCACATCAGACAAAACACACACATAAAAACAACAAAGAAAAATGGAAACAAAACAGCAACAGTCAGACGTGAAGTCAGCGGCAGTCGGACTTGGCCGCAGTGACTGGAGCATTGCACCGATTTCGAGTGGATGAGATGACCTACGAGGTACACAAGTAACATTAACACAATCAATATGCTATAAATGGGCTAACCCACTTAACAAAGCAGCAATGTGGCTGATTGCACAGGCCTGCATACTTGCAAACGCCACAATGGGAAGGAGAAATACATACCAAAAAGTGTCTGAGCTGCTTCACATTCAGACAGGCCACCAGGCATTCAGACAGGCCACCAGGCAGTACTAGATAAAATGGCAGGCAGACACGGCAAATTAACAAATGCTGATGGTAATCAAGGAAGCAACCGTATAGGTAAAAAAAAAAAGGAAAAATACCTTAATAACCCACGTTCGAACAAATGCTTCGTGTTAAACACAGCACAGCAAAAATGGATGGGTACTAGAGTGAAAGCAAGCCAGACGCGGAAGGTTAAACTCTCGTTGGGCTTGGCAGAGCCCCTCGGCCAAATACAGTGAAATCTGAAAAACTGGAACCAGGAAGTGAAAACTAAAAGGATAATCACATGAAATATCACCCTAAGCAGCATGAGATGAGGGCTTACCGGTTGTAATGAGCGAACAATCTCTGCGAAAATCCAGTAACTTTAAACCTCGAGTTGCCAGCGAGTCGCAAAACGCGCGCGCACACACACACACCGAAGCTCCTGCAACGGGGGTGAAAAAAAAAAGAAAGCCTCTCCCCATTGGCAACCTGGCCGGAGCATATATAGCCATTCGGACCCGCCCTCCAATTACCGGCACTCCCGTCAGCTGGCAGTACGGGACTACCTAGTCACCTGCTACATATACAAATCAAGAATCTAAATGAAATTTAACTTATTTTATATTCTAATGTGTAAAATAGACATCTGGAGCCTACATGGACAATAAAAATAAAGCAAATTTCAGTTGATTTAAAGAGAATGATGGTGACTAACATTTATTTGGATGTTTGGTTTCATATGCAAAAGGACCTCAGTGTTCACCATACAGAGTTTGGGATGTCCACAAAAAAAAAAAACCAACAACAACAAGACACAGACAAAAAAGCCATGAGTGGTCTAATAAGAGAAAAAGAAAGAGAGAAGTTGAGAATGACGTCTCCAAAGCCCGACTGCACTTCCACAATCAAGCCAGTTAAAAACAATTAATTATCAAAAGTTCCTGTTTTGATAAAGATTTGAAAACAAATCTAAAAAGAGAACTCTTTTGTGCTCTGGTATGATATGATGCTATTACCAGTGATGTACTGGATTAAAGTCATGAGAAGAATTTTTCTTTTGTTTTCTTTTTTTTTTGCATGGTTGCAAATTTTAAAAAAATATTATTTTCAAGGCTGCCCCTAAAAAAAGCTCAAAACAAAAGCCTGATTGGCCATTTTTAATGGTTTCTACTCAGTTCAATGAAGATAAATCTCCAGTGCATGCTTTACAGTCAGAGTGACTGCAGTGAAGATTAAGATGTGATTGTCGTTGTACTTCTGTATTTGTTGCAGATCAGCAGCAGGGTGGCCTGGAAACATAAAACCCCATTCCAAATAGAAAAATATATATTTTTTTTAAATCCAGCATATTTTCCAGACTACATGTTGCGGTGTTTTTCACCTTGTTGTTGCTACAGTACATTATCATATTTGCATCCGGCTTATGCTGAGTCTTATGATGATGATTTTTCTAAACAAATACAGAAACTGAAATCAAACATTTCAACAATCATGCTTAAACAATAGCAGCTGTCCTGGTGGAGACAAATCAGCAACTTTTAGCCAAATGGGAATCTCCATGCTCAACATGTTAGTTTTTTCTTTTTTCTGTAAACTTATAGTCTTGAAAATACAGCAAACAGATAAGACCCTTAAAATTCATCATCAATCCAATGGATTATGGTTATTTTTCTCTCTCTATCCATTTATCTTCCTTCAGAGGTGGCCATGCTGATTTGTTTCCACTGGGAGGCACTGTGTTTGTTAGGGTTTTGCTGGGATTCGAACCCGGGTCGCTGGTGTGATAATCCAGCAAACCCCCACTAGGATGACTCAAGTGAGGCGTGAGGCGAAAGTAGAGTATCAAAAACAGTTTATTTACAATATTTACAATCCAAAGGAAAAAACAAAAGGATAATCCAAAAGCTCAGAAGATATACAAAAATAAAAATATCCAAAGGTTCAATGTCCAAAATCCAACTCAGAAAAGAAGAGGCAAAAACTCAAATGCTCAGAAGATCCAAAAGGTCAAAACAAAAATCCACAAAGTCCAAAAGAAAGTAACAAAAACCAAGAATACTAAGACAGAGGCAAGGTACATGGGACAGAGGGAACTAGCACTAACAGCATAGCATAAAGACTCCATGACTAGGGACCACACAGAGGGAGTATAAATACACAAAATAAATTGAACACAGGTGACGATAATGAGGACTAGGCAGGGCACAAGGCACATGAAAACAAAAGGCACATGGTAGTCAAAACAAACACAGAACACAGAAGCAGTGGCGGCCTCTAGAGGCCAAAACAGTCCCCAGTCCTAACAGGACCCCCCCCCAGGAGCGACAAAGTTCTTTATCTAATATGTCCCAAGCTGGGACCCAGCAGCGCTCCTCAGGGCCATAGCCCTCCCAGTCCACTAAATATTGGAGCCCACCACGGACCCGGCGGGAGTCAAGCAGGCGATGCACAGTGAACACAGTCTGACCCTGGAAGATGCGTGGGGGCGGGGGATTCCTAGGGGCAGGGGCATAAGTGGATGACAATACGGGCCGCAACAGGGAAACATGGAATGTGGGGTTGATCCTTAGCGTTCATGGTAACTGGAGCTGGTAGGAGACAGGGTTCACCCTGCGCACAACTTTGAAGGGGCCAATGTAGTGAGGAGCAAGCTTGCGGTTCTCCACCCATAGCGGAAGGTCCTTGGCGGACAGCCAAACCCGCTGCCCAGGACAGAAAACATGGGCAGGCCTTCTATGGCGGTTGGCCTGAGTCTGGTTGGTTCTGGAGGTCTGGATGAGGGTCCTCCTAACCTTGCTCCAGGTCTTGCGACACTGTCTCACATATTGGTTGACCGAGGGCACCCCAGCGTCCTCCTCCTGGTCCAGGAACAGAGGTGGCTGGAACCCGAATTGGCATTGGAATGGTGACAGCTTGGTGGCCAATGACTGCAGGGTGTTGTGGGCGTACTCTGCCCATGGCAGCCAGGTGCTCCACGATGTCGGGTTATCCATAGCCAGGCCTTGCAGGGTGGTTTCCAGGTCCTGGTTGAGCCTCTCCGTCTGGCCATTGGACTGGGGGTGGAACCCAGAGGAGAGGCTGGCAGTGGCTCCGATGAGCTTGCAAAACCCGTGCCACACTTGGGAGGAGAACTGGGGCCCCCGGTCTGAGACGATGTCCTGTGGGAGACCAAAGACTCGGAAGACATGATTAAATATTAATTTAGCTGTTTCCAGAGCAGAAGGGAGTTTGCACAGTGGTATGAAGCGGCAGGCCTTCGAGAATCTGTCGACTATAACCAAAATGACAGTGTTACCTTGAGAGTCTGGCAGGCCCGTGATGAAGTCGACCGCCACATGGGACCAGGGATGCCGGGGAATAGGCAGAGGATGCAGGAGACCCTGGGGACGCTGTCGAGGATTCTTGGTTCTGGTGCAGATATCACAGGACAGGACAAATGACCTCACTTCCTTCTCCATGTTCGGCCACCAGAAGCATCTTTTCAAGAAGTCCAGGGTCCTCCCAGCTCCCGGGTGGGCGGTGAGAGGGGAAGAGTGACCCCACTGGAGAACCTTGGCCCGGGCTTGACGAGGGACATACAGGAGGCCCGGTGGCCCCGTCCCAGGACCAGGGTCCTGGCGTTGAGCTTGTCGGACGGCCTCCTCAACACCTCAGCGGACAGGGGCCACTATCCGAGACACAGGGATAATAGGCCCAACTTCACTCTCCCTGCTGTTGGGCGAGAACAGCCTGGAGAGCGCGTCTGGTTTGGTGTTCTTAGAGCCTGGGCAGTATGAAAGGGTGAAATTGAATCGGCTGAAAAACAAGGCCCACCTAGCCTGTCGTGGGTTCAGCCTCTTAGCTTGCTGGAGGTACTCCAGGTTCTTGTGGTCCGTCCAAACCAGGAATGGATGTTGTGCTCCTTCCAGCCAGTGCCTCCACTCCTCAAGGGCCAGTTTCACCGCAAGCAGTTCCCGATCCCCCACATCATACCGGGACTCTGCAGGGCTCAGGCGGTGTGAGAAGTATGCGCAGGGGTGCAGCTTACCCTCCGAGCATTGGGACAGAACCGCGCCGACACCGCTGTCCGAGGCGTCCACCTCGATGATGAATGGTTGAGAATTGTCTGGGAGGACCAGGATGGGTGCCGTGCAGAACCGGTGTTTGAGGTCTTTAAACGCCTTTTCCGCCTGAGGAGACCAGACATAAGATCCACCAGTCCTTTTGGTGAGATCTGACATGGGTGCTGTTACAGAACTGAAGTTCCTGACGAACTTGCGGTAAAAGTTAGCGAATCCTAAGAACCGCTGCACCTCCTTGACGGACTTGGGAGTGGGCCAGTCCCGGACGGCCAGAGTCTTGGCTGGGTCCATTTGGAGTTGTCCTGTCCGTACAATAAATCCCAGGAAGGAGACTTCGGGAACATGAAACTCACACTTCTGGGCCTTCGCAAACAGATTGTTCCGTAGCAGCCTCTGGAGAACCTGGCGGACATGGTGGCGGTGCTCCTGCAAGGTCTTAGAAAATATTAAGATGTCATCGAGATAGACGAAAACATGCTGATTGATCATGTCCCTCAAGTCATCGTTGATAAGGGCCTGAAAAACAGCTGGTGCGTTGGTGAGTCCGAAGGGCATCACCTGGTACTCGTAGTGCCCTGACGGGGTGTTAAAGGCAGTCTTCCACTTGTCTCCCTGTCGGATACGGATGAGGTGGTATGCGTTCCGTAAGTCCAACTTAGTGAAGACGGTGGCGCCTTGGAGCAGGTCGAATGCTGTGGACATCAGCGGAAGGGGATAGCAGTTGCGCACAGTGATCTTGTTCAGGCCCCTGTAGTCAATACATGGTCGGAGACCCCCATCCTTCTTGCCGACAAAGAAGCAGCCGGCACCAGCAGGTGAGGTGGAGGGTCGAATGAACCCCGAGACAGGGCGCCCTTGAGGTATTCCTCCATGGCCTTGCATTCTGGCTGAGAGAGGGAGAACAGTCTGTTCCGTGGAGGGGTAGTCCCAGGGAGCAAGTCGATGGCACAGTCGTAGGCACGGTGTGGAGGAAGAACGGTGGCTCTGCTTTTGCTAAATACCTCCTTCAAATCCCAGTACTCTGTGGGAACTTGAGATAGCTCGGTGAGATCAGGGGGCTCGGCAGGAGACACAGGAGAGCTAGAGAGCAGACAAGAGGCATGGCACGCAGGGCCCCATTCCACAACCTGGCTTGTTACCCAGTCTATGAGAGGGTTGTGGCAGGTAAGCCAAGGAAGGCCTAGAATCACTGGGAACTCTGGTGAATGAATAAGATGCAGGGATCTCTCTTCCTTGTGACCTTGAGACTGGAGAAAGACTGGAGAAGTAACTTGAGTGACTCTTCCATCACCTAATGCTTGGCCATCGAGGGCAGACACAGACAGTGGGACTTCAAGAGGTGCAGTCAGGACATTGATACTTTGGGCGAAGTTGACATCCATAAAGTTTCCAGCCTCCCCGGAGTCTAACAAGGTTTGACAAGAGTGGACGGACTCACCCCAGGAGATGGAGACCGGGATGTAGACTCCTTGTCCAGCAAGTTCAGGAGAGCGGCTGGACGGGGCGGTCCTTTTCCCGAGAGCTCAGGACATGATGCTCGGAAGTGGCCAGGCTTGCCACAGTAGATGCAGCACTTGCCCCTCCTTCTGCGCTCCCTTTCAGCTGTGGAGAGACGAGTACGGCCAACTTGCATGGGCTCTGGACAGTCACTGGAGGAGGTAGACGGGCTCCAGGTCGAGGCAGTGAGGCTGGGGAGGCTCAGGACTTGGCGGTGTTCTCTCATCTTGTTGTCAAGACGAATGGCATGGGAAGTCAGTGTTTTGAGGTCACTTGGGCATCCAATAGAGGCCAGGCCGTCTTTGATGGGGTCAGACAAACCATGGTGAAAGGCTGAAACCAGGGCAGCCTCGTTCCATCTGCTGACTGCTGCGAGCGTCCGGAACAATATGGCGTAGTCTGCGACGCTTCCTCCTTGCCGGATGGACATGAGCTTTCTGGCTGCGTCTGTACTGATGTCTGCCTGATCGAAGACCCGAAGTATCTCTTCTGTAAACAGTTCGAAATCAGAGCACTTGGGTCCCTGTCTCTGCCAGATAGCTGTTGCCCAAGCTCGTGCCTTACCAGCTAACAAGGTTATCACAAAGGCAATCTTGCGACGATCCGTAGTGTAGGTGGTAGGTTGGAGCTCAAAGGTGAGTTGGCACTGGGTAAGGAACTCCCGGCACTCACCGTGCTTGCCGTCATACCTCTGTGGTGCAGGAAGGCTGGGTTCGTGAGGTGAAGGAGGCAGCGTGGCGGGAGGCACTGGAGCAGATGGTGGAGCAGGAGCCGGATCCGGATGAGGAGATGCGGGCAGAGGAGTCAGCTGTGCCAGGGTTTTCTGCTGAAGCAGTACCTCGTGGTGAGCAAGGGCCTCACATTGGCTTGCAAGCATACATCCATGAGTGCTCCGAAGCGTGTCAAAGCTGCCATAATTCCCTGAAGGTTGGCCGGGTAGACAGTTGAAGCAGCCTCTGCTGAGTCGGTCATGACAGAGTCTTTCTGTTAGGGTTTTGCTGGGATTCAAACCCGGGTCGCTGGTGTGATAATCCAGCAAACCCCCACTAGGCCACCAGGGGGATGACTCAAGTGCAGAGGTGTGAGGCGAAAGTAGAGTATCAAAAACAGTTTATTTACAATATTTACAATCCAAAGGAAAAAAACAAAAGGATAATCCAAAAGCTCAGAAGATATACAGAAATAAAAATATCCAAAGGTTCAATGTCCAAAATCCAACTCAGAAAAGAAGAGGCAAAAACTCAAACGCTCAGAAGATCCAAAGGTCAAAACAAAAATCCACAAAGTCCAAAAGAAAGTAACAAAAACCAAGAATACTAAGACACAGGCAAGGTACATGGGACAGAGGGAACTAGCACTAACAGCATAGCATAAAGACTCCGTGACTAGGGACCACACAGAGGGAGTATAAATACACAAAATAAATTGAACACAGGTGACGATAATGAGGACTAGGCAGGGCACAAGGCACATGAAAACAAAAGGCACATGGTAGTCAAAACAAACACAGAACACAGAAGCAGTGGCGGCCTCTAGAGGCCAAAACAGTCCCCAGTCCTAACAGTATTAGATGGTTATTGTCTTTCACCTTTCATTTCTCCACTCATTTGTCCAAAATCAGGCGTCAAAAAAGGGTATTAAGACTCACTCCCCCTTCTGAGCATGTTTTACTAAAAGATTAATGAATGTGAGTGTTAGTGGTTAGTGCATGTGGATGTGAAGCTCAGCTCTCGGATCCTCAACTTTATCAAAGGCTCTTAAAGCTCATTTTGTTTTGCAGTTAATTTCTCCTTTAAAAACCAGGTGATTCCCAGTGAAATAAAGAAAAAAAAAAAAACACTTTTTTTTTGCAAGGGAGGCTGGCCAAGTTGTTTAAATGAATATTAAATTTATTTTATATTTAACAGAAATTGACGAGTAATGTTGCAAGTAGATTTTATTTTAATACTGTAATAAAGAAAAGAATATTAAAAAAAAACCTATTATACAGTGCAGTACATCACAGACTGGTTTATGGAAAATTGCCACAATTTTTGTTTTCTTTTTTCGAGAAAAAAAAACCTTAAAAAAAGCAGTGTGTGAGATATTCTTTGTCTGTTTTTTTTTCTTTCTTCATGTATTGAAACCTTGTTGTGGTGAATGATTTCAGTTGAGCCACATTATTGAACAGATCTAACTGGAGAGATCAGACCAAGAGCTATTCTAATGACTCCAACCACCCAATCCTACAACCACACACAGTAGAACATCTGGTGACTGGGCCACCAACATAACCTGGCAGGGTTCAGGATCACCACTGTTGGGGTTCAACCCAGTCTGAAACGGTCAATCGGTCAACGTATTTCTCGGGACCCCCGCCCTCGTACCACCCAGACGTCTGGGACGGAACACCGCAAAAAACAGAGAACCAGAGATCGGTTTCACTGCTGTTTAATCGCAGTATTCTCGCCAAAGATGAAAGATTACAAACACCTTTTATAACAAATCATAATCTCTCCAAACGGCTACTGTGTCTGTCGAATGTGTGTGTGTGTGTGTGTGTGTGTGTGTTTGTATGTGACCTCGGAGAAGGGTGTGTGTGTGTGTGTCTATGGGAGGGTGTGAGTAAGTGACATTTTGATATCTGTGTCTATGTGTGTGTGTGTGAGCAGGTCACATTTTAATTACAGTACATCACTGTTCTGATGGAGTGTTCAGATGTATGTGTGTGTGTGGTTGACTTGCGAGCAAGTGAGCAGCTTGATCTTGGGGCAGGTTAAATAATCATAACAAGGTCATTGCTTACGCACATACGGAATCTTTCAACAAAGATATGTTATAAGTAAATAAGAACAAACCTAAACAAAGACAATTATATGAAAAATAAGAAAAATAAGAATATGTCTGGCAAAGCAAAGAAATGCTACTTCACCGGAGGACAGGATTCAGGATTAAACTCATGAAGTCTTAACATTAGAATCATAAGGTCTTAACAACCCTAAATTATATTCTGTAATTATAAAACTTAACTTAAAACTATAAAACTAACTTAAATCATTGACTGCATCTTAGATCTAACAATTAAATTTAAATCACTGCCATAGTATATGCAATAATCCAAAAATATAAAAGATCTTAAAAAGCTCTAAAATATAAAGTCTTAACTCTTTGTTCAGCAATAAGGCTACCATTACATCCAACATTAAAGTGTGTGTGGGTCGATCTGACATCAAAACAGACCTTGGCGTCGTTCAGACACATCTCTGATCAAAAATACACATTTCATAGCAAAATAAACAAAATGTTCCCAAACAATGTCCAGCCAAGACAGAAGGTCATTTTTAACTGAACCGAAGTTAATCCTTAATTTTGTCACCATTTTAATAAATTACTGCCTTCTTGGTCAAGAATAATACTTATATAAACCTAACAGAATGGAGGGTGGGTGTCAGGGCCAATGCCAGTCCTGCGGCAGACTTGTGTTGGACTGATGGACTACACCCTTTAAATGGAAGCTGGATTGGGGAACATGAGATGGAAAGATAAGGAGATTGATATATTTGGTCTTACATCCACACACGGTTAGGGCTCTTGTACCAAACCTCTAGATTAGGAGTCATCTCTCCTACAACAAAGGAGATAAGCCTCAGGTGGATGTGGAGCTCCTCACTAGTCTCAGGCTGGGCCTTAAAGTTGGAGTTTTTCCCAGTGGACAAGAGGGCTTCCTCCATACGGTTTCGATGCTCAGGAAAGAAACCTCTGACTGTTTTTTGTGCTTCTGCACCCAATCGCAGTTAGAAGTATTTAACGTTTGAGAGAGTAAAGGTTTGTGGCTTTTGGAAGAGTAAAATTTGACAGGTCTCAGTCAAAGGCCATCATAAATCAAATCAGTGTTGACAGGTTAATGATGATCGGATCCCACTGAAAATCTAAATGTTTTTAAACACAGATGTAAAAAAATGTGTAAAGAACGTCACATTATTTTGTTACAACTTTATTTTTTCCCAAGGAATTGTTTCAATTAGACATACGGGCAGCACGGTGGTGTAGTGGTTAGCATGGTCGCCTCACAGCAAGAAGGTTCCGGGTTCGAGGCCGGCGAGGGCCTTTCTGTGTGGAGTTTGCATGTTCTCCCCATGTCTGCGTGGGTTTCCTCCGGGTGCTCCGGTTTCCCCCAAAGACATGCAGTTAGGTTGATGTGGGGTGGCCTTGGGCTGAGGTGCCATTGAGCAAGGTACCGAACCCCTGACTGCTCCCCGGGCGCTCTGGTGTGGCTGCCCACTGCTCTGAGTGTGTGTGCGTGTGTTCACTGCTTCAGATGGGTTAAATGCAGAGGATGAATTTTACTGTGCTTGAAGTGTGCATATGACGAATAAAGGTTTCTTCTTCCACAAACACACAAGCTTACACACACACACACACACACACCAATGGAATTTAAAATGTATGGCGTTATGAATGAGGGCTTCATGAACATTATTATTAGTTGAATGGCTGATAAGTGGTGGGTCTCTGATCCACTGTGTACACGTCTCTGCAAAATCACCAACATGTTCTTCATTCTCCAATGTGAGAGAAAACTGTCCAGGAAATGCTGCTGTGAGTCGAGCACATTTCATTCAAAAATATCTTCACTGGAGTCGGTATCAGATGAAGATTCTTCTTCAGACCCTAAACATGAACGAAAACAAAAGTTTTTTTTTTTTTTTTAATGAACCTGACAGGTTGAACATGAACATTAAACACCAAAGTAAAAAGGACAAAGTTTAAAAAATCCCCAGTAACTCACTGAATATGAACCTGTTTAAAATCAATAGCTCTTTATAGAAATAGGACCAGGTTACAGAAACTTTCTTCAATAAATAAACAGCATCAATGTTTATGACTCTAAATATTTGTGTATATATTTTTGTAAATGTTTAACTGAAACATGAACAAATCACCTCAAGTTCTGGAGCTTAAGACTGAAGAGTTTCTCCTTTTGTGAGTCTCTGAGTTCATTCCCAGACAGATCCAGTTCTCTCAGGTGCGAGGGGTTTGATCTCAGAGCTGAAGTCAGAGCAGCACAGCCTTCATCTGAGATTTCACAATCACTCAACCTGCAGAGAGACAATGACACACTCTTCACTCTCTCAGTTTATATAATTTGCATGAATTACTGCACTTTTATATCTGGAATATACTGTGGAGTTTAAATTACTTACGGTTATTATGTTTACAGCATTTAGCCGACGCCCTTATCCAGAGCGACTTATAGAAGTGTGTGTGGGCATCACAAAAAGACTGAATAAAAGAGAGCTATTCAGGACATGACTGTGTGTATTTAAGATACAGCTTGCATCTTAAATACACAGAGTTGTGTTAGTGTGGGTGGAATCAGTGACTTGGAGCTTGGTCCTCTTGTTGATGATAGTCTTAGACACTGGCCTTTCATTTAATCTAAAGCCTCGCTCACAACCCACCGTAAGTGTTCTGGACACACACGGGTCGCAGGGTTTGGTAGCTCGCAGCTGTGCCGCAGGGTCATGGTGAACCCGGGGGAGAGTTTGGGGGAGGAGTATGGGCAAAGTACTTGTCAAGTACAGGTTGCACGTCTAACTTCCTCGAGGTGTGGGAAAAGTTGCGCCGTTAGCCCGTGGAAAGCGTATGTCTGACGCACGTGATCAGTGTGTGTTCAGTGAGTGTGGAGTGCGTGACTTGCATTTTACCAGTTTCCTGCACTATGAGTTCGGGCCGCACTTGTGAAGCGTGTGACGCATGTGATGATTAGCATGTTACAATCACTCATAACTTGCATGTGACGCAAGCCAGGAGTGGGAATAAAACCAGCGTGTCTGCAGCATTCTGCATCTGTCTTTTGACTGAAGAACATTGGATATTTTGTGGGAAAAATTTAAAAATCTTCAGTTTAAAGTTTAGAAAATGGGACCCAGGAAGACACGAGCAAAAGTGAAGTAACCCAGCCTGAAACAGCAGAGGGGGAGGAGGAGGAAGAATTTGATGATGGTAGCAGCACCGGCGAGCTCTGCACGGACAGGGAGAAGTTTGCCTTCAAGCCGGCAGAAGGCACAGCTGCCCGCCAGAGGGATTTTCACAGGTAAATACACATGCTTTAAACATTCATTTCAGGATCGATATGCTTATGTAATTAATATTATATCTGCTGATTTTCATGCATGTTTCAGCTAACGATGCCCAGAAGTGAGGACACTGCAATCCCATCATCGCTGTCAGGCCATTGTGCCATGCTCAGCGATGAGGACAAGGACATCCCGACACCCCGTCCCACCACTCAGCAGGAGCAGGACAGCAGCTCGGAGTCAGAGTGCGTTTCAGTGCTCAAACTGTTGGACTATTTAGTTGGGATTTTTTTACAATGTAATAAAATGCATTATTCCCTTATACTCATGTTTTATTATTTGACGTTTGCATGGTAAATTAACATATACTTAAATAAAAACAGCAAATGAGGTGGTCTTCTTCCTTTCTACGATGCTACACACTATATGATCGGGTCCTTGGTTCTTCCCCAATATATATACCCAGAGTCTTGCCCTTCAGGTCACGTGCCAGTCGCGTGTGCTGCGTGCACACCACACATAGTGGCAGAAAGTGAGATGTACTTCTGTCTTGCGGGCCGCACAAATAGCAAGTGTGGAATACTTGTGTAGTACTTCTGAGGCACGTCACTTGTACAATGCCCGCGCGTCACTCATGCGTCTTACTGTCATCGCAAAAAGCCCCTATTAGCCGTGCTCCACGGGCAGTCTGCAACCTTCTATGGCGCTGAACACATGCAAGTATTGCACAAGTCTCAAGCATGGTTTTGCCAAATTTTTTTTACCGTAGACCGCCCATAGCAGCACGTACGGCGGGTTGTGAGTGAGGCTTAAGACCTTTTACCTGACGACATGCTGTGAATTGCACTGCCAATTCTTGTGATGTGACTGAAAAACCTTTTGTGTCACAGGTCTGCTACAGGTTTGTCTATTTGATGGCAACAGTGCAGAACTTGCTTTTTCATTCCCAGGCTCCTTTCCTCCAGACTCTCCTCAGGCCCCAACACATATCTTTTAAATACTAACTAACTGTATCCTAATTATTTTTTCATGTACATCAAGAGGGATTAATGCTGTAGACATTTTGCAATAAAGGTAAAAAACATTCATAGATTTCTTTATTTCTTCATAACTTTGTAGCAAAAAAAGCAGCAGCAGGTTTAAACACAGAGCCCTGGGAAAACAGCACTTTGCGCACGCAGAAAAGCCCAAATTACCCTGTATCACGACAGAAAAAGCCCAAATTCAGAAATGCAGGGTGTAGCACAAATTATGTAATTGAAAGGCCTGCCTCTGCTTCAGTCTCACTATTAGAGAATGTGTCTTACTGAGGATCAGGTCATGTGACTCTCAGAGAGATGATCTTACCCCAGTGTCTCCAGTTTACAGTGAGGATTCTCCAGTACAGCAGAGAGACACTTCACTCCTGAGTCTCCGAGTTTATTCCCAGACAGATCCAGTTCTCTCAGGTGTGAGGGGTTTGATCTCAGAGCTGAAGTCAGAGCAGCACAGCCTTCACCTGAGATTTCACAATAACGCAACCTGCAGAGAGACAATGACACACTCTTCACTCTCTCAGTTCAGGACACACAGATCAGTTCAGCAGGAACTTTTTCATCAAAGAGACACTGCAGTCTTTAATCACGATGAAATACAGAAACTTCATCATGAATTATCAAATCAAATCAAAGTCCTTTCCATGCCATGTGGCGCAAAGGGCAGCACCGATCTCCATTTCCGTAGCAAGAGTTTTACTCCCCACTCATATCTGTATTGCAGCGTGCCTTGCCAGACGGCAGTAGGTACCATTTTTAGGATGGTCTATGGTATGACCCGACCGTGAATAGAACTCGTGATCTCCCAACTGAGAGGTGGACAGGCTAACCACTAGGCCAAATCGCGGTTAGTCATGAATTATACAAGAGTAATAATAAAATAACAAATTCTATTTAGTGTGTGTTTGAGCTCCATGAGAATGATTCCTCTTGACTGTAAAAACTCGGCAGTGAAACATGTCGTATCTTTTCACATGCAGGTTTTTATGTTTCTTAATAACTGAGATGAAACCCTCGATATAAGTTTTAAATGTAAACATGGTGATAGCAGCTACACTGTGTTCACCAGGACTGAAAGCCTGAGATGTTTCCAGTGTGGAGACATCGGGGATAAAAAGTTGAGTTGGTGACACAGAGCTGTGCAGTCGGGGAGCTCAGGGGGCGACACGGCCGAGATACAGCACCAGCAGGGCGGAGACAGTCAGCAGGAGAGCAGAAGAGGTCAGTGCTGAGCCCAGCAGTAATGCTAATGATGCTAATGCTAATTCTAACACTGGTGCTGGTGATAGCATCGCTGCTAAATCTGAGGTGACTCTGTGGTGATTTTATGTGCACAAAAACACATACACACCTGAAGTAATCACAAATCTACTGATTCATATAACCACACATGCACTAATTTCCTTTTATGCTGATTATAGATTAATTCAAAGCTGAGTATGTTAATTTGAATAAATGAAGTTAATTCTATTAAAAGTCATAATAAATTGGGTTATGAATGATCATAATTACAGTAAAATACAGCAAAGACATTGTTTATACTGAAGGTTGTTTTGTGCTAAGTGTATTATTCTGACTCCAACACCTGGAGCATTATCATATGTGGGAATGAGAAAGCCAAGACCATGTGGCATTAACCAACTGTTCATTCTGGAGTGTGTGCATACCGACGGAGTACTTTTATCAGGCCGTTCTAAATTGGGTAGTGTTAGAAGCTGCAGAGTGCATTTTCTTTTTTTTTAATTATATGGAGTAGCAGACTGATCAAGGCCACGAGTGGTTTGTTTACTCGCACCTGCAGCCTGTATTAGCCTTAAACTTGATCTGAACCCAGTCATTTTGAATCATGTATTGTACGCTCTGAATGCTGTGTTGTTTATACCATACCCCATCTTATCGTATGTTTTGACTCTTTCTGAATTAACGGTTCATACAAAATATGAGAAGCATGAGACGTATTGGCCAATAGAAAATGCTGAAGTGGTATAACGTGACATGAAAACCAATGAAATTATTTGTATACACTGTTTTGTCCTTGAGACAGTATAAAATGAGAACTTTGTCATTTTTGAGTCGGTTCAATCTGCAGACGGAACTCGGCTTTTACTGGTTGAATAAAAGTCTAAACCTTTCTGCAACTTCTTGGACATTGAATCATTTTTTGTTTGGAGACTTGGAGAGTTTCCACGACAACTCCAGATGTTAGCAGTAGCGCTAGTGGTGATACTGGCCTTAACCCTTTGGTGACTGACCCCTTGAAAATGGTTCCTCCAGGAACGATGACGTTTCAGTTGTCAAGACAACGGAAAAACTAAAATACAAGAGCATTTTGTTTTGTGCACAAGAGCACTGTAACGTATCTTTCTGTTTTTGTATTTTAGTTTTTCCGTTGTCTTGACAACTGAAATGTCATCGTTCCTGGAGGAACCATTTTCAAGGGGTCAGTCAACAAAGGGTTTTAATGCCGACACTGAGACTGTCACTAATCCCACAAAGCTGCAGCAGGAGAACACACAAGGCTCCAACTAAAGAAACATGGAGTCAGGGAACTTGGCAAAGGTGGAGAAGACTTAGTTAAAGAAGAAAAAATATGGAAAGAGTAAGAAGTTGAGAAAATGCCAATCATCCCAAAAGCCCCAGTGAATCAGTAAAGAGTGTAATGTGAGACAGTGAAAGAGCAGAGTGCAGTCGAGGTGCTACAGGAGAACAGCTCACACACATGGAGGAGGGTGAGATCTCCTCAGATGAGGTGAGTTACTCTGACTGCTCAGGTGTGTCAGAAACACAGCCAGATGACATGAACTCCATCACTCAGATCAACCGCTTTCTAGAACAGACTAAAGGAAAAAGGACTATTTCACTGTCGAGTTCCTTCCCTGATAAGTCCAAGTTCATGAAATCAGCACAACATGCAGGGCTCAAAATTCGCGGTGGTCCAGTCGCCCGAGGCGACTTAATTTGTCATTTGGCAGGTAATTCCTGTCACTAGCCAGCCCGGCTGGCGAGTTGAAAATAAAAAATATATATGAAGCAAAGATTCAGACACACCGTCAACTAAAGCCGCCACATACTAAGCGTGTGCCGTGTCTGTGTTAATCGATGTGTTTATCGGCAGGACGGAAAATATCGAAGGATTCCGAATCATATCGTATACGAGTCAGGCTGTCGTTTTTTTCACTACTGCGCATGCATATAACGCATCTCGTTGAATATCGCGGTAATCACGTGTAGTATTGGACCAGGTGGGTGGAGCACAGAAGCACGGCAGGCCAGAACTGAGTTCTCAATGAACAATTTATTGCTAGCTTTTCAGCCTTTTATCACTTCCCAGCTGCGCGCGTGCGTGCACACACATGTTCTGGTTGGGGAGAGAGAGCTCCCTTTCTCTGCTCTCCTCTCCTTTTAAAGGGCGCAGTCACTGGGGAAGATACACAAACACAGGTTAATCCCCATCAGGTGCAATGATTCCACCACTTACCTTCCCTGACTCCGCCCTCCATTTACAGACCGACGCTTGGCCACGCCCCCGCTGCCACATCACGTTATCAAATTCAATAGATGTGGCCACATTGTCACCCATTTAAACACGTGTGTTTTTTTGTTGTTTACATCTACATCTGGAAAGCTATGTTGCGATGTGGAATTTTCTGAAAGGTGTACAGAAACCGCCAGAGACGGGGACAAAGCGACCTCGGTCTGAAGAGGAGAAAAAGGCAGACGATAAAGCGTACGAGAAGGAGAAACGACAAAGGACTTATAAGCAAACGTGGGAGCAGGGTAGGCCTTGGCTGCGATATGATTTTCATGGAATAATTCTTTTTTCAAGTTGATTCCTAGTCAATATGAAGCTCCTAATGCTTTCTCTCTCATAAATGGTTAAATACAGAAAGCATGTTGGACATATTTTGGGTGCTATAGTCATGATAGTAAGTATATTTGTTTTCAATACTCATACACCAAGTTGCCAAGTTTTCCAATATATTATTATTTGTTAATATTATATTATGGTGCTCTGTGTTGTTCTCATTTATGTATTTAACAACAGTATCAAAATACTCGGGTCTTGAAATAAATGCACATTAGTCATGAACAATGGTAACGACTCTCTTTTGCGTTATTTTTGACAGAAGTAAAATTCATACATGAACAAATTTTGGCGAGTTGATTTTCTGTTTGGCGAGTTAGTTTGGAAGGTAACTAGTCCGGCTGGCTGGTGAAAAAATATATGACTTTCTAGGCCTGACACGTCACCAAGAAAGAGAACCTGAAGGTGCTGTCACCGTGAAGAACATTTCAACTCAGGAAATGGACATCAGCGGGACGAAAGACTCTTCTCAGTTAATCGTGGACACGATCTATCTGCTCCTCTTTCTGGTGTTCTGGACTTTTCACTGTCTTTTCTGTTTCCACACATGAGACTGGACTGAAAACTCTGTGTCATGGATACTGAGAGACTGGACAGTACACTCCTGCATCCTGAGCAAACACTGGACAAACACTTGGATTTATAAACTCCATCTACTGCAACTTGGATATCTGAGCTTGATTTCCAGACTTTCAAAATGAGAACAGACTGCAGAGGGTTCTGGGTTTTAGGGTGGGGGGGTTGATTGGTGTTAATAAATATGTAAATTTGTTAGACTGATGAATGAAAGACATCAAAAAAGTCAAAGTCTCTCTCCCCTTCCTTTCCACAAACAAAAACATCTGGGTTCACAACAAAAATCATGTTTGTTTTCAGTCATGTACAATCCAAAATTATGTCGGTAAATACATCGAACTGAGGATCAGGTCATGTGACTCTCAGAGAGATGATCTTACCTCAGTCTCTCCAGTTTACAGTGAGGATTCTCCAGTACAGCAGAGAGACGCTTCACTCCTGAGTCTCTGAGTTTATTCACAGACAGATCCAGTTCTCTCAGGTGTGAGGGGTTTGATCTCAGAGCTGAAGTCAGAGCAGCACAGCCTTCATCTGAGATTTCACAATCACTCAACCTGCAGAGAGACAATGACACACTCTTCACTCTCTCAGTTTATATAATTTGCATGGATTACTGCACTTTTATATCTGGAAGATACTGTGGAGTTTAAATTACTTATTGTTATTATGTTTACAGCATTTAGCCGACGCCCTTATCCAGAGCGACTTATAGAAGTGTGTGTGGGCGTCACTACATGCAAATCAGCTGTGCCAGGAACACACTTCACACATTACGGGTGATCAATTTAAGTACAAACTTACGGAGAAAATCAGCCTTTCTGTCAGAAATGTTTAGTTCATTTTGGTTTACACAAATATTTACACACAATTTTACGAAAAGATTGATAAATGAGACCCTGTGTGTGTGTGTGTGTGTGTGTGTGTGTGTGTGTGTGTGTGTGTGTGTGTGTGTGTGTGTGTAAAATCAAATTTAAAAGATGAATCAGGGCTGAGTTTACAAAAATCATTGCGAAGTTGAGATCATTGTAACTGGGAGAGAGAGAGTTCAAAGTGATGCTCGCTCTACCATTAAACAATGATGTTTGTGTTTTTGGGAAACTCGGCCCTGATCTGTTTATACTACTACAAACACTGAATACAGAAATACTGTGATCAGATCAGGAAAAAACATCAATGTGGAATGAAATGTAATGATTTTCCTCTTCAGGATATTTGATGCTGAACCTAAAACCTCTGCTTCAGTCTCACTATTAGAGAATGTGTCTTACTGAGGATCAGGTCATGTGACTCTCAGAGAGATGATCTTACCCCAGTATCTCCAGTTTACAGTGAGGATTCTCCAATACAGCAGAGAGACGCTTCACTCCTGAGTCTCTGAGTTTATTCCCAGACAGATTCAGTTCTCTCAGGTGTGAGGGGTTTGATCTCAGAGCTGAAGTCAGAGCAGCACAGCCTTCATCTGAGATTTCACAATAACACAACCTGCAGAGAGACAATGACACACTCTTCACTCTCTCAGTTCAGGACACACAGATCAGTTCAGCAGGAACTTTTTCATCAAAGAGACACTGCAGTCTTTAATCACAATGAAATACAGAAACTTAGTGTGGCAGCGGGGGCGTGGTCAAGCGCCCGGTCTGTGACAGGAGGGCGGAGTTGGGGAAGGTAAGTGGCAGAATCGCTTCACCTGAGTGTGATTAACCTATGTTTTGTGTGTGTTCTCCCCCAGTAAACTGCGCCCTATTTAAGGAGGGAGAGCGAGAGCAGAGGAGAGCTCATCCCCGGACGAGACGCTGTTGTGTGTGTGTGTCTCTCTCTATATTGTGGGAAAATATTGTTAGACTGAAAAGTGTGGCAATAAAGCCGATGTACAAACCTGATCTCTGTCCTGCCGTCCTGTGTGCTCCACCCACTCGTAAGGAACTGCCACAGTGGTGCCGAAACCCGGGAAGGTGGAGCACCTGTCCTGCAGCCCCATGGAATCCTCCCCGTTCGCGGACTTGGTCCATGCCCTCGCCACGGCTCAGCAGAGCCAGCACCAGGCACTCGTCACACTCCGGAAGGAGCAGGAGCGCCGCTTCGAAGCCCTGGTGCTGGCTCAACAGGAAGACCGAGAGGCGTTCCGGCGCCTCCTCGCGTCGGCGGGGTCCACCAGCGCCCCGGCCGCGGGCCCATCTCCCATCACCTTGACTAAGATGGGCCCGCAGGATGACCCCGAGGCGTTCATCGCGTTGTTCGAACAGGTTACCGAAGCCTCGGGGTGGCCGATGGAGCAGCGCGCGGCGCGCCTCCTCCCCCTCCTGACGGGAGAGGCGCAGTTAGCTGCACTACAGCTCCCCGCCGACCACCGGCTGGCCTACGCCGACCTTCGCTGGGCTGTCCTCCAGCGCGTGGGGCGCACGCCGGAGCAGCAGCGCCAGCGCTTCCGCGCGCTGCGAATGGAGGAAGTCGGCAGCCCGTTCGCGTTCGGCCAGCAGCTCCGGGACGCCTGCTGGCGGTGGCTGAGGGCCGAAGATCGCGACGCCGAGGGGATCATCGACCAGGTGGCGCTGGAACAGTTCATCGCTCGCCTACCCGCCGGAACCGCGGAGTGGGTCCAGTGCCACCGCCCGGCGTCGCTGGATTAGGCCGTAGGACTGGCGGAGGATCATCTGGCGGCTGTCCTGGAGGCAGGACAACGGATGTCATCATCTTCTCTCTCCTCTTCTCTCTCTCTCTCTCTTCCCCCTCCTCCCGTGTCCCGTCCTCGCCCCATTCCCCCACCACGGAGGCGGGGGCCGGCTCTACCCCAGCCGGCCCGCTGCACCCGTGGTGCCCTCCCGTTTCTCCCTTCTGTGTCTGTCTCTCCCCCCCCTCAGGTGAGTGACCCTCAAACCACAGCTGCAGAGGGGAGGCCCGGGCCGGTTTGCTGGCGCTGCGGGGAACCGGGCCACCTGCAGCAACACTGTGCCGCGATGGAGGTGGGGGCGGTGGTGCGGATCCCCGACGCGCCAGAGGCTGCCCTCGATCAGGCCGGAGCATATCGCATACCGGTAAGTGTACAAGGGGCGACATATCAGGCGTTGGTGGATTCGGGTTGCAACCAGACCTCGATCCGCCAAAGCCTGGTGCAAGACGAGGCATTGGGGGGAGCACAAGGGGTGAAGGTGTTGTGTGTGCACGGGGATGTTCACTGCTACCCGTTGGTGTCGGTCCACATACATTTCAGAGGGGACAAATCCATAGTACAGGCGGCGGTTAATCCTCGCCTTACCCACTCTTTGATCTTGGGGACTGATTGGCCGGGATTCCGGGGGTTGATGGCACACCTAGTAAAGAGTGGGTCCTGCCGATTATCAGGGGAGGGTCCCGGTGTCGCTTTGGCTGGAGCTGCGGTCGCAGAGCCGTCTACGTCATCTCCGCGACAGAGTGAGGAGCCCCCGGCCCCTCCTCTTTCTATTGGGGAATCCCTCGCGGATTTCCCACTGGAACAATCGCGAGACGAAACTCTGCGACACGAGTTTGACCAAGTGAGAGTAATCGATGGTCAAATGCTCCAGCCGAACGCCACCCCGACCTTCCCCTATTTTTCCATTTTAAAGGATCGGTTATACCGAGTGACGCAGGACACTCAGACGAAGGAGCGTGTCACCCAGTTGTTAATTCCAAAGAGCCGCCGGGAATTGGTATTCCAGGCGGCTCACTTTAATCCCATGGCGGGACACCTCGGGCAGGATAAAACACTCGCCCGGATAATGGCCCCATTCTATTGGCCGGGGATTCACGGCGACGTCCGTAAGTGGTGTACGGCGTGCCGCGAATGCCAGTTAGTAAACCCAGCGGCCATTCCAAAAGTGCCCTTGCGCCCCCTACCATTAATCGAGACCCCGTTTGAAAGAATTGGGATGGATCTCGTCGGGCCATTAGATCGGTCAACACGAGGGTACTGCTTTATATTGGTTCTGGTGGACTATGCAACGCGATACCCGGAAGCGGTGCCTCTTCGCAATATCTCCGCACGTAGTATTGCAGAGGCCCTCTTCCACGTCATCTCCCGGGTCGGAATCCCGAAAGAGATTCTGACTGACCAAGGCACCTCGTTTATGTCACGAACACTGGCCGAACTGTATGGGCTACTGGGTATTAAGCCGATCCGCACCAGCGTGTATCACCCACAGATGGACGGTTTAGTCGAACGGTTCAACCGCACCCTCAAGAATATTATCAAAAAATTCGTAAGTGAGGACGCACGTAACTGGGATAAGTGGCTCGAACCCTTGTTGTTTGCAGTGCGAGAGGTCCCCCAAGCCTCCACGGGGTTCTCCCCGTTTGAATTATTGTATGGGCGTAAGCCGCACGGCATCTTAGATGTACTGCGGGAAAATTGGGAGGAGGGACCTTCGCAGAGCAAAAATGAAATTCAATACATTATGGATCTGCGCGCAAAACTCCACACGCTCACCCACTTAACTCAGGAGAATTTGCGGCAGGCCCAGGAATGGCAAACCTGCCTGTACAACAAGGGCACGCGCCTTAGAGAGTTCACTCCGGGAGATAAGGTACTCGTCCTGTTGCCCACGTCGAGCTCCAAATTAATCGCCAAGTGGCAAGGGCCCTTCGAGGTCACACGGCGAGTCGGGGACGTCGACTATGAGGTTAGGCGAACGGACAGGGAGGGGGCGCTACAGATCTACCACCTCAATCTGCTGAAGCTCTGGAACGAGGAAGTCCCCGTGGCGTTGGTGTCGGTAGTTCTGGAGAAGGCGGAGCTGGGGCCGGAGGTCCAAAAAGGGTCATTGGCATCTCGCACCTCTCCGGTCCCCTGTGGAGACCACCTCTCCCCGACCCAACTCACGGAGGTCGCCCAGTTGCAGGCCGAGTTTTCGGATGTGTTCTCGCCCCTGCCTGGTCGCACCAACCTCATAGAACACCACATAGAGACGCCCCCGGGGGTGGTAGTGCGTAGCCGTCCTTATAGATTACCCGAACACAAAAAAAGGTGGTTCGGGAAGAACTTCAGGCCAGGCTCGAAATGGGCATCGTCGAGGAGTCCCACAGTGACTGGAGCAGCCCGGTGGTCTTGGTTCCCAAGGCCGACGGCTCGGTCCGGTTCTGTGTGGACTATAGAAAAGTCAACGTGGTGTCTAAATTCGACGCGTACCCAATGCCTCGTATTGATGAGCTGCTCGATCGACTAGGCACGGCTCGCTTTTACTCGACACTGGATTTGACTAAGGGATATTGGCAGATCCCCTTGACTCCATTATCCCGGGAAAAAACAGCCTTTTCCACACCGTTCGGCTTACACCAGTTCGTCACACTTCCGTTTGGGCTGTTTGGGGCGCCCGCTACGTTTCAGCGGCTGATGGACCGGATCCTCCGGCCCCACGCCACCTATGCGGCCGCTTACTTAGATGACATCATCATTTATAGTAATGACTGGCAGCGGCACCTGCAACACCTGAGGGCCGTCCTTAGGTCGCTGAGGCGGGCGGGGCTCACTGCCAACCCGAAGAAGTGTGCGATTGGGCGGGTGGAAGTACGGTATCTGGGCTTCCACTTGGGTAACGGGCAGGTGCGTCCCCAAATTAATAAGACAGCAGCGATTGCGGCCTGCCCGAGGCCCAAGACCAAAAAGGGGGTGAGACAGTTCCTGGGGCTGGCTGGCTATTATCGTAGGTTTATACCTAATTATTCGGACGTCACCAGCCCGCTGACTGACCTCACTAAAAAGGGGGTACCAGATCCGGTCCAGTGGACGGAGCAGTGCCAGCGGGCTTTCTCTGAGGTAAAGGCTGCACTGTGTGGGGGCCACTTTTGCACTCCCCTGACTTCTCTCTCCCTTTTTTGTTACAGACGGATGCGTCGGACAGAGGGCTGGGGGCCGTTTTGTCCCAGCAGGTGAAGGGAGAGGATCGCCCAGTATTATACATCAGCCGAAAGCTGTCGGTGCGTGAGGGGCGCTACAGCACCATCGAGAAAGAGTGTCTGGCGATCAAGTGGGCGGTCCTCGCCCTCCGTTACTACCTGCTGGGGCGCTCTTTCACCCTCTGTTCGGACCACACGCCCCTCCAGTGGCTCCACCGCATGAAGGATGCCAACGCGCGGATCACCCATTGGTATCTAGCGCTCCAACCTTTCAACTTCAAGGTGGTCCACAGGCCGGGGGCGCAGATGGTCGTGGCGGACTTCCTCTCCCGTCAAGGGGGGGGGGGGAGTCGGCTGCGGGCCGGACGGGCGCCCGGCCTGAGTCGGGCGGTGGGGGTATGTGGCAGCGGGGGCGTGGTCAAGCGCCGGTCTGTGACAGGAGGGCGGAGTTGGGGAAGGTAAGTGGCAGAATCGCTTCACCTGAGTGTGATTAACCTATGTTTTGTGTGTGTTCTCCCCAGTAAACCGCACCCTATTTAAGGAGGGAGAGCGAGAGCAGAGGAGAGCTCATCCCCGGACGAGACGCTGTTGTGTGTGTGTGTCTCTCTCTATATTGTGGGAAAATATTGTTAGACTGAAAAGTGTGGCAATAAAGCCGATGTACAAACCTGATCTCTGTCCTGCCGTCCTCTGTGCTGCACCCACTCGTAAGGAACTGCCACACTTAGTCATGAATTATATGAGAGCAATAACTAAATAACAAATTCTATTTAGTGTGTGTGTGTGTGTGTGTGTGTGTGTGTGTGTGTGTGTGTGTGTGTGTTTGCCAGCTCCATGAGAATGATTCCTCTTGACTGTAAAAACTCGGCAGTGAAACATGTCGTATCTTTTCACATGCAGGTTTTTATGTTTCTTAATAACTGAGATGAAACCCTCGATATAAGTTTTAAATGTAAACATGGTGATAGCAGCTACACTGTGTTCACCAGGACTGAAAGCCTGAGATGTTTCCAGTGTGGAGACATCGGGGATAAAAAGTTGAGTTGGTGACACAGAGCTGTGCAGTCGGGGAGCTCAGGGGGCGACACGGCCGAGATACAGCACCAGCAGGGCGGAGACAGTCAGCAGGAGAGCAGAAGAGGTCAGTGCTGAACCCAGTAATAATGCTAACGATGCTAACACTGCAAACAATCTTGACACTAGGGATGGCAAAACCTAAAAAAAAACTTGACCAACCACCGAGCCTCATTAGCCGGTTAAAGTTGGTTAACCTATGAGTTTAAACAGGGATGCAAACGGCGTGCCTTTTGGCGGATACCGCCTTTTTCACGGCTGAATCGTGCAGATCCGATTTTTTTTTTAGGGGGGGCGTTGGAGTGTCTGAATAATTTCATCAGAGTAAATTCTGTATTAAAATTACTAAATAAGCAAATGCCGTTACAGTCCATGAAACATAGGAAGTACAAGTATGAGAAGAAAACAGTAAATCAGAAAGCTGCGCACGTTTTCGCGGAAGCTGCGCAAATGTGCGCAGCTTTCTGATTTACTGTTTTTTTTCTCATACTTCCTATGTTTCATGGACTGTACCAGCATTTGCTTATTTAGTAATTTTAATACAGAATTTACTCTGATGAAATTATTCAGACACTCCAACGCCCCCCCTAAAAAATCGGATCTGCACAATTCAGCCGTGAAAAAGGCGGCATCCGCTAAAAGGCGCGCCGTTTGCATCCCTGTTTAAAATTCTAGAATTGGAATTATTAGAATCTATTCTAAATCTAACCGCGAGCATCCGCACATTCAGTCCCAGTCGCTGCCCTCCACTCACATTACCTTTTCTACAGCGCGAAACATTTAGCCAAACTGATGTCGAGGGGTTTGTATTGGAGCGGAGGGCAAATGGCTCCAGCTTAGAGACAGTTTCAGTTGGCCATGATGGCGTTGAAAATAAAGTCAAGTGCTAGAAGAAGTACATAACATTCAGTGATGGGAATAACAGCGTTAAAATAAAGGCTGTTATAACGCCGGGCAATCTAATGAATTAGCTACAATCGTTATAACGCCGTTACCAATATCAACACGCCATTACTGCATGGTATTGAAGTTGCTCTGAAGCCATCACCGACTTGGCTCACAGACATAAAAGCTGCGTTTGTCACTCCCCCTCCAGACACCGCTGTCATTTCATTCTCTCCCCTTTCCTCCAAAAGTCGGCATCTGCGCCTTTAGTTTGTGTGGAGAGATCTGATCTGCAATAACATGCATTGTTGGCTACAGACCGAAACATACTTTCAGAATGCACTGGCCAAGGCAGGACTAAACTCGATGTGCCCTCTCATAATAAAAAAAAAAAAAACAGAATAGTAATTTGTAAGCTAAAAAGCCTGTGTCTACACTTTTCTTTCGCCGAGTGGCAGCTGTCTTCAACTGGGGCGGGAGGGCAGGACATGACTGAATGGGTGTTTCTGATTTGTCAGCTGTCGTCCTTACACTGCATGGCATGCCCCAAGTGTTTACAACACAGAATTCCAGGTTCTCCGCTCCAAAATCGGCAGCTTCAAAACGATTGATTTTTTTTAACCGACAACCAAAAAAAAAATTAACCAGTTGACGTTGATTCGGTCAACCATCGGTCAAACGGTCATCGGTTAACATCCCTACTTGACACTAATTTTAATGCGTGTACAAATGCTAATTCTAACACTGGTGCTGGCGATAGCATCGCTGCTAAACCTGAGGCGACTCCAGATATTAGCAGTAGCGCTAGTGGTGATACCAGCCTTAATGCTGACGCATTTTAGTTTTTCCGTTGTCTTGACAACTGAAATGTCATCGTTCCTGGAGGAACCATTTTCAAGGGGTCAGTCAACAAAGGGTTTTAATGCCGACACTGAGACTGTCACTAATCCCACAAAGCTGCAGCAGGAGAACACACAAGACTCCAACTAAAGAAACATGGAGTCAGAGAACTTGGCAAAGGTGGAGAAATCTTAGTTAAAGAAGAAACAAATATGGAAAAACTAAGAAGTTGAGAAAATGCCAATCATCCCAAAAGCCCCAGTGAATCAGTAAAGAGTGTAATGTGAGACAGTGAAAGAGCAGAGTGCAGTCGAGGTGCTACAGGAGAACAGCTCACACACATGGAGGAGGGTGAGATCTCCTCAGATGAGGTGAGTTACTCTGACTGCTCAGGTGTGTCAGAAACACAGCCAGATGACATGAACTCTACAGCACCTCACCAAGAAAGAGAACCTGAAGGTGCTGTCACCGTGAAGAACATTTCAACTTAGGAAATGGACATCAGCGGTGTTGTGTTATTTATATTTGCAGTGGAGTAATATCTGGAGGCTTGACACAGGACATATGACAGACACTTCTTGTTGGTTTACTCCGTACTTTATTAAACTCCCCCGTGCAACACAATACATCTCCACAAGGTTCCTACCCAGGTATTTTCCCTAATACTACATACCCCTTTCCAAATAAAGAACCTTCCCTGAGAAGATGCATGAGTAGGCCTTAGTAAACAGTATGAAAACTGTAAATAGAGAACTATTCACTTTCCTTCACAGATGTAATGTATAGGACAGTGTTTTAACTCATGTATTAACAGGATCAATATTAATAAGAACACATATGGCTTATCCTGCCTTTTATCATAATCTTTATCTGTGAAACACTTTTGCTACGCAAACAACAAAACATTTTTTAGCATGTGCCGATGTAAACATTTTAACTCCCTCCAGCATCAGTGCTTGGTAAACAATGAAACATTTTTCAGTGTAACTTCAGTAAACACATCTAGCATTGCAAAACAACAAAATAACAAAATAGTCCTTTTAAAGAGTCTTTTCATCAATCACCTGTTCTTCTCCTCCTGTCTCTGAGGGATGGGGTGGACTACCAAAACCCTCCAACTGAGTGTGGGGATTATTCTGCCCCATAGCTCACTCAGCTGCTAAATCTATGAACAAGCAAAGTCTTTCAGGTACGCTGGAGGTGCCCTGATTCTGGTAGGAAAGCGTCTCTAACACATTGGAGCCTGCTGACTGCCGTTTTGCTGGACCTCAGGTGTGACAGAAGTAGTCACTGCATCAGGAGCAGTATTTTCAGGTGTTGCCTCAGGTAAGTTAGTAGGTGTTTCAGGAGCTCCAGGGGTTGGTGAGAGGTGGTGTCTGTTTCTACGCAAGGTGCCCCTAGTTGTCTCAATGATGTAAGACCTTGGCGTGTCTGCTGTAGACAAAACTTTGCCTCTTTTGAGCACATCTTTGACCCACACCTGATCTCCAGGTTGCAGGTATGGCAAGTCATGTGCTCAGTGTCTGTGGTCATAGTTTTGTTGCTGTTTTTGTCTGTATCTCTGTTCTGTTGTTTTCAGTTTTTCCATGTCTGCACATCTCAGTTTGACCTGGGATGGAATGACAGGAACAGTTGTTCTTATTCTCCTCCCCATGAGGAGTTCTGTGGGACTGTATCCATTCGCCAGAGGTGCAGCGTGGTAGACCATGAGGGCTAGGTAAGGATCACTAGATTTCTTGAGAAGACTTTCAATTGTCCTTACAGCACACTCAGCCTCCCCATTGCTCTGTGGGAAATGGGGACTGGATGTCACATGTTTGAAGCTCCAATCCTGTGCAAACTTTCTGAAGGGCTCAGATGCAAACTGTGGCCTACTGTCCGAGCGCACTTCTTCTGGTATCCCGTGACATGCAAAGATAGACTTGAAGTGCTCGATCACTGCTTCTGACATCATGGATGTTAGTCTGGCCACTTCAAAGTATCTTGAGCAATAGTCCACAATGACCAAGTAATGCTTGTTTCCTGTCTGAAACAAATTTGCTATTACAGTGGACCATGGCCTTGATGGGAACTCTGTAGGTAGTATCGTTTCTCTGAGATTTGTTCTCTCATGGGCAAACGTGTCACAGTTCTCTATCATTTTTGTCAGCTCTCTGCTGAGGCCCGGCCACCACACAGACTGCTTAGCTCTCTCCCTGCATTTGATTATTCCTAGGTGGCCCTCATGCAGTTTGGACAGCACGTCTGCTCTGAGTGATGTTGGGATTACTCTCCTGCTGCCATAGAGTAGCAGACCATTGTTGAACATGAGCTCACCTGAGAATGGCAGATACGTTTGGAACACTCTTTCAGTCGAGAACTTACTGTATCTCCCTCCACACAGAATTTCTTCAGTTGCTGGAGAATGGCGTCACTGTTCTGACGTGTCCGTATTTCTCCGAGTCTCTTTTCTGTAGCTGGCAGGCTTGCAATGACAGGATCAACATACAGGTTGATTTCCTCCTCTTGCAGACCCTCTGCCATGTTGCTGACAGGAGCTCTGGATAGCACATCTGCGGTTGCAATGTTTTTGCCAGCCACATGTTAGATGGTATAGGAGAACCTCGTTAATCTCATGCGCAGATGCTGTATGCATGGTGGGAGTTCATCTAAGCTCTTGGAGCCCAGCAGGGGAACTAGAGGCTTGTGTTCAGTTTTAATATGGAAGCTTTTCCCAATGAGGAACTCAGCAAACCTCTCACAGGCCCATGTTGAAGCGAATGCCTCCTTCTCAATCTGGGCGTATCGCTGTTTGGTACTGCTGAGGGCTCTCAAAGCACATGCCACTGGTTTCCATCCTGTGTCTGCCTGCTGCTGGAGAAGTATGGCGCCCAACCTGAATGAGGTCGAGTCGGCAGAGACAAGTGTTTCAGCATTCAGGTTATATAGTGCCAGCCCTGGCGGTGATGTCAGTTCTGCTTTGATGCTATCAAAAGCCTGCTGCTGCTGCTTCTGCTGTGGCTCCCAGGCCCACATGTTGGACTTTTTCAGTTGGTCTCTGCAAGGACGCATTTTCTCTGCCAAGTGAGGCAGGAACTTCCTGAGATGGTTTGTCATCCCCAGAAAGCATCTCACCTTGTTGATGTTGTTTGGCTCTTTTATGGCTTTGACAGTATTCAACTTATCAGGGTCTGCACTGACCCCTGATGCCTCAATGAAGTGTGTGTGGGCGTCACACCATGCAAATCAGTTGTGCCAGGAACACACTTCACACATTACGGGTGATCAACTTAAAGTGCATATTCTGGACCAATTTCATGTTTTTTTATATGAAAGTCTGTCTCTTTACACACTCATCCAGAAGGGTAATTTTGCACAAGGCCATCTGTCTACAGCAGAAAAAAATTAAATAATAAAACGCGTCTGGAAAAATCCCAAGGGAGTCTGGAGCCAGATTCGTGACGTTACCTGCGGAAGCGCCAGCAGGCTGCGCGGGCTTTGCACGGTTTCAGTACACAGCCTGTGTAGACCAAGCGCTCCCATTTCTCTCTCATTGGGAAACGATGAGTACTAATCCCATCAAGATTGGTGTTGCTACACCCTCCGACGATACATCTGTTAACCATTTTAATAATTACGTGATAACGTTGAAGAAATTTGCAGAAAACCACTAGGTCATTTTCTCATAAACAAACCAGCGCTGACGTAGGATTCAGAGGGAGTCGTCCCGCACTCGACGTCACGAAAATCAATGTTTGCCGGGAAATTCAAATGCCAAGTTTTTTCAGAGGCGGACCAATTCGCCTCAAATGGCTTGATTTCAACTGAATTTTTCTGGTATTGCGCAAGGTAAAAAATTGCAGAAAATGCAGAATGTTACAGATATCTGACCAAAGTTTAATATAAAATAGGAGAATTACATTGATCTTGCTCCTGAATTTACCCGTGATATGCACTTTAAAGCTCATCGGCAACGGTTTTCAATTTATGGACATTTGAAACTTTTATATGTTAAAAAACCCTCTGTAGTTTTCTTCTGGTCCCAAGAAGTATTGTTAATCAGTAATAATTAAAATAAGTTAGCGCAGATCGCGGCGAATTTCTGTTCGGCTATTTTCGTGACCACTCGGCGTGTGACGTCATTTAAGCCAAATAAACCGCTTGAGTTGAGCCCAATTCCGTTTACTTACATTGCCATTCGGCTTGATTACAGACGTGCGTTCAGGAATTTCCAAAGAAAACCCCATGCCTTATTGTTGTGCAGTGAACTGTAACAACGGGACTGGTTCAGGAAGAAGTTTTTACCGTTTTCCAAAAGAGGCGGAGAGAGTGGATTGTGCATGTGAAGTGAGAGGGTTGGCAGCCGGGTAAATACGCCGCTCGGTGCTCCCATCACTTCGAGGAGGTTCATTGAATCATTTTTGAAGAATCCCCATCTGTTGGAGAGTTTAGGTGTCAATGTTGGACAGAGAAGCTCAAACCTGATGCTGTTCCAACAAAATTCGAGCACAAAAGCAAGCAGTCACAGAAGAAACGGACCAGCACTGCTCAAGCAAAAAGGAGAAGATTGAAGGTAAATATTTTTACCTTTGCTTGCAATTTTTCAAGTAAAGAATCCTGAGGGATCCTGTACAATCATTGTGGAAATGAGACAAAAGGGATAGTTTGTCATGGCTACCTGCCAGCATGCTAACATGCTATTGACTAACATGATAAATGTCTTTGTGTGTCTATCTCAGTCCGAACGCAAGTGTTCCTAATGAAGTGGCCACTAAGCTGAAGTTAGTCACCGCTAAAATGATACCTGCAGGCATGCTAACATGCTAATGGTTCACATGCCATTTGCATGATAAATGTATGTGCGTGTTTATACAGACACACGTGTTCCTAATAATGTGACCATTAAGTTGAAGTTGATTAGTCACAGCTAACATGCTAACTGCTAGCCTGCTGACATGACAACGGCTGACATGCTCAATGCATGTCTGCATGTTTTTACACAAGTGTTCCTAATAAAGTGGCCACTAAGTTGAAGTTGCTTTGCAGTGGCTACCTGCTAACATGCTATTGACTAACATGATTAATGTTTGTATGTTTAGAGTAGGCTATAAATGGTATAATGCTTGTATTAATATTAGCAATAAATTATATTAGCAATATAAACGAATCTGGCGGCACAGTGGTGTAGTGGTTAGCGCTGTTGCCTCACAGCAAGAAGGTCCGGGTTCGAGCCCCGTGGCCGGCGAGGGCCTTTCTGTGCGGAGTTTACATGTTCTCCCCGTGTCCGCGTGGGTTTCCTCCGGGTGCTCCGGTTTCCCCCACAGTCCAAAGACATGCAGGTTAGGTTAACTGGTGACTCTAAATTGAGCGTAGGTGTGAATGTGAGTGTGAATGGTTGCCTGTGTCTATGTGTCAGCCCTGTGATGACCTGGCGACTTGTCCAGGGTGTACCCCGCCTTTCACCCGTAGTCAGCTGGGATAGGCTCCAGCTTGCCTGTGACCCTGTAGAACAGGATAAAGCGGCTAGAGATAATGAGATGAGATGAGATAAACGAATCCATGTTCTACAGGGAGGGAAAGTAATCTCATCGCCCTCTACTGGATGCGTTTCAACCTCTATGGCAAAATTAATGGGAATATCTTTTCAAAAAATTACATTTTGGGTTACACTTCAAAGTTAAGACAATGGCTTCCGTATGTTGTGCATGTCAGGCAGCTCTATCGATCCTGGTGATCATACTTTATTTTTTCCACTGATTTGAACTGTTTTGAATGTTTTTTAATAAGCTGATGAAAGACTACACGGACCCGACGTCGAGTATGTGATGTCACCGCAAGTCTAGCGCCTTTCCAAATCTGTAGCAGGTAGTGGCCGGCGAGTAGCCTACATCAACATGCCGATTTGTATAGCGTGGTTGGCTGAGTATTTCTGTACCAATAAGAAATGCATCCCTCGTGGAGATAACCATAACAGATCAGGGCATGTAGTCAACTGCCGCTATTCACAGGAGAGCTGTCAGCACTCGTAAGGGCTAGTATGAAGAACAAAACTTATCAAGCCTACTGCTGACGTAATATGAGCGACTCTGACCAGACAGTTTGGTTGTCATCCGTTTCTGACAGGTTAGGCGCAATTTCGATCTATTAAAAGACAGCGAAATTTCACCTGATACTTTCACAGTTAGTAGATAATCCCAACATATACAACATATTTTTTGGGGGTGTACAAGTTCCACGTCATAACTTCGTGGGATTTTTTTAAAAATCGGGTCTATGGGATTTTCAATAGTATGGCGCTTGGCTTAGGAACGCTACCACTAGGATCGCTGTGTTTCACTTTCCCTCCCTATTATAGGGATTGATTGTGTGTGTGTGTGTGTGTGTGTGTGTGTGTGTGTGTGTGTGTGTGTGTGTGTGTGCGCGCCCCTGTGCGCATCAGTGGGGAACCCCATTAAATGTCCTGGTATATGTTATTATTGAATTGTTGAAAATTAGCCCTGTATGTTTCTCTCCAGCAAAAAAAAAGTATATTTAGAAAGTGGTTAAATAAATGAACCTCCTAAATGTGTGCTCGGTTCGCAGGTAAACACAGAGCTGCTCCTGGTCTGTTTGGCTTAAATGACGTCACGACGACGGGCCCCTGGCGGTGAAGGCGCGCATAAGTGAGATGTAAAGAAACCTTCGGAAATTGTGCAAAACAGTATATTTTAAGCATTTTAATCAATTTTAGGTTGCAAATTAGACACCAGGAAGATTGAATTTGCTTTTTGGGTCGTTCTTCTAGACAATAAAGTTGATATTCTACATTTCACCTCCGACCGTTGCCTATGACCTTTAAACAGAAAAAAGTATGAAGAAAATCAGCCTTTCTGTTGGAAATGTTCAGTTCAATTTGACTCTGACGAGTATTTACACACTACTTGACTAAAAGATTGATAAATAAAGCCCTGTGTGTGTGTGTGTGTGTGTGTGTGTGTGTGTGTGTGTGTGTGTGTGTGTGTGTGTGTAAGAACAAACAGGGCTGAGTTTCTGAAAATCATTCAAAAAAGTGAGATCGTTTTAACTGAGAGAGAGAGAGAGAGAGAGAGTTCAAAGTGATGCTCGCTCTACCATTAACACCTTTGGACATAATGTGTACACATGAAGTCCCATAGCATTTTTCCTTGTGTCCGAAGGGGTTATACAATGATGTTTGTGTTTTTGGGAAACACGGCCCTGATCTGTTTATACTACTACAAACACTGAATACAGAAATACTGTGATCAAATCAGGACAATAACAGCAATGTGGAATGAAATGTAATGATTTTCCTCCTCAGGATATTTGATGTTGAACCTAAAACCTCTGCTTCAGTCTCACTATTAGAGAATGTGTCTTACTGAGGATCAGGTCATGTGACTCTCAGAGAGATGATCTTACCCCAGTGTCTCCAGTTTACAGTGAGGATTCTCCAGTACAGCAGAGAGACGCTTCACTCCGGAGTCTCTGAGTTCATTCCCAGACAGATCCAGTTCTCTCAGGTGTGAGGGGTTTGATCTCAGAGCTGAAGTCAGAGCAGCACAGCCTTCATCTGAGATTTCACAATAACACAACCTGCAGAGAGACAATGACACACTCTTCACTCTCTCAGTTCAGGACACACAGATCAGTTCAGCAGGAACTTTTTCATCAAAGAGACACTGCAGTCTTTAATCACAATGAAATACAGAAACTTAGTCATGAATTATACAAAAGCAATAACCAAAAAAATACAATTTCTATTTATTGTGTGAGAGAGAGCACAAGTCTTCATAAGAAAATGTAACTTCATGATGAAAGACAGTTCCACTATAAAGGAGTAAATGTCCCCAGTCTCTCCATCCCTCACTTATTTAAGACTGCTTCCTGCATTCTTTATGACGGAGACTGTAATTATTGTACCGATCCGAATACGTGACTGATGTAAACACAGCAACAGTGCAGCGGCCATTTTGGATGTAAAATAAACAATGGCGAGTAGTGCGTGTCCGGTGTTTAATTTTCACGAATATTTGAAGAAAATTAGATGATAAAAGCAAATTGAAATACACCGTACATTAATAAATAAGTGCATCAGTCAATAAATGTCCAAATGTCAGCCTTAGAAAAACAGACCCATATTCCATCACATCAGCGATGTCAAAAGCCCTAAACACAAAAAGTCTTGTAGAAATGGCCAACAGAACACTGGGGTCAAAAGCAAAAGTCCCCGAGGTCACAGATATTGACATTGTTGGTTATTTGGTGCTGACGACATCTTACTACACTAACAGCCAGTTTAAAGCTTACAAAAGCTTTGACACTTACAAATATTTTGTTTCTGGCTGGGTTCATGATGTCAGATTGTGGAAAATTTATGACACAACAATCTCCCTTTCTGCTCAAAATTACGTTTAAAAATAAAATTTGCCAACACTGATTAATGACGAATGCACTGCAAAATATCAATTAATTCAAAACATTTTCTTTTACAATTGTTTTAATTTAATTTCTAAATGAATTAAAGTATTCAGATAACTAAAATGCACACTGATGGTTGCTGGTGGGTTTGTTGAAACTGCTGAGAGACATGCATGTCTTCTTATTTATTTACTCCAGATAACTAACTCATTATTGAAAATGTGTTTATTTTGTCATTTTTATAATTTGAAGTGCAGGAACTAGATAACTAGATTTCGACCCTAGTATTTACAATAAGACCGTTACTTTATATGATATAAACCCTTGTGTTCTTAAATAGACCAGTAGCCCTTTAATTGTCAAGCCATCTGGATTTCTGTAGATTTTAAGTTTCAGGCCACATGTTAAAATATATTGCAAATTTTAGTTGCTTTTATAAATATTTACTTTCCATGCAGTCTGATTTACATTGTATCCCTGTTATCGCTCAGTAATTGGATTTTTCTAGGGACCTATCGTAAATTTGCCATTGTGAAGATAGATAGATAGATAGATAGATAGATAGATAGATAGATAGATAGATATACAAACAGTATATACGTGTGTGTGTGTGTGTGTGTGTGTGTGTGTGTGTGTGTGTGTGTGTGTAAAATGTGTCTTGCACAACTCACAGAACTGATAATAAATTTCAACATGTACCCCTGTTAAAATCCCCACACATTAAAATAGATGTTAAAATAGAAAGCATATTTGTAAATATGTTACTTCCTTTGGTTAAAACTATTATGAAAATGGTTTAAAGGGTATTTCATAAAGGTTAAAACAGATGTAGGTTAAAACAGATTAAAAGTGTAACAAGTTTAAAAAGGTTTAAAAGATACAAATGTACATTGTTAAATATTTACTTTTATTTTGGAAAGTTCATGTGAAAAGAGGAAGTACTGATTGGGAATATGGATAATACTGGTCATTCATTGGTTGAAGGTTCATGATTTAAGGTACAGACAGGAAGAGACAGTGAGTGTGTGTTGATTTTGGGGAACTTGACAGTCGACATGGACGAGAGACGGTGGAGTCACATCACGGTGAGTGTGTAGTTTTCAGTATCTAAAAGACTGTCTGCTTGACATTCTGAAACTGAGTACTTGATCGACACCTGGTTTGTGAGCAACTAGAGACATTTCTACTCGAAGTTTCTTTTGTAGTTGCGCACGTGTTTAGCTAGCTTGTAAGCTAGTTCAGAGTGTGTTACTAGCATTTGTTCATAAAAGGGAATGGACTTAGCTGCTGTATAGCTAACCTGGCTAACGCTACTAGGCGTGACTCCACGTTTCAACATGGAACCTTGAGGCTTTATCTGAAACACTGCTAGTGTGTGCAACAAGTCATCATTTGGACATTGCTGCTTGCTGCCTGGCAGAGACTACACAGGCCTACAGCATCGCCCTTCACCAGAGACTCAGACTGGGTAGACTGTTACTGTTTGGACTTGATTTTCACTCGGACATAATATCTTTAAATTTTTTTTTTCACTGCTCTGTGGACTGAGTGGACAAATACTGTGGATTTCCTTGCGCTCAAGCATCATAGCATCAGGCCTGCAACAAGGGGTTTCTTTTGTTTTGCCGGCTGTGTGTTTGAATGTGGGCCCACAGAGTTAGAATTTGTTAGAGAGAGAATAACACTGAATTTAACTATTTTAGCTGTTATAGTTAGAGTAATTTTGTGGAACTAAAAGGGTAAATATTTGGTATAATTTCAATAATTGAAGGTGAACCTAATTGACCTAAGGTGAAAGGAAATTCTTCTGTAACCTAATTTGTTTGTAAGAACAAGGGGAAAGAAAAGAGCTTTTTTTTTTGGTAATAAAACTCAGTTTTGGTTTACATTTCAGTAAATAATTGAGTTCTGATTTTCTAGAACTGTGTCTGGTGTAATATTTTTACCTCCGTTTTATCACACGTACTTAAGTTAGAATTTCATAAAGTTCATCTTTATCATTAATGCTGCTTATTAGAAAAATATTAAAGAAACCCAAGATAATTATTAGCATTATAAATTAGGAGAGATTCAGAAATATTATTTGGAGTATTTTATGACAAGTGAAATTAGCTGTTATATGAACTTGGGGGTCTCTGACTTAATGGGGAGAAGTGGGCTCCAAACATTTTAATAAATCTACCTGCAATATCCCGATAAATAACACTAACTAGATATAAAATGGGCACTGCATAATTGGTGATCTTCCGATGGTTGCCATAACTTGTCAGATTTGTCTGGTTAGCACATTTTGCTGTAGCATCCTTTGCTTGGCTGTTTGTCCAGCCAAATGCTGCACAACCAGTTGTCATTTTAAGACCAGTAATAATAGCAAGCAACAGCAATGTGTCAAACCCTTTAACAGGCTTTCTTCATTCATCCAAGATGGCGGTATTTACATGTTAGCAAGGCCGATAATTTATGTGCAACATCACACACATCGGTACCATAAGCTGCAGTAACCATGTCCTAGTTAAAAATCTGCATGAGAAAGTTTCCCTGATTATTTATTGGAGTGTTTCTCATTGCATTAAAAATAAACTGGTTTGAAGAAGAAACTTGTTTTGGCCAAAAACAAATGTTTATTGTAAAGTCTAATTAAGAGATTAAGACACAATCAGGAAAGATTTTACTGAGTACTCAGTTGGTCAGTTTTACTGACCAACTGAATTGTATTTTGTAAATATAAACAAATCCAGCCACTGAAGTGCAGAAGCCAGTGCATACTTGGTGCCAGTCCCAAGTCGAGATAAATGGGGAGGGTTGCATCAGGGAGGGCACCCGGTGTAAAACTCATGCCAAATCAATTATGCATATGAAGAGGACTTTCATACTGGATCAGTCAAGGCCCAGGTTAACAACGACCACCACTGGAACTGTTTCCCAGTAGGGTACCAGTGGAAACTATGCTACTGGTGGGAAAAGGAGGAGAAAGAGAGGTGGAAGGTGAATATGGAAGAAACATGAGGGTAGAAAAGGCAGGAGAGTGGAATTGAAAGTTGGAATTTTAAATGTTGGCACTGTGACTGGTAAAGGCAGAGAACAGGCTGATATGATGGAGAGTAGAAAGACTGACATCCTGTGTGTACAAGAAACAAAGTGGAAGGGAAGTAAGGCAAGGAACATCGGAAGTGGTTTCAAGCTTTTCTATCAGTGTGAATGGGAGGAGAAATGGTGTAGGGGTAATCCTGAATGAATAGTATGTTGAGCAGGGGCAGATCCAGGAAAATGGGGGCGTCAACCCAGTAAGGCTATGGGTCTGGGGGCTGCCAGAGGCCCCCAGAAGCTCTGTAGTTTTTAAATGCCCAGAGATGCATTTTGAGCTATCAGAGACCTGTTGTTGTAAGTGATATTTCTTAAAGAAAATTACAATATCAAAAATGTTTTAAAAGTAGGAACTTTCAAAACCATTTTATTAGTCACTGAAAATGATATTGTCAGAGTTGCAGGTATGTGTAGAACAGAATTACAACTGATGGATGGTCATGTTTATGAAAGTTGCATTGTCATAATGCATTACCACATGACACTACAGTGTTGTACACTGACCACAAAACACCCATCAATAAATTATTACTGTTTTAGCAACTGCAATCTGAGCTCCTGCTCAGGACTTTCAATATACACGGAGTGCAGAATTATTAGGCAAGTTGTATTTTTGAGGATTAGTTTTATTATTGAACAACTATGTTCTCAATCAACCAAAAAGACTCATAAATATCAAAGCTGAATATGTATGGAAGTTAGAGTGGGGCGTTTAGTTTTGGCCATTTTAGGAGAATATGTATGTGTTCAGGTAACTTTCACTGTGCAGAATTATTAGGCAACTTAATAAAAACCAAATATGTAGCCATTTCACTTATTTATTTTCACCAGATACACTGATATGACAACTCCAGATTTGCAAATAAACATATCTGACATTCAAACAAAAACAAATCAGTGACCAATATAGCCACCCTTCTTCATGAGGACGCTCAAAAGCCTTCCATCCATAGATTCTGTCAATTTCTTTCTGTTCACGACCAACATTGTGTGCAGCAGCAACCATGGCCTCCCAGATACTGTTCAGAGAGGTGTACTGTTTTCCCTCTTTGTAGACCTCACGTTTTATAATGGACCACAGGTTCTCTATGGGGTTTAGGTCAGGTGAACAAGGGGGCCATGTCATTATTTTTTCACCTTTCAGACCTTTACTGGCTAGCCACGCAGTGGAGTATTTGGACGCATGAGATGGAGCATTATCCTGCATGAAAATCATGTTCTTCTTGAAAGATGCTGACTTTTTCCTATACCACTGCTTGAAGAAGGTTTCTTCCAGGAACTGGCAGTAGGTCTGGGAGTTGAGTTTGAGTCCATCCTCAACTCGAAAAGGTCCAACAAGCTCGTCTTTGATGATACCAGCCCATAGCAGTACTCCACCTCCACCTTGCTGGCGTCTGAGTCGGAGTGGAGCTCTGTGCCCATTACTGATCCAGCCACAGGCCCATCCATCTGGCCCATCAAGAGTCACTCTCATCTCATCAGACCACAGCACCTTAGAAAAATCAGTCTTAAGATATTTCTTGGCCCAGTCTTGACGTTTTATCTTGTGTGCCTTACTCAGTGGTGGTCGTTTTTCAGCCTTCCTTACCTTGGCCATGTCCCTCAGTATTGCACACCTTGTACTCTTTGACACTCCAGGAATGTTGCAACTCTGGAATATGGCAGAACTGGATGCTAATGGCTGCTTGTTAGCGTCACGCTTGATTTTCCGCAGATCATGTGCAGTTATTTTGTGCCTTTTTTTTTTTCCCCCACACGCTTCTTTCGACCCTGTTGACTATTTGCAATGAAACGCTTGATTGTTCGGTGATCACGTTTCAACATCTTCGCAATTTCAAGAGTGCTGCATCCATCTGCAAGACATCTCACAATTTTATACTTTTCAAAGTCTGTCAGATCTCTCTTCTGACCCATTTTGCCAGAGGAAAAGAGGTTGCCTAATTATGCACACCTGATATAGGGTGTTGATGTCATTAGACCATACCCCCTCTCATTACACAGATGCACAGCACCTGATATACTTAATTGGTAGTAGGCTTTCAAGCCTAAACAGCTTGGAGTGGGACAACATGCATTAAAAGGATGTTGTGGTCAAAATACTCACTTGCCTAATAATTCTGCACTCAGTGTACATATAAGACAGTGAATATACCCAGGTACACTGAGGGAATGTAAATGGCCACTTAAGACTGAGCTTAATACTGAGAGAACTATAAACACAGACTGCAGGAGCTGCATGTCTGTAATACAAAGTCAGTAACTGCAGTCTGCGCTCCCGAGTCTAACAGACTGAGACAATGAGACATATCCCCCCCCCCCCCCCCCCCTCGTTTCCGGTTGAGAGTATGCCGTGCACATTCTGGCTGCTGCTTCTCACCAGAGCTTTTTTTGCTTTTTTTTTTAATTTATTTTTTGTTTGTGTAGTTTGAGTGTTTTTGTCCGTCAGGTGTGGTGTAGCTCCGGACCCAGTTTTGGGTGTTGGTTCCCTCCAGGCCTTGGTTCGCTGTGGGTGATGTCTGTGCTCCCAGCTATGGACTGCAGTGAGCTCATTGCTCATTTTAACATCGTGGTTGTCCAGCGCTCTGTGCTTTAGTGCTTGGCGTGATGTTCCAAGCGATGTTGCTCGGTGGCGTCACAGCGGCTGTGCAGGGGGTTTGGGACATACCAGCACTCTGCATGGCAGTGCTTCTGTGTTTGCTTTGTGGATCCATGGTGTGGTGTTCCGAGTGATGTTGCTGGCGGTGTCACAGTGGCTGTGCTGGAGGTGTGGGACTTGTTTTTGTGCGTCTTTTGGTGGACTGTGGCTGCTACACCACTGGAATGACATCCTGACCTCTATTTGGTGGACTTTTTTTTTTTTTTTCTCTGTCTATAATTGTAAAGTGACCTTGGGTTTTGAGAAAGGTGCTATATAAATTAAACATTATTATAATTGTGAGTTACATGTGATCAAGTCCAATAATAAGTCTCAGTTCCCAAGACTGGGGAGATTTCAAGTAGATTTTCTTGAGAGCCATTGCAAAATCAACATCTCTCTCAGATCAATCCAGCTGCTGTCATAAAAATCAAAGTGAGACTCACCCCCAAAAAGGCACGTATCCCATGTACATACCCTATTAATAAATACGAGCAGAAGCCGGACAGCCAACATGTGTGCGCACAGTAAACCTGCTGCAGCATCTTAGCATGCATGTTCACAAGCCAAAATGATGATAATACCATAAACATAAAAGGATGGCACACACCAGGGCAGGAATTTCACGAGGGCCAATTTGGCTTTGTGCCCTTGGAAAAAAATATCTGCCGTAAGGCCACAGTGGTCTTGATGCCCTGCGGTTTTGTAGTCTGCCTCGTGACTGCCAATAGGCTTTAACATCACCTGCGTCTATTGAGAAAAAAATGCGTCTTTTGATGACATTCTGGATTCTTATTGGGCAACTCCTCAGTGGTGGATCGGACTCGAGCCTGGCATGAACCGCTCCGATGTGCTATAATGACACCAATCTATCACCAGCCAACCAGGAGACTTAATCAAACGCATCCCCCGCCCACTTGTGTCCGCGTCTGAGACGTTGAATTTTCACAGAAGGAGGGAAGAAGTTGACTGAGGTAAGACTGTGTGATAAATTAACGAACGAATAAGATAGGAATTTCAACATATAGGGCTTAAGTTTGTTACCGTTAAATAAGCATTGCTTGTACAGTAACGTTATGTCGTTACGACGTTGACCCACTTTTAACGTGCCGAGTACCGACTGTAGCCGCTAACAAATGCTAATTAGCTTGCTGTCAAGTTTTTCCTTTGTCGAGCTTTAAGCGTAAGGTCATGGATGTTCCTACTGCTTGTTCCTGATGTAATATGATGCGTGATATGTGCTGTTGTCTGTTCATAGCCACTTTTTTTTAATCTATGCAGTTATCATTGTTTTGTTACTAGTATTGTAAGTTTCTTTTTGCTGTTTAACCGAAGTGTAACTGCTGCCATCTTGACGAGATCACCATCACAAGAGATTTTCTCATTGTTTTTGGCGTCATTACAACATTAACATTTTTACTTTTATTCATTTACCCCCTCTGTGTAAATTAGAAAATGGCGCAACTTCCTCTGTAGCAGTCAACGGACAAGCACAGACTTGTTTTGAGCCAATCACAACAGGGCAGCACTGTGGCCTGAGGTAAAACATGATAGTTAAATTTGTTTAAATTACAAAAATGAGTACACCCAATGACTGTCTCATATACTTTTAAAAAGTGGAATTTACTCATAATGTTTGCATAGAATGAACTTTCGGGTTAACAGTCTAATAGTGTTGCAGTGTTCTGCAAATTTGCAATTTAATATTTCAGATCTTGAGACATGAAAGTGCTATTTAAAAAAAAATAAAAGGTCAAATGTTTTCTTTGTCGTCTATTTAGTTCATTTTATTTCCTCAATTTTCCTTGATTGAGAAATCGGTCTGGGCTCTTATGGGTTAATCAGTAGCCTGCATGCTAGTATATGTTCCATTTACAGTCAAACATTTTGATGAACTCCAGGCTCAATTTTGATTAATCAAAAATCTGCGTAGTAGTCCAGTCTGAAGATGCTCTTGCACATTCGGTGTCAAATGAACAAAAATTATGGGAGGATATAGGTTTAATAAGTTTTACAATTTTTGAAGTGAGTGATGGATTGATAAGTTTAGATGTGTTCAATATTTTCTTATCTTCAGACATAGTGTAGGAGACATTTCTTTACCTGCTTGATAGTTTCGACTGAGACTCCAATCTTCCTCAGAAGAGTCATTAGTCCTTAAATTAAATTCATTATAGATGTGAACTTAAGATCATTGTTTTATTTTATGGCCTTGGTGCCCTGGCTTTTGGCCTTCGTGCCCTCAAAAAATTGACCACACAAAAGGCCAAGTGGCCTTGCCCCTAAAATGACCAAATTCCAGGCCTGGTACAAAGTAATGGCGAGTGCAGAAGAGAAGTGAAGCAGAGAGTGCAAGCAGGTTGAAATGGATGGAGGGGAGTGTCAGGAGTGATTTGAGACAGATGGTTGCCAGCAAGAATGAAGGGGAACATGTACACAGTGTCATGGTGGTGTAGTGGTTAGCGCTGTCACCTCACAGAAAGAAGGTTGTGGGTTCAAGCCAAGTGGCCTACAGGGGCCTTTGTGTGTGGAGTTTGAATGTTCTTCCTGTGTCTGTGTGGGTTTCCTCTGGGTGCTCTGGTTTCCCCCACAGTCCAAAGACATGCAGTGAGGTTAACTGGCTATTCTAAATTGCCCACAGGTAAATGTCAATATATTTTTGATACATTTAATCAAAATATATTGATATTCATTTAAAAACTAGAGATAATGTGATGACTCTATATGAATTTTGAGCCCCATGGTCTGAGTTTATTCCTGGTCAGATCCAGTTCTCTCAGATTGGAGAATTCAAAGCTGAGCACTGAGGCCAAAGCTGCACACCCTTTCTCATTCAGACCACGATTATTAAATTCTGGGAAATGCACCACTTGTTTTTCATACAAGGTACATCCAGGACATGGGCAACTAAAAGCGTGACACACATCTGTCACTCATGAGGAAATCCATGAATGTTTGTCTGTTTGTTTGCTTATGTGTGAGAGAGAGAAATAATTCTACAAACAATTCACAAAGCTGAAATTCTCATCCATCCTGAACAATGATTGCAGTACAAAGGAGTAAATATTCTGTCTTTCGAACACTCACTGGTTTCAAAGCTTATTTTTAGCTCCTGTGATTTAATTTAATTATAAGCTGCAGGAACCATATCATATTTAAAAAGGTGCTGAACAACTTCATCCGAATAATTTGTAATGCCATAACTATAATCATAAAAGCTCTTTTCAGTCTCAAGACAAGCAAAGATCTGTAACATCAAATACATGTGCAAAACGCAACTAATTCATTTATCACATAGTGACAGGGGAAGAATACAGAGCAAAGCCCAATTGATTTTCAACCCCTTTAGCAATTTTTTTTTTTTTTTTAACTACACTGGATGCCCTTCCTGATGCAACCTTCCCTAATCTTTCCGGGCTTGGGACCAGCACTAAGTATACACTGGCTTGTGTAAATCCAGGGGGTGGGTCTTTTTACCAACCTGCATGTCTTTGAATCATAGGGGAAACTGGAGCGCCCAGAGGAAACCCATGCAGACAGAGCAAGAACATGTAAATTCCACACAGAAAGGCTCCCACTGGCTGTGGGGCTTGAACCCAGAACCTTCTTGCTGTGAGGCAACAGTTCTAACCACTACACCACTGTGCTACCCCAAACAAATATTGTGATCAGAAAATTACGACTCAAATGGTGCAGTGAAATGAAATTTTCACCCTCAGGACATTGATGATGAACCTACAACCTCGGCTTCAGTCTTAATAAAGAATGCCTTATTGAGGAGCAGGTCATGTGACCCTCAGAGGAGATCTTACCCCACTGTCTCCAGTTTGCAATGAGGATTCTCCAGTCCAGCAGAGAGACGCTTCACTCCTGAGTCTCTGAGTTTATTCCCAGACAGATCCAGTTCTCTCAGATTGGAGGATTCAGAGCTGAGCACTGAAGCCAAAGCTGCACACCCTTTCTCATTTAGACCGCAATTCTTCAACCTGAAGGAAAGAACAAAATACATGATGAAATAAGTGTGCAATATTGAAGTTCTCTTTGAAATGTGAAATGTACAATCATGGTATACAAGGGGTGCAACATGCTGCAACATTTATTATGTAATGTGTGTTTACTGAATGTAGATTACAGACATTTATACAACAGCACTCTTGAGTCTGGATTCTGATTGGTCAGAAGGTGCTGATTAATTTTCAATAACAGCAGCTCCGACAGTAGTGCAGCTGAATATCACAGGTTTATATTAATGCACTGGAATACACTTAGTGTTTTTTTTAAAGGCTCATTCACAGGGACTTTCATGGAAGAGTGACTAAAGCTAAAAACATAAACCCAGGTTATTATACAAGAACTCTATCATGGTGATCTGGTATAGATTTCTGTATGATGGCATTGATGTCAGATTTATGGAAGGAGTCTTCAGTGTCAGCACTTTGTAATATTCAGTGAGTTTTTCCACCATGGGAGAGTCTTCACAATGGAGAATGTTGCACCTTCTGGTTTCTTATTAATGTAAGTTTTTTTTTTTTTTTTAAATAAAATTCAAGTGAGCAACTTTGGAGGCGTAAAGGCCAAATATGAAAGTCATCTCTGAAATTCTGGTTTCAAGAGAGTGAGATGTTGTATGGGAGTGATGGTCAGGGGTCCACAATCTTTTTGACATGTATTGTACATACAACTCTTATTTGAGTGCTTATCTTATGAGGCCTAAAAATCCAGCCACCGGGGGTGCATAAGTGTACTCTTGGCACCGGTCCCCAGATAAATGGAGAGGGTTGCGTCAGGAAGGGCATCCGGTGTAAAAAAACAAAACAAAACAGGGTTTTCATTAGTAACTGATTGCTGATCAAAATCATCGGTTGTAATGACGTCTGAATCTGTTTTTCAGCCAAAAAAAAAAATCAGTATACACCAAATAAATCAAAATATTCACTTTATTATAATTTTGTAACTATTTAACACGCAGAAGACCATTAAACAAATGCATATGGGGCTACCTGAAGTGGCCAAAATAACTAGCCAGCAGCTAAATAACGTTGCGGTGCACACGCAGGTTGTTGTAGCGTTATTGTGCAACAGTTACGCTTATCTATCGTCTTTTGTTAATTTTTGTTCATTTATTCAATATAAAAATGATCTTGTACATGATATATATAAAATACAAGTACAAAAAACATTACACTTTGTCATCCCAATATTTTAAACACTTTGACCATACACAGTTACAGTAATCATGTAACAGCGCACACACAAGTTCAGGTCTTTTATTTAACGCATCTGTGATCGTGTAGGCGAGAGCTGCATTTTCCCACTGCTTCAGTGTTTGTTTACTGCAGGACTTCCAGGTTCCTGGGTCAAAGGACCCAAACTACAGAGGCCGGGGTGGCTTTGTAGTGCCGGTCTTGTGAATGCGCACCAGCTCGTGCATGGATTGGAGTGGTTTCACCCAATTAACATTATGTGTATTGTAAAAAATGTATGCATTTATTGTAATTGGGTATTTTGTTTATGCATGGAAGTTATTTTTCACATACAGAAAAAAATATAATTAATTCAGGGATGCACAACAGGCGCATCAGTCTCAACTGAAATGTCAAATGAGTATCACATTGACAAAGATGATATGTACAGTGTGTTAATTTTTTGTAAAATGATTTTAACAATGATTTAGCATTTCCTATCCATTTATTGGCCAGTTTCACTGTCAAAAAAGCCCAAAGTCTGTCACCTTCAGGGGGGCAGACCGCCACCTTATATTTTTGAAAAGTGGAGAACCCTGCCCAGTTTGCATTTTAAAAGTTATTGCTATTTTGCATGTTTGTCATTCTGCAAGCATTTGTGTTATGTTCTGATTTCCAAAATCTTGATTGGGCTTTGTGGCATACAAACTGTAATTGCTGTGAGACCCAGGAGTGACTGTTGAATTTCGACTTCAGATGGACCATGGAGCGCTAACGATTGGCTGTTAGAAATTGCGAAATTTGTTTCTGGTCCGGGCGGCACGGTGGTGTAGTGGTTAGCGCTGTCGCCTCACAGCAAGAAGGTCCTGGGTTCGAGCCCCAGGGTCGGAGAGGGCCTTTCTGTGTGGAGTTTGCATGTTCTCCCCGTGTCCGCGTGGGTTTCCTCCGGGTGCTCCGGTTTCCCCCACAGTCCAAAGACATGCAGGTTAGGTTAACTGGTGACTCTAAATTGACTGTAGGTGTGAATGTGAGTGTGAATGGTTGTCTGTGTCAGCCCTGTGATGACCTGGGGACTTGTCCAGGGTGTACCCCGCCTTTCGCCCGTAGTCAGCTGGGATGGGCTCCAGCTTGCCTGCGACCCTGTAGAAGGATAAAGCGGCTAGAGATAATGAGATGAGATGTTTCTGGTCCCCCCATCAGGGCGTTGCCCTGAACCCACATGGGGGCCTAATGCCGCTTTTCCACTACAAACGCGGCTGAGTCGGGCTGAGCCGTGCCGTGCTGAGTCGGGCTGAGCGGGGCTGTTGGAGTTGCATTTCGACTACAATCGCGCTGAACTGTGCTGGCTGGAAGTGGGTGGACACATTGGGTGGAGTTAGCGAAAGTGGGTGGACGTCAGGTGATGTCGTTAAGCAGCGCAAACAGTGACATCAGTGAGCTTTTAAGCGGTAGTCTCACGACCCGGATAGTAAACAATAAACATGGAGGACATGGAGTCATTAGTGTTGCTGGTCTTGGTGCTGTGGCTTGTTGTCACCGACAACGCAGACCGATACTGGCAAGAGCGTATAGATGAGGCGAGGCGCATAAGGCTTCAGAAATTCTCGTAATTCGTAATTCTTCTTCTTCCGGGTTTGCGGTGTTTACAGATCCCAGCGTGCTCGCGGGGCGTGTGTGGGCATGTGAGGACACTCCTCCTCACCAATCAGTGCACAGGGGAGTGTCTGCTCACGCCCCCAGACTCACTCGGCTCGCTTCAGCCCCACTCCAAAACGGTGCGAGTTTTAGGGGCTAAGCAGGGCTGAAGCGAGCTGAGTCGTGCTGGTTTTTGGTAGTCGAAACGCGAGCCGTGTCGGGCTGAAGCGAGCTGAAGTGAGCTGAAAAAGGGTAGTGGAAAAGGGCCATAAGTGGCCCCCATGACCCCCCGCCTAATCTGTTACTTTTCACATTTCATCTGTTTTCCATATTAATGAAAACCCTGAAAACTGTGCCAAATCTAACATGTGGATTGAAAAGAGAAATACCATACTGGATCGGTCGGGGCCTGGGTTAACAATGGCCACCTTCGGTACTGTTGGGTAACAGGGTGACGGTGGAAAGTATGCTACTGTTGCACCAAAATGGAGAAGGAAAAAGAGAGGAGGGGAGGCGTGTTAGGAGAAAGCATGAAAGATGGAAGGGAAAGAGCTTAGAATTGAGGGTAGGAACACTGAATGTGGGAACATTGGCAGAGCGAGAGAGTTAGCAGGTATGATGGAAAGAAGGAAGTTGGACATTTTGTGTGTGCAGGAGACAAGGTGGAAGGGAAGCAAGGCCAAGAACATTGGAGGTGGATGCAAGTTGTTTTATTATGGAGTTGATGGTAAGAGAAATGGTGTTGGTATTGTTTTGAGGGGAGAGTTGGTCAACAGTGTGATTGATGTGAAGAGTGTGTCAGAGAGAGTGATAGGCATGAAGCTGGAGATTCAAGGTGTGGTAATCAATATTGTGTGTGCCAGTGGCAATCCTAGAGTGATTTACTCCCTGGGCGAAACCCCCTGCTGGCGCCCCCGCCCAACCCGACAACCACCTCCCACCCACCACCTAAGAAAACACTAACTTCTTCCAGAACACACACGACCCCATACACAAACTCACAACAGCTATTTTCAAGAACAAATTTCCAGTTTTAATGACTAGTGCAATAAAAAATACAAAGATGAACAATAAACAAAAAGACTCAATGACTTCGCATTACAGCTATCCACAGCTATTTAAGAAAGCACAACTGCACTACAGCACCACCCGATGGTCAAAATATTGCACAAGTCAGTCAGTTTTACCAACAGAGTGCACAATGAATTATCATAGAGTACCATTCACCATTATTATTAACAAGAAGACTTAAACCTCCATTAAAGTCGCACCATATAAATAACAAAAGAAGCTAAACAGTTAAACAATCACAACTACAGAATAACATGAAGTGACAAAAGATCTAAAAATACTATACAGCAAACGTGACGCATGATATAGTACAAAATGCTATACAGCAAACGTGACGCATGATGGCTTTTGCTGCATGTTACGTGTGTGTGCGTAACACTGCTGCAAACCCTTAATTACAATTGAGCTACAAGAACTGACCAACTTCAGGTATTGACACCTCTTGTTATGATGACATCACCTGCGCAACTTTGGGCTTCCCCATCCAAAATGTTCAAACCCCCCCCCGGTCTTTTTTTTTTTTTTTTTTTTTGGGACCTGTGTGGTTTTTTTTTTTTTTTTTTTCCCCCGCCCGCGCTCGTGCCGCCCCCCCACGAAGCCACCCCGGGCGGCTGCCTGGTCGGACTGCCCCTGGTGTGTGCGTATGCCCCACAGGTTAGATGTGAGAATGAAGAGTTTTTCTGGGAAAAGATGGATGAAGTGGTGGAGCGTATACTGAGGGAGGAGTGTGTGCTGATAGGAGCAGATTTCAACAGACATGTTGGCGAGGGAAACAGAGGAGATGAGGACGTGATGGGCAGATATGGTGTAAGAGAGAAATGTGGAAGGGCAAATTTTTTTTTTTAAGAGGATGAATTTGGCAATAGTCAATACATACTTCGAGAAGAAAGAGCAGCACAGGGTGACGTTTAAGAGTGGAGGAAGATCTACACAGGTGGACTACATACTCTGCAGAAGGGGTAACTTGAAGGAGATTGGAGACTGTAAAGTGATGGCAGGGGAGAGTGTAGCTAGACAACATCGAGTGGTCATATGCAGGATGAGCCTGAAAGTGAAAGAGGAAGCATGAAATAGTGGAGCCGAAGATTAAGTGGTGGAAACTATAAGAGGCTGAACATCAGAAGGAGTTTAGGGAAGAAATGAGACAAGCATTGAGCGGTAATGGAAGTCTGCCAGCAGATTGGGACACTGTTGCTATACTAGTAAAAGAGGCAGCAAGGAAGGTGCTAGGGTGGTCATCGGGAAGGAAGACAAGGAGACATGGTGGTGGAACAAAAGTGCAGGAAATTATAAAAGAGAAGAGGCTGGCAAAGAATTGGGACAATCAGAGAGATGAGGAAAGCAGGTGGTTATACAGAGAGATGAGACAGAAGGCAAAAAGAGCAGTAGTGAAGGTGAAAGCAGATGCATATCAGGAGTTGTACGAAAGACTGGAGACTAAAGAAGGAAAGAAAGACCTGTACAGACTAGCTAGGCAGGGAAGGGAGGGATGTACAGCAAGTAAGAGTGATGAAAGATGTAAATGGAAATGTTCTGACAAACAAAGTGTATTAAGAAGGTGGGAAGAGTACCGGTACTTTGAGGATTTATTAAATTAGGAAAATCCAAGAGAGAAAAGGTCAGATTCGTTGGAGACAGCAAATCAGGAAGCAGAGTTGGTTAGTAAGGATGAGGCGAGGGCAGCCATGAAAAGAATGAAGACTGGGAAAGCAGTCGGACCAGATGGTATCCCGATTGAGGCTTGGAGATGTTTGGGTGAGACGGCTGTGGAGTTCCTAACGAGATTATTTAATAAGATCCTAGAGAATGAGAAAATGCCAAATGAATGGAGAGTGTGCTAGTCCCAATATACAAGAATAAGGGAGATGTACAGAGCTGCAGTAATTACAGAGGGATAAAATTGATGAGCCACACCATGAAGTTATGGGAAAGGGTATTGGAGGCGAGATTGAGAAGAGGTAGCAATCTGTGAACAGCAGTACGGGTTTATGCCAAGGAAGAGCATGTCAGATGCAATTTTTGCTTTAAGAATGTTAATGGAGAAGTACAGGGAAAGCCAGAGAAAGCTACATTGCGTGTTTGTAGACCTGGAGAAGACACATGATAGATTGCCAGGAGAGGAGTTATGGTATTGTATGAGAAAGTGTGGAGTGAATGAGAAGTATATTAGAGTGGTGCAAGACATGTATGAGAACAGTGAAACAGCAGTGAGGTGTGCAGTTGGAATGACTGAATGGTTCAAGGTGAAGGTGGGACTTCATCAAGGATCTGCTTTGAATGCTTTCTTGTTTGCCATAGTGATGGATAGCTTGACAGACGAAGTGAGGCAAGAGTCACTATGGAACATGATGTTTGTGGACGATGTGATGTGTGGTGAAAGTAGAAAGGAGGTTGAGCTAGGTTTGGAGAGATGGAGGTATGCATTGGAATGAAGGTGAGCAGAAGTAAAACAGAATACATGTGCATCAATGAGAATGGGGATGAGAGTGATAGTGAAGATACAAGGAGTAGACGGAAAGAAAGTTGGTGAATTCAAGTATCTGGGGTCAACTGTGCAGGAAAATGGGGGCTGCGATAGTGAGGTGAGAAAGAGAGTGCAGGCAGGGTGGAGCAGTTGGAGAAGGATTTCAGGAGTCATTTGTGATAGGAAAGTCCCAGCAAAAGTGAAAGGTAAGATGCATGACAGTAGTGAGATCAGCTGTGATGTATGGATTGGAGACCGTACCCTTAACGAAGAGACAGGAGGCAAAGTTGGAGGTGGCAGAGTTGAGGATGTTAAGGTTTGTGATGGAAGTGACAAGGTTGGACAGGATAAGGAACGAGCAAATCAGAGGGACAGCACATGTGGATAGCTTGGGAATTAAGCTGAGAGAGATGAGACTGAGATGGTACGGGCACATCCTGAGAAGAGATGCAGAGCATGTTGGAAGGAGAATGTTGAGGATTGAGCTGCCAGGCACACGAAAACGAGGAAGGCCAAAGAGGAGATACATGGATGTGGTGAGAGAGGACATGAAAGTGGCAGGTGTGGTAGAGAAGGATGCAGAAGACAGGGAGCAAAGGAGACGAAAGATCCACTGTGGCGACCCCGAATCGGGAGCAGCCAAAAAAAGAAGAATCTTATGAGTTCTAACCATGTTCTTCCATCTTGAATATTGTAAGAGTTTTTCAATTCTTGTCAGCATTACTTACTGAGCTTTTCTGGATGCTGCAACCACAGGCAGGAGCTTCAGAAGAACCTCATTTGATTTACTCTGATCTTTGGTATATTTCTGAAGAACAAACACATCCTCTTCCTGCATAGATGTCAATAACACAAACACCACAGCTAACCACTGAGAACAAGAAAGATTAAGTTGGTGTAAATTTCCAGATTGCAGGGAGTGTTGGATTTCCTCAACGAGAGAATGATCCTCCAGTTCATTCAGACAGTGGAACAGATTGATGGATTTCTCTGTTGAGGGATTCTCTCTGATCTTCTTCTTGATGTATTGAACTGTTTCCTGGTTACTGTGGGAACCTGTCTGTGTCACTATGGACTGTAAGAGGATCTGATTGGACTCCACTGAGAGACCCAGAAGAAAGCGAAGGAAAAGATCCAGATGTCCATTTTTACTCTGTAAAGCCTGGTCTACAGCACTCTTGTGGACATCGGTGATTGGAATTTCTCTGAACAGCATCAACATTTTAGAAAACAGGCTCTGCTGAAGAACATTGCTCTTTTCAATCATAAACACCAGGTGCACATACAGAGCTGCGAGGTGTTCCTGAATGCTCAGATGAACAAAGCAGTACACTTTACTCTGGTGAAGCCCACACTCCTCTCTGAAGATCTGTGTACACACACCTGAATAAACTGATGCTTCTGTCACATCAATGCCACATTCCATCAGGTCTTCCTCATAGAAGATCAGATTCCCTTTCATCAGCTGCTGAAAAGCCAGTTTACCCAGTTTCAGAACCATTTCTTTATCTGCCTCTCTGCTCTTTGTGTACTTTTTCTTTACAATGTTTGTCTGAATGATGAGGAAGTGTGTGTACATCTGAGTCAGAGTCTTGGGGATCTCTCCACTCTCTGCTTCACCCAACATTCTCTCTAGAACTGTGGCTGAAATCCAGCAGAAGACTGGGATGTGACACATGATGTAGAGGCTTCTTAATGACTTCAGGTGTGTGATGATTCTGTTGCTCAGGCTCTGATCACTGATCCTCTTCCTGAAATATTCCTCCTTCTGTGGGTCATTGAACCCTCGTACCTCTGTGACTCGATGGACACACTCAGAGGGGATTTGATCAGCTGCTGCTGGTCGGGAGGTGATCCAGATGAGAGCAGAGGGAAGCAGATTCCCTTTGATCAGGTTTATCAGCAGCACATGCACTGATGATGATTCAGTTACATCACACAATCTCACTGTGTTCTGGAAATCCAGAGGAAAACGACACTCATCCAAACCATCAAAAATGAACAGAACTTTGCGCAGATTGGAAATGTTCATTTCTTTTATCTCCTTAAAGAAATGAAGGAGCTCCATCAGACTCAGGTTTTGATCCTTCATCAAATTGAGCTCTCTGAAAGGAAGTGGAAATATGAGATGAACATCCTGGTTTGTTTTCCCTTCAGCCCAGTCTAGAATGAATTTCTCCACAGAGATGGTTTTTCCAATGCCAGCGACTCCCTTTGTCAGAACGCTCCTGATGGGTTCGTCTTCTTCAGATAAGGGCTTAAAGAGGTCATTGCATTTGATGGGTGTTTCCTCTGTTGCTGCTCTCCTGGATGCTGCCTCGATCTGTCTCACCTCATGTTCATTATTGACTTTTCCACTGTCTCCTTCTGTGATGTAGAGCTCTGTGTAGATCTCATTGAGAAGTGTTGGGTTTCCCTGGTTTGTTATCACCTCATTTACATGCTGAAACTTCTTTATCAGATTTAATTTGCATCTCTCCTGAAGATGAGGTTCAGTAGTTAGAGACTTGCACCTGTAAAATGGAAACAGACCTGTGGTGAGATCAAGCACACTTAAATCTACTGAATATGTTCACGTAAATGTTCACTTAAATCTAGTGAATATGTACTTAACTGAATCAAGCTGTAGAAATTCTCAGTAGAAAATAAGAAAAAAAAATACCACTGTTCTGGTCTCACTTATGACCCTTCTCACTTCTTACCCTGTATCTGTGATTATGATCTTCTGTTCTGTTTTGCTTCTTGCTCGCTGTAGGACACTGTGAAAACAAAATATTTTATTTACCCTCTGTGGTCAAAATTATGGACACCTGACCATCCCACCGATACAAGTTTGTTTGGCATCACATTCCAAAACTATGGACATAAATACAGAGTTGACCCCCCACCCTTGCAGATTTTACATCCTACCCATTTTTGGGAAGACTTTCTACAAGATTTTGGAGTGTCTGTGGGAATTTGTGCCCATTCAGTCAAAAGAGCATTTGTGAGGTCAGGAACAGATTTTGGATGAGAAGGCCTGGCTCACAATCAATGTCCCAGTTCATCCCAAATGTGTTGAATGGGATTAAAGTTAAGGCTCTGTACAGGACACTGGAGTTCCTCCTCCACCAAGTCATCAAATAATGTCTTTATGGACCGTGCATAGTGCACAGGGGCACAGTCATGCTCAAACAGGAAAGGGATTTCCCTAAACTGTTGCCACAAAGTTTACAAAGCATACAATTGTCTAAAATGTCTCCTCCACCCCACTTTACTGTTCACACTATGCATTCTGGTAGGTCTCATTCTCCTGGTATCCACCAAACCTAGATTCATCCATCCAAGTGGTGAAGCGTGATTCATCACTCCAGAGAACACGTTTCTACTGCTCCAGAGTCCAGTGATAGTGGAAACCCATTTCATGAAGCTCCTGACACTCAGTTCTTGTGCTGATGTTGCTTCCAGAGGCAGTTTGGAACTCTATTGCCAGTGATGCAATCAAGGATAGGTGATTTTTATTTATTTATTTTTTTTTTTAATACATTCTGCATGCTTCAGCACTTGATGGCCATGTTCTGTGAGTTTGCATGGTCTACTGCATTGTAACCGAACTGTTGTTGCTTCTAGATGCTTCCATTTCACAATAATAGCACTTACAGTTGACCAGAACTGATCCAACAAGGCAGAAATTTCAGTAACTGACTTGTGGCAAAGGTGGAATCCCATAACAGTGCTGCATTTACTGAGTTCTTCAGTGTGATTCATTCTACTGTCAGTGTTTGTCTGTGGAGATTACATGGCTATGAGCTTGATTTTATGTACCTGTTGGAAACTGACGTGGCTGAAACACCTGAACTCAATCATTAAGAGGGGTGTCCACATACTTTTAGCAATATAGTGTGTCATACACATCAAAGTCTTTATTACATCATTATCCACAAACTTAAAATTACAGTTTGAAAATGGTGAGTCTGAAATCTGCTACAAGATTTCCACGTTTTCACAAATGTGACTAAACCTGATGGAGATGCCTCAGTATACAGTATCTTGAAATCTGTGTTTTTATAGATTTGTTCGAATAAAATTGGCAAACAAACAGCTGTTATTTTAATCTAATGTTTATTTCCAGTGTATCAGTGAGGATTCTCCCTTCCATTTAAATGTTAATTCCATAAACTCATTACTCTCCATAATCACACAGCTGGGTCCTGATGAGTCTGATCCTTTTCTCTGGGTTTCACTACACAACAGAACACATCATATATTGTACTGCAGTTGAAACCACAATAAACATATTTGCTAATAAGGACACAAATTATTCAGCCTCAGATTGTAACAAATACAGGCACACACATTTACACACACATACTTGAGCCATAAACTAAAACATTGTAACTTTTTATGATGCATTTCTGCAGGAATAAGCTGCAGTGCAACACACTGAATTAGATATAAGGAGATACCTGTATCCAGCTGTGGATTCTCCATCTTTGAACTTTAGTGGGAAATTCATAGAGTTATCACTCTTCATAGACACACAGCTGGGCCCTAGTGAGTCTGATCTCTTCATCTTAGGCACACTGCTTACACACAGAACACCAGATGTGTAATTTTCAGTGTCCATTTGTGTTTTGCTAAATTTTGCAAAGTTCTTCTTGTAAAGGTGAAGAATTATGGTGGGTTTTTTGTTTTGGTTTTTTAATCTATGGGGAGGCATTATTTTTCCAGGTTGTCTGTGCGTCTCTCGGAGATTCTCATTAGTATGAAATCTCAAGAACAAGGGGTTCACAGATCAGCAGATCAACTGATTAGATTTTGAAACTGATCCACACAGAGTCAAGGTTCAACCAGTCAAATTCAGGTCACAAAATTCAATACAAATAAGTAACTCACTAACCCGGGCTACTCAGTGGTCGACAAAAGCAATCGATCCTGAAGTGTGTTATGCCATTTTTACATCTCCTGTATGTCCCTATATCACTATATCAACAGAACACTGCAAAGCAATTGTCAAGTGTATGTGAGCATCATGGGTTTCCCACACTTGAAAGGGAAGGACTCGGACACAGGATTCCACTCGTCTTGTGTTTTATTGATTTTCAGTGGAGTTGACGTTGTAGTAGAATTGTGGTAGTAGCAAAATATAGTAGGGTTTTCCAGAAGAAAAGGTAGAAGTAGAACCAGAAGTAGAAGGTGAAAAACCTTCAAACATAAAATAAATGTATGAATAAATGCCTGTTTTTCTACAACAAAGCCCAAGTTAATTAGGCAACAATATATAAATATTTATGTATAAGGTAAGTTAAGTATATTTTAACCATTTTCAATCATTCAGGCAATATGTTACTGAACGAACATAAATGAACAGAAAACCAGTTCTAAACTAAGAACCATTTACTTCTAACCATTAGCCCTTTAACAGGCAGTTTGTGCACTTTAACTGAAGATATTTTGCTACACGCCACTGAGAAAGGAAACTGATGAAATTAAACTAATGTAATGAAACGAAGGACACACGTTAGCAACTACCAGCAAGCTATAAGTTTACTAAACGTGGAAAGTTCAGTGGGCTTACCGGTAGCCTTTTTCGTCCTTTTTTCCCCCGATGTGCTGTAAGGTTTGTGTTGGTAGCGAATTCTCTTTGCAACTGCTGTGCTGCTGCTTCGTTACAAACTGAACGCCAACTCTGCCTATTGTTCTAGAACGATCGCTGCCCTGCTAATTAGCGTTGTGATTGGCTTCACCTGTTCAGCGCAGTGTGCTGTCAAGCCGTGTGCTGGCAGCGTAGCAGGGAGTGGCGGAGGCAGCTGTCAATCATGTGAGCCTGCGTTCAGACACTCCTTGTGGCAGGTCGCCGCGACACCTCCCACTCGATCTTGGTGTGGCGCGACGGGAAGATCGCATCCATCAGGCGAGCTGGTCTCTGCTGACTTGTTCTTCCACTGGGAGGAGGACGATGAGGCGTCGCACATCCCAATGCAGTGTGGTACCCTGCAGGTCCCAGGACTTTTTGGTTGGCTTTGGAGTCTTCACCTGAGCATGTCCACCTGGGGGGACTTTCACATAGACATCCCGGACAATGCCTTTGGAGTCTGCATTCACGCTGATCACTCTTGCAAGCTTGAATTGCCCCCTCAGTGCGTTTTGGTCGCAGAGCCACACTATGTCTCCGACGGCAACATTTCTTTTTGCAGTGTGCCACTTGCTGTGGATGAACATGTCCGGACCTGCAAGTTAGCTCCAGGACCTCCAGAAGTGGCTAACTTGTGTTTGCATTTCTTGCAGTCTCTAGAAGGGGTAGGTGGTGTAGCCTACTGTTTTGAAGTCTCCAGTTTGTGTGGCTCGGCCAAGCAACAGTGTGTTTGGGGTTATGTAGTTGATGCGGTCCTCATGGCTCTGAACTCTGGCATCGATTGGCCTTTCGTTGGCAAGGTTAGCAGCTAGCTTAAGCACTGTCAGGAACTCACTGAAGGTAAGGCCTCCTTCGCCACCAAGGCTTTGCAGAGCTCTTTTGGTGACCTTGACAGCAGCTTTGGCAGCACCATTCCGGTGGGGTGAGTCAGCTGGAAGGATTTTCCACGTCCAGCAGGTACCGTTTTTGGCAGCATACTCAAGTGATTCTTTGTTCAGTTGTCTCAGGTAAGTATACATTTCTTCCAGGACAGGTTTCGCTCCAATGAAGTTTGTTCCAGGATCGGACCAGATCTTCTGCGGATGACCACGGACAGAAGTGAACCTCTGGTAAGCAAGGAGGAAGCTCTCTGTTGTTAGTGTTTGCCAGTTCGACATGGATGACTTGGCTTGACATACAGCAGAATAGTATGCCCCATACTTTCATGCTTGCTCTCCTTCTGACATCATCCTTCACTTGATATGGTCCGAACAGGTCGACGGATGTGAACTGGAATGGCGCAGCTGGATTGACACGCTATTCAGGTAAGTCACCCATGATTTGCTGACAGGTTTTTGCTCTTTCCTTCTTGCAGATGATGCAGTTGTCGACAACTTTTTGGGCCAGAATTCTTCCTCTGATCACCCAGGCTCTCTTTCGCATCCGCAGCAGAGTTCCTGCCACTCCGTCATGTCCCTCACTGTGTGCTTCATGGGCCAGGAGAGTGGAGACCCAGGCTTGGTATGGTAGCAGGGGAACAGCTTCACGGTCCTCTTTGAAGGCCTGTATCTGCCCTCCACACATCAGGATTCCAGTTACTTGATCTTTGTATACAACAAGCCTGTCAGTAGTTGTATTTGGGAAGTTCACACCTTCTTGCGCTGCCAGACATAGTTTCAGGAACATGTTTTTCCTTTCGCTGACAGTGATGATGCCAGATAAAGGTATTGCCTCCCACTTTGCTTCATCTCCCCTCTTGGCATGCAAGAACTTCTTAGCCACCCTCCAAGTCCATGCAACTGTCCCGACCAACCGTCTTAGACTGCTGAAGCACCTTTCGTCCAATAGATTTTGGACTGCTGCTACTGTTGGTGGTGGGTTTCTGGACTTGGATTGGGCTTCATCCTGGACTGCAATTGGGCTTTGTGCCTTCAGCTGACTTCGGGTGAGTACAGCAGTGAATGTTTTCTTTTGCATTTTTGTGACGACGTCTCTTGCCTGTGCAGCAACATCTTTCGCTGACTTTTTTTTTTGGCAACTCACCCTCAGGAAGCTGAAGGAACTGCGGACCTGACTGCCACTCGGATTTCTCGATTAGGTCATCAGGACTGGCCCCTCGGGTGATAATGTCTGCAATGTTCTCGGCACCTGGAATCCACCACCAATCTCGGATGTCAGTGCTGCTCTGGATCTCACCAATTCTGTTTGCGTAGAAGGTTTGGTATCCATAACTTTTCACGCTGTATGGCACCCAAGATGGTCTGGCTGTTGACTAGATGATACCACCCCTTGACCTCGATTCGGCAGTGCTTTTGGAAGTAATTCTTCAGCCGTGCTGCAAAGACTGCTCCGCACATTTCTGCTTTCACAGGGTCACCTTTATGGTCGAGGGGGGTCAGCTTAGCCTTGGCCTCAACTAGCCTTACGACGACACCATGGCTGCAGCTCCAACGCAGGTACAGCACGGCACCATACGCACGCTCACTGCCATCAGAGAAGGTGATTGCACATGGTCTTTCAGCTGGATCTGGGGGTGTGAGAGCTCTGGGGACTCTAACTTGGCTCAGCTCAGCGTACTCTTCGGGGAGCTTTATGGCATCGTCTCTGAGCTCTCTGTACAAGGCGGCATCCCAGGTGTCTTCTATGCAGTACATGACTTTTGCCTCTTGGAAAGCCCTGCGGATCAGGATGGCTCCCTTCTGTTTTGCTGGGGCCACAAGGCCGAGAGGGTCATACAGACCAGAGACTTGGCTTAACAGCTCTCTTCTGGTGAGTGGGTCAGGGGTTTGTTCTCTCACTTGTTCTTTCAACAAGTCCTGGCCAAGGTGCATTTTCTTCCTCTTCTTGGAGAAGTTCACTGCAACCATGACATGTAACTTGTCATCGTCGACAGTGTAGCTGAGACCCAGGGCTTTGTTATCCTCTTCAGTGAGTTGGTTTGGCAGGATCATGGTGTTTGACTCAATCTTCTCACCTCTCGACTCACTCCTCCCACTTTGATCCAAGTAGATCCAGGGCTTTATGAAGAACCCTCCTGCTTGAAGGGTCTGGTCAATGTTGGATGTAAGGCGTTTCAGGTGGTCAAGGTTGTTGTGGGAAGTCAATATGTCATCGACATAGGTATCCTCTTCAAGGACACGTCTCTCCTCTTTGAAGTGGTTGAATGAAGGCAGGCTGGTGGTCTCTCGCATGGCAACTTGGGCTATGCAACCAGCAGGTTTGTCTCCAATGTTGACTCTTTTTATGGCGAATTCTTCGATCTCTGCATCTTCTGTGTCACACCACAGAAATCTGTGCAGGTGGACTTCTCTTTCCTCAAGCCAGACAGAGTTATACGTTTTGCGGATGTCCCCTAAAGCTGCGAAGACACCAGCGTGGAACCTCAGCAGGACACCTCTGATTGGGTTCAGGATGTCAGGGCCTTTGATCAGGATGTCGTTTAGGCTGAGGCCACTGTACTTCTGGCTGCTGTTCCATACCAGTCTCACTGAGGTGGAGACTGAATGTGGATTTGGGGCTATCAGGTGACTTATACCACACTGGCCCGGTCCAGCTCTGCAGAACCTCTTTGGACAGCTTCACTGCAGCTCTGCGGCTCACCATTTCGTGGACTTGTGAGGCATAGGCCACTTTCCACTCCGGTTCCTTCGCCAGCTGCCTTTCAGTTCTGCGGAACGTGGCTTCAACTGCTCTCTTGTTGTTGGGAAGAGATGCTGGGTCTTCTTTCCATGGGTACTTGGCGTGCCAGTGTGGTTCAGGGCTGTGGTGGTCTCCGGCCACATAAGTCAAGCCGTCCCTCACCATCTCCATCTCCCTTTCTTCGGCCAGCGTCATTTCTTTCCCACCAGGCTGACAGTTCCCACAGCGACATCCTCCGCATCTCTGTTCGCAAGCTGCTCCAATGCTTTCCCATTCCCACCACTTCAGGAAGTCTCTGTTGCTAGTGGCTGTGTTGGACTGGGAGCTGGGATGTCTGGGAGACTGGCAGGAGACTGGGACTTTGCAGGTGAGTTCGGTGTATCTGACAGCTGCAGTGCGCATGGATCTTGCGAAGTGAGTCTTGGAGGTGTGGGCCGTTAAGGTGACTTCTTCAAAAAGGTCCGGGTGTGTGCCTCCAATAGTCTTGCCAAGTGGGCCATCCCAGAGCACCAAGTCACCGATGGAACAAACCGTCTGGGGTACCAGCTGCCCTTCGTGGCTGATGAGGAGTTGGATCTCCTTTGGTTTTGCCAGATCTTCCAGGGAGATGTCTGAGAAGATTTTCTGCAGTTTTTCTGCCGGGACATGTCTGTGGACTTCTGCTATTTTGTCAAGTCCATAGCAGATGAGTTGGTGTGCTTCGAGTGTCCCTCTTGGGGTGCTGACTCGTATCTTAAGCAAGTAGCGCTTGGTTGCAACAGACACCTTCATCCCTCCAACGCCATGAACCACCAGTGTAACGTCTTCACTTCTCAGGTTCAACTTGCTTGCAGCTTTGTGCGTTATGTAGTTTGTGTCTGATGCCAGGTCGATGAGGGTCCCGACACTGTCCGTCATTAGCAGTGACATTGAGAAGCATTAAGATGACTGGGTACTCAGTGAGGCAGTGTTCATCTAGAAGACCTCTCTCAGCAGCACTGGAGTTGAATGCCCTGGACGCTATGTTGCAGAAGGCATCTTGACACTGCTGTGCCAGCTCTGGTGTGAGTTTGGAGAGGAACTGCTCCTGGGTGTCAGTGAGTCTTCTGCCCTCAGCCCTCACTGGACTGAACTTGGGTGTTCTTTGGGACTGGGGTCTGGCAACTGGACAGAGGAGATAGTGGTGTTGATCTTTGCATTCTGGATTCCCGCACAGGTAAGTGGTTTTCTTGCAGTTTTCACCAGTGTGGACTTCGAGGCATCTTTTGCAGGCACCGAGGTGTTGTGCTGTATCCCTCTTTAGGTTGCTCCTAAACTTTCTGCAGAAGTACAGTTTTCTTCTGTGCTTTGGGTCACCACAGATGATGCAGTCTGCTGCATCACTGTTGGACGACACTGCCGGACTGTTGGTTGCTTTTGTTCTGGCTTGCTTCAGGAACTTGGTCTTGTCCTTGGCAGGTTCAACGCCATCTTTCAGCTGGTCAAGTTGCTCATATATGGCTTCCTGTGACTTTAGGTAAGCCAGCAGCTTGTCAAAGCAGTTGTGACAGTCCACAGCATTACTCACATCAGCAGCATAGGTGAGCCAGTCTTTCTTTAAAGTTTCTGGAAGCTTGCCCTCAATGGATTTGGTCACAATGGCCTCTGCATTGTCCAGTTCATTTAAGTCATAGAGAGCTTTTTCCACTGTTTGGATGAGCTCGATGACTGACTCTTCTTGGCTGGCCGGCTTTGACTGGAGGAGTTGCTTGTAGATCTTCAATGATCTCGAGAGCGATGTTGGCTTGGTTCCCAAACCGGTTATCCAGGACTCTGAAGATTTCGTTTGAGGAGCTGTAGGTCGACAGGCGTAGGTTTCCGGCCACCTTCTCATCGATGCTGTCGAGCAGCTGGAATTTCTTGACCTCTCTAGACCCTTTGTTAGTTTTTTCTTTTTTTTTATCAGACATCTAATTTTTTAGGTTTGTTTACCTGACATGTTTCGACATACGACTGTCATCTTCCTCAGAGTGTCACCGGATGTTATTGGTGACGCATCTTTTATCAGCTGATGTTTCCGAAGGCGTGGCCTTCCTGTCTGGATTGACAGGTCGGTCACGCCTTCTACTGTCAGTTCGTCCCCTGCAAGATGGCACTCCAGGTATGGGAGAGCATGTATGCTCCCTCATCTCGGTTGATGGTCCTCGGACTTCGCTTACGGATCTCTATGGCCTCCCTGATCCAGCGCTGATGTTTATCTTCTGTGCGGATGACTCTGGCATTCCCCCAGTCCATAATATGATTTTACCTTTTGCAATGATCTGTTATGGCTGACTTATAATTTTCCTGTTGTGCCTTTTCTTTTATTGTTCGGGTTTGTCTTGTAGCTGTCTCCTTTTCGCACTCTTTCTTATGTTCATTTTTTCTTGTGTTGAAACTCCTTCCTGTCTCCCCAATGTAAGTTTTATTGCATAATTGGCATGGAATCTCATATATGGTGTTGCATCTGTTGTCCGGATGTATTCTGTCTTTGGGATGAACCAGGATCTGACTGAGTGTTGTGTGTGGTTTGACAGGTGTGTTAATGTTGTATTTCCTCATTGCTCTTTGAATGCGTTCCGTTATTCCTCTGATGTATGGTAATGTCACTACTCTCCTGTGTTCTTGTTTGTTGGTCTGTTTTTTCTCTTTCTTCTGTTTTATATTGTTTTTGACCTGTTCTGCCCCTTTGGATATTGCCCATTGTGGATATTGACATGCCTTCAGTGCGTGTTGTATATGTTGTTCCTCCCGTTCTTTGTCCTGTGCATCTGTAATTATTGCTGCGCGTTCATGTAATGTTCTAACTACAGATATTTTGTGCATTATGGGGTGTTCGGAAGTCCAGTTTAAATATTGGTCGGTGTGTGTGGGTTTCCTGTGTACTTTTATTTTGATGTCCCCCTCTTCTGTGTGATGTATTTTTAAATCCAAAAATGCTATTGACTGCTCCGTTTCCTCTTCATGTGTGAATTTTATAGTGCCGGTATTGTCTATAGTATTGAGATGGTTGGTAAGTTGTTGAGTGTATCCCCTCTTTACTTTTTCCAATATGTCGTCCACATAACGTTTCCAGAGTGTTGGTCTGTATTGTAGTGAGTGCTTTCTGCTCCAGGTCTTCCATGAAAAAGCTGCACATGATGGCTGATAGTGGGTCTCCCATGGCAAAACCTTCCTTTTGTCTGTAAATTGTGTTCCTGAACTGAAAGTATGTGGATGTGGCGATGAATTGAAGGAGTTGCGTAATGTCTTGTACAGTGAGGTTTGTGCGTTTCTTGAGCATCCTATCTGTTTTTAATTTGTCTTGTACTACCTGTATGGTGGCTTCCGTGGGTGTTCTGGTGAAGAGATATGACATCGTGTGAAATGAAAACTTCGTCTTGTTGCATTTTAATGTTTTTTTAGTTCTTCTGCCAGTTGTTTTGAGTTTTTGCAGTGTTGGTCTGTGAGTCCTAGTAATGGTTTAATTATTTCGGTGAGTGCTTTTGATAAGTTGTATGTCACTGAACCAATGCTATCTACTATGGGGCGTAATGGTGTTCCTGGTTTGTGTATTTTTGGTGTACCGTAAATCCTGGGGATGACATTGGCTGTGGGTACTAAATGATTATATGCCTGTTTATTTTATTTTCATCGAGTAGCAGTTTGAGTAATGCTTTAAGTTTCTTTTTCTTATCTTCTGTTGGGTCTTTTCTTAATATCTCGAAGGCATTGTCACTGAGTAATTCCATCATTTTGTGTTCATATTCTTCGGTGTCCATGATAACTACTGTTCTGCCTTTATCTGCTGGGAGGATTGTGATGTCTTTATTTTTTGCTAATGTTCTCATGGCTTTGGCTTCCTATTTGGTGATGTTGCTAGGTAGTGGTTTGGCCGCTGGATCAGGGAGGCCATAGAGATCCGTAAGCGAAGTCCGAGGACCATCAACCGAGTTGAGGGAGCATACATGCTCTCCCATACCTGGAGTGCCATCTTGCAGGGGACGAACTGACAGTAGAAGGCGTGACTGACCTGTCAATCTAGACAGGAAGGCCACGCCTTCGGAAAAATCAGCTGATAAGATGCGTCACCAATAACATCCGGTGACACTCTGAGGAAGACGACAGTCGTACGTCGAAACATGTCAGGTAAACAAACCTAAAAAATTAGATGTCTGATAAAAAAGAAAAAACTAACAATATTCAATATAAGACATAATGAATGTAATCAAGACTCTCTAGACCCTGTCGGTTCACCCTGCTTCTGTAGAGCTTCCCACTCCTTCTTCCACCTGTAGTAACTTTGCTGGTTGCCAGCAAACTTTGGAAGGGCTGTGGCTTTCAGCTTTATTGCTGGCACTGGAGCTGTACGGTGGACAGTAGGCTCTTCAGAGTCTGTCTTGATTTTTGCAGCTTTGATGAAGGTGGCCTTGCGTGACACCAGCTGGGGAAGTTGCACTTCGAGCGCTGCCATTTGGTGATCAAAGTCTCTTTGCTCTGCAGCGGGAGCCCAGCGGTTCCAGTCATGGTGCGCTTCTTTTGCCTTCAGCACCAACATCTCAGTGCTTCAGCGTGAACTCCTATGCCTCCAGAGTCACGTCGAGCTGGGCAGAGGAGACGTTCTTGCAGTCAGTTTCAGCGATGTGTAGGGCAAGGGGCAGCTCTTTTTCCCCATACGATTCCCAGGGTGTTTGTTGAATTAGGAGCTTTGCTTCTTTAGTCCTCTGCTTACAGTATGCCTCTATCTTCTCCAGGTCTGCTTTCTTCTTGGCGCCTAGGTCCTCTACAGTGGCTGCGTCTGAGGCTGCCTACATGGCAGAAGCAATCTCTTCGTTCGCTTCCATGAGTCTCGAGCTTTCTGCTGTAAGCTTGTTGAAGTTTTGCTTTAGCTCCTCCACAGTCATCTGAGTGTGTTCTTGTAATGCAGTGAGCAAGAAGGGAGAAAAGTCTTTTGGCTGTGGTTTGCTCTGTTTTCAGTTCTTCTAATGACTTCGCCATTTCGTTTCTTTTTTCAGGTGACTTCAAGCTTTATCCTCCAGGCCCCCAGGTGAAGTGTCTTCCCTCTCTGTTGGGTTGTGGCACGAGTGGAGTCTTGCTTCTTGGTCACTGGTTTCGTTTTTTCACTGGCAGTCGTCAGTTTCCACTGGTGCAGCAGTTTTTCACTGTCAAGTGTATGTGAGCATCATGGGTTTCCCACACTTGAAAGGGAAGGACTCGGACACAGGATTCCACTCGTCTTGTGTTTTATTGATTTTCAGTGGAGTTGACGTTGTAGTAGAATTGTGGTAGTAGTAAAATTATAGTAGGGTTTTTTCCAGAAGAAAAGGTAGAAGTAGAACCAGAAGTAGAAGGTGAAAAACAATTAAATGTATGAATAAATGCCTGTTTTTCTACAACAAAGCATGTATGGCCTGTTTTTCTACAACAAAGCCCAAGTTAATTAGGCAACAATATATAAATATTTATGTATAACGTAAGTTAAGTATATTTTAACCATTTTCAATCATTCATGCAATATGTTACTGAACAAACAAATGAACAGAAAACCAGTTCTAAACTAAGAACCATTTACTTCTAACCATTTTAACCATTAGCCCTTTAACAGGCAGTTTGTGCACTTTAACTGAAGATATTTTACTACACGCCACTGAGAAAGGAAACTGATGAAATTTAACTAATGTAATAAAGGACACACGTTAGCAACTACCAGCAAGCTATAAGTTTACTAAACATGGAAAGTTCAGTGGGCTTACCGGTAGCCTTTTTCGTCCTTTTTCCCCCGATGTGCTGTAAGGTTTGTGTTGGTAGCGAATTCTCTTTGCAACTGCTGTGCTGCTGCTTCGTTACAAACTGAACGCCAACTCTGCCTATTGTTCTAGAACAACTGCTGCCCTGCTAATTAGCGTTGTGATTGGCTTCACCGGGCGGCACGGTGGTGTAGTGGTTAGCGCTGTTACCTCACAGCAAGAAGGTCCTGGGTTCGAGCCCCGGGGCTGGCGAGGGCCTTTCTGTGTGGAGTTTGCATGTTCTCCCCATGTCCGCGTGGGTTTCCTCCGGGTGCTCCGGTTTCCCCCACAGTCCAAAGACATGCAGGTTAGGTTAACTGGTGACTCTAAATTGACCGTAGGTGTGAGTGTGAATGGTTGTCTGTGTCTGTGTCAGCCCTGTGATGACCTGGCGACTTGTCCAGGGTGTACCCCGCCTTTCGCCCGTAGTCAGCTGGGATAGGCTCCAGCTTGCCTGCGACCCTGTAGAAGGATAAAGCGGCTAGAGATAATGAGATGAGATTGGCTTCACCTGTTCAGCGCAGCGTGCTGGCAGCGTAGCACTGCGATTCAGCGTAGCAGGGAGTGGCGGAGGCAGCTGTCAATCATGTGAGCCTGCGTTCAGACATTCCTTGCGGCAGGTCGCCGCGACAGCAATCATAGATTTGAATCAGATTAATAAAGGAAATCTATCTTTTAACTCTCGTGTTCTTTACAGAAGTCTGCAGTGGGAGTCTGAGTGAATTATAACGTGGTATGCATTTGTATGTCTTATTTTCTTTCTGTGTCAAAGCAAGATGAAAGACAATGTGCACACTGAAAATAATCTCATCTCATTATCTCTAGCCGCTTTATCCTTCTACAGGGTCGCAAGCAAGCTGGAGCCTATCCCAGCTGACTACGGGCGAAAGGCGGGGTACACCCTGGACAAGTCGCCAGGTCATCACAGGGCTGACACATAGACACAGACAACCATTCACACTCACACCTATGGTCAATTTAGAGTCACCAGTTAACCTAACCTGCATGTCTTTGGACTGTGGGGGAAACCGGAGCACCCGGAGGAAACCCACGCGGACACGGGGAGAACATGCAAACTCCACACAGAAAGGCCCTCGCCGGCCCCGGGGCTCAAACCCAGGACCTTCTTGCTGTGAAGCGACAGCGCTAACCACTACACCACCGTGCCGCCCTGAAAATAATTCGGCAGTTTAATCTTTATAATGAGTATCAGGACTCAACATAACGACTTTACTGAGTGGCTGAGAAATGCAATAAGGGGACAGACTCAGAAAATATTACTCATCTCATCTCATTATCTGTAGCCGCTTTATCCTGTTCTACAGGGTCGCAGGCAAGCTGGAGCCTATCCCAGCTGACTACGGGCGAACGGCGGGGTACACCCTGGACAAGTCGCCAGGTCAGAAAATATTACTGAAACACTGAATATTACAAAATGATTCATACCACAAACCCCTTGGCTTTACACAAAACAAGAAATGCTGAAAAAATTTAATCATTTTAAAATTCCTTCCACCTATATACAAATTCCATAAAAAAAAATCCGCCCCTCACTTTAGTATGGCACGGACTGGTGGAGGATCTATAGACACATCACTGTACATGGAGGAACAGCTGGATCATGCACATTTTGATCTCTTTTTCCAGGGCCCTGTACTACGAACGGAGGTTAACCTACCCAGAAGTAACCCAGGGTTCCCCTGCTAAACCGGGGTTGACAAAACCTGGTTATCTTGTTTAGGGTTAAACGGTACTACGACGCCAGTTATGAAGTTGATTTGTTGAACCTGGTTTAACCTAATCAGGGTTAATGCGCGTTCACGTTAAAGGGGAGGTTATCAGCGCAAATCCCCACTGTTCACAATGGCACGGTCGCCGCACTTCACGGAGGAAGAATGCGCTGTCATAATGCAAAGCTACAAGGAGTTCAAAACAACATTAAGAGCAAAATCTAACACAGCGGCTGCCAATAAGGAGCGGCAAGCATGTTGGCAACGAATTGCCGATCGGGTAAATGCGTAAGTACATTCTCCCTTCTACATGTTCCAGAACAGAAGTATAGGACGAGAGAAAGCTTCATGATCAATCACAAGTCACAGAAAATGGTCCTTCGACGTGGCCCCAGTCATATATAGCTTGTTTAATGTCCGAAAAATCCTGAATAAAATTTGGTATGGTAAATTCATGGAGTAGCCTGCTTAAGCTGATATGTGCACAGAGTCACATGAATTAGGATGACTGACTGTTCAGTCCCTTTGACTAAGTTGGTGTATGTCCTGTGAACATTTCAGAGGCAACAGCAGTGCCAAATGCACCTGGCAACAGGTGAAAATGAAATATAAAAACATCATTCATAATGGTGTGTGTGTGTGTGTGTGTGTGTGCAAGCAAGTATTCATTTGCCTTTTATTTATTCAAGTTTTATCTGTTTGCCTAATAGTTCAAATTGTTTTGTATATAGTTTATAATGTTGTTGTGTGATATTAATGATAATATTGTGGGAAAACTACTTTGCACGGACGTTCATTTAATTTATTCTATCGTCATTTTGTTTGTTCTATTTTTGTGTATTTTATTTATTTATCTGTTTGTCTAGTTTTATCTATTTTTCTAATTTTTTGCATTAAGTTTTTTTTCCTATTAAAATAATGTGTTCTTGTTAACTTTATCTGACTGTTTAGTTGTATCTATTTTTGTTACAATTTCAATATAGAAAGTTTGTTTTTTTTCTATTAAAATGTTCTTGTGTGATAACTAGTTCTTGTTATATTTATTGTAGTTGTATCTATTTTGTATCTCAGACTTAAATATTTTTGTAAAACAAGTGTTTTTCTATAAAATATTCTTGCGTTCTTGGTAACTATGTTCTTGAGTGGTTTTTTTTTTTTTTTTTTTTTTTTAACAGAAAAGCCGTTCTGCATGGACATTCATTGAAGCCCTCATTGTTTTTTAATGGTTATTTATGAGCATTTAGGGGTTACAATAATGTAAGTCTAGGTTGCTTTATATAAAAGGTATGTCCAGAAATATTGATGTCACTGTCTAAGCAGAGGGATCTGGCTTCTTTAGACGCTGTCTTCTTAAAACTGAATAAATATTTAAAAAGAGCCAAATGAGCCAGTCTTTTGAACGGCTCTTTTCAAAGAACGGATCACAAAGATGAGGATCCCATCATAGAGCCATAAATCCCATCTCTAATCTGCACTCCGATATCGCACGGGTTATCCAGGTACGCTGGCATTGTCTCTAAAGGAAATGTCGGTGGAGAGGTGGTGTTTAAAAAGGGTGTGGTTAATCGGAAACCTCGGGTTAACCAAGAACATAACCTGAGACGAGCAGGTTTGAGATGCAGCATAGGTTGCCATGGCAGCATACCTCGGTTTGAACATAGCCAACTTTCATAGTATGGGTTAATCGGGAAGTTACGCTGCACGTGATCAAGTTACTCTCGAAGTTACCCTGGTAAGCCAGAAAACCCACTTCGTAGTACAGGGCCCAGGTTTCAATAGAACAAAAAATAAACAAATGAAAAAAAAAACAATACACATTCGACTCTTAAAATATTACTTAAGGTTAATCATTTATGTTCAGACTTTAGTTCGTCATTAACACACACAGTCAGTTAGCCTAGTAAACTAGACCCACCCGCCTAGCGGCCAAAAATATTTTTGCCTGCGAGTGGGTCTAGCCTCGCACCATATAAACAAAAACACCCCGGGCATCAAATCGTGCCCGCCAATCACAACGCAAGGTATTTGTTTGGATTCTTTGGGCGGGCTTTTGCAGGAGTGACGACAAGGCTGCGTGACGCTGGAGAAAGCACAACAGGAAAGATGGCTATGGCTATTGAACAGCGCTCATTTGACTCCGCTTTGGAATCAGTTTTAGAAGAATTAGACTTGGAGTTTTCGTTGAAACATGAGCAGGAAGAGGCTCTCCGCTCATTCCTTTTCAAGAAGGACATTTCGCTGTCACATTTAGTCTGGCTTGCCAGGCTACTCCCCCACTGCTTTCTGTCGCTCTGACTACGTCACAGTCACTGTTGCGCTGATTGGTCAGAGCGTTGGCCTATACGCACAGAGACAGTTTGAAAGACAACGGGTTGTTCCTACCCACACCCTTCAGAAATGTCTACGACCGAGACCAGACTAAATATTCACATTGTTAGCCTGGCAAGCCAGACTAAGTCAGTAGAGAGAACAGTCAAAGTCTCACTATAAAGGTTTTAAAAAGAAATGAAAGTGTAATTTAGTAGTTTACCTCTTTTTTTTTTAATTGTGGAAATCCATCAGGTTGGTCAGGATTACACTGATCCATCTTTCACCATGCGGAAAGAAAAGTTATTGTTCACGGAAAGACAGCTGTGTACAACCAGGCCTGATCTCTTCTGCTGTAATGTTGAGTTCACAGAACAGTTTCACTCCCCCCCCCCCCCCCCATTCTCCATACCTGACATTAAAATAGAAAAATCTTTCTCTTTTCACCAAAAGTCCTTGTTCCCTTGGAATTAATCTCATTTTTTTAAAAAACAACAAAAAAAGTGTTCTGTTTGTTCAGCCGCACTTTGAAAAAGGTGTCGAAGCTCCAGAAACTCACTGTTGGAAAGGTAGAACATATTCAGGCGGATTCACAGCCACACGGAATGTAAACAGGTTGAACAGGTGAGGAGACTCAACTTCCCAGAAGATTCCTTGAGTAAAGTCATGAATAATGAATGATACATGGATTAAAATCAGTGTGGTTTTGTTTATTTGCTTTTGTAGCAGGGTTCTCTCTGGTTCCTCTACACCTCTGTTGTTTAACTGCAGTCACACCGTCTGCACCTGGGAGAAGCTCCATCATACAATCTACTCTTAGGAGTATTTCTGCGTGTGCATTATGTTTCATGGTAGCTCATTAGGAATTGTGCTTTGGTCTTTCAGGTTCATTAAATGCATGCGCACCCACACACACAGATAGATAGGAGTGCCTTGCAAAAGTATTCATACCCCTTGAACTTTTTCACATTTTTCCACCTTGCAACCACGAACTTAAAAGTTTGTTATTGAGATTTTATGTGATAGACCAACACAGAGTAGCACAATTGTGAAGTGAAACGAAAATGATAAATGGTCTTCAAAATTTAACAAATAAAAATCTGAAAAATGTGGTGTGCATTAGTATTCAGCCCCCTGTACTCTGATACCTCTAAATACAATCCAGTGCAATCAATTGCCTTCAGAAGTCGTCTAATTAGTTAATAGAGTCCTACTGTGTGTAATTTACTCTCAGCATGAATACACTTGTTCGATGAAGGCCTCAGTGGTTTGTTAGAGAACATTGAAGTAGAGGTCTGCGCGGGTCGGATTTTTCAGTCCCGCTCCCGCCCGCGCCCGCATTGTGCAGTCACGCCCGCGCCCGCAAAGAATTATGATTTTCAGTCCCACTCCCGCCCGCGCCCACAAAAAAATTATGATTTTCAGTCCCGCTCCCGCCCGCAAATCCCGCATGATGCAGATGTTCGTGTTATTTCTCAGGAAAGTTCTTGTCTTGACACAGCGTGATGGTGCCCCGCCCCCTACTTAGATGGATTTGAACATAAATATCTACAGCTCACGTTCACGTTTGTTATTATTTACCTTGTTTCTGAATTCAGCATGTAGTGTCTCTAATAATAAATAATTAGTGCTGTCAAGCTATTAAAATATTTAATCGCGAATCACACATTTTTATCACATGAGAAACCATTGCAATTCTCTGATCAGCATAAAAAAGTGAATGGGCTTGCTTTGTACCAAGGTTGGTGGTGTTGTGTTTTTTTTTATTGCAAAGCAGAGCTAACAAGAGGAGTAAACTTCACTCTTCTTCCACTTCAGTCAGTGAAGTGATTTCCTGCTTGAGTTAGTCTACAGCTCTATCAGAGAGACAGGTTACACAGTGACGGTAGGCTTGACATGCTTGATTATAATATAAAGTACACTATTATATTAACTTTAAGTTGTTCGTTGATAAATATTGCATTGAGTCTGATCTTTACTGTTTCATCTCACTTAACACATTTCGTACTTTTACACTTTTTCTGCCTGTTGATGCGTCGCGCTGTCCAATCAGAGGCGGCCAAATTTGCATATTACAGGAAGGATTTCTGGGATAGCATTGAGTTTACAGACGCTGTCTTCTTAAAACTGAATAAATATTTAAAAAGAGCCAAATGAGCCAGTCTTTTGAATGGCTCTTTTCAAAGAACGGATCACAAAGATGCGGATCCCATCAAAGAGCCATAAATCCCATCTCTACTAGTTTCAAAAGCTTATGAAAAACCTACATCATGTCACAGAGCGTTAATCTCGCGATAAAAAAAATTATCGCCGTTAAAATTGAGTCAAGTTAACACGATAATAATGCGACATTTTTTTACAGCACTAATAATAATAATAAAAGACAGGCAAGCACGTAATTCCAAGTGGAAATTTGGTATATTTATTGTTCAGCCATACAAAACATTAGGCTAACCCAGTTTACATTTGTTAAGCATTTCTAACTAGAATATCCTATAGAATACCCTATAAGCATAGCATATATAAACGTTATAACAAAACACAGTCCTAGCCTACTTATCACAGCAAGCAAAGGGCAGCTGATTTCCATCCGCGTCGTACACGAGTGAGAACGACTTCCAAATGTCCGATTTCAGGACTCTTGACTTAACGGTAAATGTACCTCTTTTTAAAGCAGCACTTAATTTTGAAGCACTGAGAGATTCAGGCTACGTTTACATTAGACCGTATCTGTCTCGTTTTCTTCGCGGATGCACTGTCCGTTTACATTAAACCGCCTGGAAACGCCAGGAAACGGGAATCCGCCAGCGTCCACGTATTCAATCCAGATCGTGTCAGCTCCGGTGCTGTGTAAACATTCAGAATACGCAGATACGCTGTGCTGAGCTCTAGCTGGCGTCTCATTGGACAACGTCACTGTGACATCCACCTTCCTGATTCGCTGGCGTTGGTCATGTGACGCGACTGCTGAAAAACGGCGCGGACTTCCGCCTTGTATCACCTTTCATTAAAGAGTATAAAAGTATGAAAATACTGCAAATACTGATGCAAATACTGCCCATTGTGTAGTTATGATTGTCTTTAGGCTTGCCATCCTTCCACTTGCAAGTAGTAAGTGATATGCACTGGGATCACACACACAGCGGCTCAGTCCCGAATCACTGCTCGTGCACTTCACTCGCGCGCTGTGTGAGCTGCGCAGGGCCGGAGTGCGCACCCTCCAGAGGGCACTCGCTGTTCAGGGCGGAGTGATTTGGAGTGCAGGATGCCTGCGGAGCCGAGCGTATTCGTGTATTGGCGTTGCTGTGTGCACGCAAATCGTGTATTGATGTTGCTGTGTGCACACTAATCGTTTTAAAAATGTTAATCTGATGATCCGCTGATACGGTCTAATGTAAACATGGGCTCAGTAAAGGAGCTCTGCTCTTCTGCCATGATCGGAGATCTCAAACACGGAAGAGGAAAAGAATCAAGAAACGAACGAGAGATATTTATCCTCTCCTGAATCAGAATCATAATTCTGATGACCAGCTCATCTAAGGTGTCATTGAGGCATCATGTTAGTGTGGGTCACTGGAGGCTGGGTGTGAACTGCGAGTCATTAGAGTGATCAAAGGATTTCCCGTTAGGGTGATCAATGGCAAATTTAAGATGCCATTCCTCACTCAATCTGGCAATCTGACTCTCTCTGCAAATTTAGGCATCTTAAAATGTTTTTATTAATGCCAAATAAAATATCCAGCACAAATTATATATGATAGACATAAATTAATAATTTATAAATTTTATTTCAAACACGTTTTTAGTTAGCGGGACTGCAGCTTATCACGGCTCCCGCCCGCGCCGCATATGTGCACTCCCGCTCCTGCCCGCGCGCATATGTGCATTTCCGGTCCCGCCCGCGCCCGCAATGAGCTTTCAAAATTTGTCCCGCGCCGCACTGCTTTGCGGCGGGTCCTGTGAGTCCCACGGGACTCCCGCGGGAGTGCAGGGCTCTACATTGAAGAACAAACAGCATCATGAAGACCAAAGAACTCACCAGACAGGTCAGGGATAAAGTTCTGGAGAAGTTTAAAGCAGGGTTAGGTTATAAAAAAATATCCCAAGCTCTGAACATCTCAAGAAGTACTGTTCAATCCATCATTCAAAAATGGAAAAAGTATGGCACAACTGCAAACCTACCAAAACATGGCTGTCCACCTAAACTGACAGAGCGAGCAAGGAGAGCACTGGTCAGAGAAGCAACCAAGAGGCCCATGATCACTCTGGAGGAGCTGCAGAAATCCACAGCTCAGGTGGGAGAATCTGTGCACAGGACAACTATAAGTTGTACACTCCACAAATCTGGCCTTTTTGGAAGAGTGGCAAGAAGAAAGCCATTGTTGAAAGACAGGCATAAGAAGCCATGTAGGGGACACAGCAAACATGTGGAAGAAGGTGCTTTGGTCAGATGAGACCAAAGTTGAACTTTTTGGCCTAAATGCAAAGCGCTATGTGTGGTAGAAAACTAACACTGCTCATCACCCTGCACCCACCATCCCCACTGTGAAACATGGTGGTGGCAGCATCATGCTATGGGGATGCTTTTCTTCAGCAGGGACAGGGAAGCTGGTCAGAGTTGATGAGAAGATGGATGGATCTAAATACAGGGCAATCCTGGAAGAAAACCTGTTGGAGGCTGCAAAAGACTTGAGACTGGGAAGGAGATTCACCTTCCAGCAAGACAATGACCCTAAACATACAGTCAGAGCTACAATGGAATGGTTTAGATCAAAGAATATTCATGTGTTAGAATGGCCCAGTCAGAGTCCAGACCTAAATCCCAAAGATCATTTGTGGCAAGACTTGAAAATTGCTGTTCACAGACGCTCTCCATCCAATCTGGCTGAGCTTGAGCTATTTTGCAAAGAAGAATGAGCAAAAATTTCAGTGTCTAGATGTGCAAAGCTGTTAGAGACATACCACAAAAGACTTGCAGCTGTAATGGCAGCAAAAGGTGGCTCTACAAAGTATTGACGCAGGGGGGCTGAACACTAATGCACACCACATTTTTCAGATTTTTATTTGTTTAAAATTTTGAAGCCCATTTATCATTTTTGTGTCACTTCTTATTATGTGCTACTCTGTGTTGGTCTATCACATAAAATCTCAATATAAAAACTTAAGTTCGTGGTTTTAAGGTGGAAAAATGTGAAAAAGTTCAAGGGGTATGAATACTTTTGCAAGGCACGATAGATAGATAGATAGATAGATAGATAGATAGATAGATAGATAGATAGATAGATAGATAGATAGATTCAATCTCACTATAAGAAAGTGTGAAGACCTTCATATATATATGTATATATATATGTGTGTGTGTGTGTGTGTGTGTGTGTGTGTGTGTGTGTGTGTGTTATTTGCCAGCTGGGAGGTCCGTATGGTGAAATAACGTGACCGAGGTGTTGAAAGTACTGAGCGAGGTCCTCTGAGCCGAGGTCAGTATTCAAGGCCGAGGTCATGGTATTTCATCATACGGACCGACCTTAAGCTGGTAAATAATATTTTTTTCTTTACCAAATTCTAACAGAAAACGAAAGTGCCCGAAAGGGAAAACCGAGCCGAGACGCCATTTTTGAATCCTCATTCACGGCTGTAATGCAAATGGCTTCCTCCTCGGTATACAAGTGCACTTCCATGGCAGGAACTAAAAAAATTTTTTTTGCCGCCTATGTAGTCCCCTATTTATACAAATAGGAGTCATTCAGGATTCAGCCATGTTTTTGCTCGGCGTTAGCAACAGTTACAGGTTTTTAGAATTCTCCTCAAATGTTTTATTTTATTTCTTCCTCAGGGTAGTAAAACTCGCTTTTGCTGTGAACACTGTCGTTATCGCTATCCATGCTGTAAAATTAATGCGATTCTCCTAAGAAATGCTGGCAAAAATGTATAAGCTTTTTGATAAATCTTATAAAAAAAGATAAATGTTGACAAAAAATGCTACTATGTTTGTTGTTGTTGTGAACGAGCGAGTCGCCAGAGGTCCGTAACCGGGGTCTGTACTGTAGGATACAGACCTGCTCGCCAGCCAATCAGAGCGCAGGATTTGGACCGCGAAAAAAATAATTATGCTTATTACACAGAAATCTTCTCATCTCATATTATCTGTAGCCGCTTTATCCTGTTCTACAGGGTCACAGGCAAGCTGGAGCCTATCCCAGCTGACTACGGGCGAAAGGCGGGGTACACCCTGGACAAGTCGCCAGGTCATCACAGGGCTGACACATAGACACACAACCATTCACAGTGGGCACCGCTTGAATGCTCCGCTAAGGCCAGCCAACCACAAACCTTATTTCATGCTTGCTGTGGATCGACAGCTGAAGCCAACCAATGACAAACATATGAGGGCGGGAGTGAGGGAAACGGAGACCGAAGCGCTCGCACACTACAGACACAGCAGAGAAATTAAAAAGAGATAAAGAAAATGAGTGTGGAAGATAATGCGGCCGGTGGCGGTGCAGAATCTGACTTGGTGCCAAAACATAAATCATCCTCCATTATTTGGAGGTATTTTGGATTCAAAAAGGACGATGTTAACCAGAGTGAAGTGTTGTGCAGGTCGTGCTTAGCAAAAATTGCGACGAAGCAAGGTAGCACAACAAACATGTTTCACCATAGAAGTTGTGCTGCCTGTAACTACCTCTGTTCTGTTAGTAGCAAATGCATTTTCTGCGTACAGTTATGTGATCTTTTGAAGAATATAAGATGTTGCACTTCAAAGCACTTTCAATGTTCCACCAGCTGCTGCATCTGTTATTGTTAAAGCAGAGCTGCAGTAAAATGTTTGATTTGTAATTTATTTATTCGTAATTTGTTAATGTTGATGACTGGCAGTGAGTTCTTAAAAATAAAACTGCATTTCCACATTTTTTTGTATTATGATGTTTGTTACAGCCATTTTGATATTTTATGTTTTTGGAAAAGTTAATATTTTGGTTTCGAAAATTGAAATTGCTTTAAGTAGCGTCATGAAGAAATAAGGACATGAATTGAGATTTAATTTGTTTTCTTTACGTTGTAATGCCCATTGTCATAATGACATCATGGTATCATAGGTGAAAGGTCATATGGGCGGGGATGGAGTGGAGTGGGGCGATGGAAAATGCAGCCAGTTTTCTCACACTGTTTTGACCATGCTTTATATTACTTTTTGATCATTTTACAATTCTTTCATTAAGTTTGGCATTACAGCCTAATTTACAACCAGTTTTCATTCAGAGTTTTCTACCCAAATGGACGCAATAAATTATTTTTGTTACCGTTTCATGGAATATGCGTTCAATCCGGGCCAGGCCTAGCATTTTCATCCCCATGGATTTAACAATGGAAATCATCGCCACAATAATGTCAAAACAGTATAAGGATTGATGGATGTGGACTTTTGGACTTGGAAAAGCTAACGTTATATTGATCTTCAGATTTGTATCAACTATCCGTGAGTACGACGGTCTTAAAGTAATGTCGGGCTGCCGAGCCTAAAAGCTTGACCTGTCAGCTGAGCGCGCAAATAAGGAAACAAAGCTTGAATTAAGTTGAATTTTTTCCGGATATAGCGGAGCTTTGAACTACAAGTGTACATTTTTAAAAATGGTAGAAAAGGATGTAGACAATGGGGAAGCGATGGCTGAGAAGGAAAAGAAATAGTTTAAGTTGATCGGAAGTCGCAGAGGAAAATTAGGTGTTCTTACAAGAAAGCGTAATGAAACAGATGCTCTTATTGAAGCCGGTGATACAAAAGAAGAAGTAAAAGCACAAGTTGGGGATTTTATGCGTTATTTGGATGAATTTAATGTATTACAAGAGTCGGTCCAAGCTTTATTACCGCATGAAGAAAAGGCTTATGACCAAAACGACTGGTTTGAGCCAAAAGCGTCGCGGTTTAAAGAGTTTCTGAATGGCATTGAATTCTGGTTAAAGGCTGACGAAGTTGAGGCGGGTGCAGTTGAAAAACATCCCGATGAATTGCATGGTGAACTTGATGAGTCTGTGGCCGTGGCCGAGTCACCTCATGACAGTGTTTCTCAGGCCACAGCGGCAAAGCCACCTAGCAGGGTTTCCAGTCAGGGCAGCAAAGGCTCTGACGTGCTGTATTGATGGTACAAGCGCAGTCTATGGACAAACAACTCAAACTCGAAATGGAGGAATTGCGAATAAAATCAGCAAAGAAAAGGCTTCAGTTGCAAGCAAAAATAGCCGAAGCTGCTATTCGAGTGCTTTCTGAAACCGAACTTTTGCCCGCTGACCTCGCTACGCCATCTGGTACTTCAACAGAATATATCGTGCCAACAACAAAAAAGAAAGCTCACACAAAGGAACACATATTGCCTTTTCACAGTAGCACAAGCAAACATAAACTTGACTTTACTCAAACTGAGCTTAAAACTGAACCTCACTGCTCATCCTCAAATGATAAACAAATGCCAGTCCAAAAGACTATAATAAAATCACCAGAATACAGCCCAAACTCAAATAATAGCACCTCTTTGCTGAATGTTATGAAAAAACAAAACGAAATTACAGAATTACTTCCAAAGCAACATGTATTGTCTCAATTACCACAAAGAGAAATACCCGTCTTTCATGGAGACCCACTTCAGTTCCGATCATTTTTAAAATCTTTTGAACAAACAGTTGAAACAAAAATTGATAATATGCAACAAAGGCTTTATTACCTGGAACAGTATACCTCCGGAGAGCCAAGGAACCTTGTAAGAAGCTGCTTTCATTTACCACCAGACAGAGGATACAAGGAGGCCAAAGAACAACTCGAATGGCATTTTGGAAACGAAATTAAAGTTGCGTCTGCTTTTTTTGGACAAGGCATTGAAGTGGCCTGCTGTTAAGTCAGAGGATGCATTAAGCCTCAGGTCATATGCAATTTTTTTGAAAAGCTGCCATAATGCCATGGGAGAAATGGAGTACACTGTGGATCTTGAAACACCTTCCAACTTAAGTCATTGTTTCAAAGTTTCCTTTCAAACTTAGGGAGAAATGGCGAGCTGTTGTCAGCAACATTTATAAGAAGCATAAACAAAGAGCCACATTCATAGATCTACTCGCCTTTATTGACAAACAAGCACGAATTATGCTGGATCCAATTTTTGGTGAAATACAGAACCCAGTGAATAAAGCACCAGAACTAAGACAAAACAAAGTCTACTTAAGAACAAACAAGGAGAGCAGTTTTGCTACAGCTGCTACAGTTGCATCAATGCCAGTGCCTGAGCAAACAAAGGTGTATTTACAAACAAATAAACAATCCTCAAATGTTACCAGTTCAAGTGCATTTACAAAGCCATGCATGTTCTGCAACAGAAACCACCCCATGAACGTGTGTGAAACACTTCAAAATAAACCAAACAATGATAAAGTGGAGGTTTTTTTAAGGATAAAGGACTATGCTTTGGATGCATGCAAAAGGGACATATAAACAAAAATTGTCAGAAATGTCTGTTGTGCAACACCTTTAAACAAAATCATCCAACAATTCTGCATATACAAACCAAGGGAAATCAAAGGAAGTCTCGGACTGAAACAAGGGCATCTACAAGTACCACAAGTCCCAATGCAGTCCTTTCGTTGGCGACCGGTAGTAATACTGGGGCCGGAAGGAAAGAATGTGCTCTGGCAATCGTACCTGTTAAATGGCCCTTTTCCACTACCCTTTTTCAGCTCACTTCAGCTCACTTCAGCCCGACACGGCTCGCGTTTCGACTACCAAAAACCAGCACGACTCAGCTCGCTTCAGCCCTGCTTAGCCCCTAAAACTCGCACGGTTTTGGAGTGGGGCTGAAGCGAGCCAAACCGAGCCGAGTGAGGCTGGGGGCGTGAGGAGACACTCCCCTGTGCACTGATTGGTGAGGAGGAGTGTCCTCACATGCCCACACACGCCCCGCGAGCACGCTGGGATCTGTAAACACCGCAAACCCGGAAGAAGAAGAATTACAAATTACGAGAATTTCTGAAGCCTTATGCGCCTCGCCTCATCTATACGCTCTTGCCAGTATCTGTTGGCGTTGTCGGTGACAACAAGCCACAGAACCAAGACCAGCAACACTAACAACTCCATGTCCTCCATGTTTATTGTTTACTATTAGGGTCGTGAGACTACCGCTTAAAAGCTCACTGATGTCACTGTTTGCGCTGCTTAACGACATCACCTGACGTCCACCCACTTTCGCTAACTCCACCCAATGTGTCCACCCACTTCCAGCCAGCACGGTTCAGCGCGGTTGTAGTCGAAATGCAACTCCAACAGCCCCGCTCAGCCCGACTCAGCACGGCACGGCTCAGCCCGACTCAGCCGCGTTTGTAGTGGAAAAGCGGCAAAAGTAAAGTTGGATAAAGGAACAAAATGCATAGAATCATATGCCTTTTTGGATCCAGGGAGTTCGGCAACTTTTTGTACTGAAGAGCTGACCAAACAGCTTGCAGCCCCTGGAAAGAAAATGGAGATCATCTTGAAAACAATGGGCCAAGAAAAAACCCTGTCCACATATAGAGTTTCTGGCTTGGAAGTAGCTGCACTGGACAGTGAAAACTCTCAAACTCCCCGATGTTTTTACTCAAAAGCAAATCCCTGTGACACACGATGACATCCCAGAACTAAAAGATATAAGAAAGTGGCCTTACCTTAAGGAGGTTGACATCACTCCTATCAGCGCTGGCATTGGGCTGCTGATCGGTGTCAATACTCCAAGAGCGTTAGAGCCTTGGAAGATTATCAACAGCGTTGGCAGCGGACCTTATGCAGTGAAAACCCTTCTCGGCTGGGTTATCAATGGCCCGCTAGGCTTTGATGGAAGCATGAATGGTGCTTGCACTACAGTCAATAGAATATCCATTGTGAATTTGGAGAATCTGTTAATAAAGCAATATAGTGAAGATTTTATGGAACAACATTATGGAGAACAGACTGAATTGTCACAGGATGATGAGCAGTTTTTGGAGATTGTATCCAATTCAGCTGAACTTCAAAGTGGTCACTACCATCTGAAACTTCCATTCTGTAATACCAGTGTGAACATGCCCAATAACAGGCAAATTGCCCATTAAAGGGCTCAGAACTTGGTAAAGAGATTTGAAAAGGACCAAGCATTCTTCAATGAGTACAAGGCCTTTATGAATGAGGTTATGGTAAAGGGATATGCTGAAGTTGTTCCTCAGAGTGAGCTGCAGCCCAAACCTGGCAAGCTGTGGTACTTGCCACACCATGGTGTCTACCACCCATGCAAACACAAGCTGCGTGTGGTTTTTAACTGTGCAGCAGTTTATGGTGGAACCTCTCTGAATAAGGAACTTCTTCAAGGTCCTGACTTGACGAACACCCTTCTTGGTGTGCTACTCCGCTTCCGTTTGGGCTCTGTCGCATTCATCACTGATATAGAAGGGATGTTTCATCAGGTTCGCGTGGCGAAGGAACACCTAGACTTCTTGCGCTTCCTCTGGTGACCTGATTGGGACATCTCCAAAGATCTCGTCGAACACAGAATGCTGGTGCATATCTTTGGCGCAGTTTCCTCACCCAGCTGTGCAACATTTGCCTTGCAAAAAACTGCAGATGACCACCAGCATGAATATTCAGAGGACGTCACAAACACCATCAGGCATAATTTCTATGTTGACGACTGTCTGAAGGCAGTTGGCAGCACAGAGCAGGCATTGCTGCTCTTTCACCAACTTAATGAGTTGTGCACAAAAGGAGGCTTCCATCTGAACAAATGGATCAGCAATGATCATACAGTCCTCGCTGCAATCCCTGAGAAAGACAGAGCTAAAGTGCAAACCTTAGATCTGAGCAAGGAACAACTTCCAATGGAAAGAGCCCTTGGTGCTTAATGGAATGTGGAAAAGGATCAGTTTACCTTCAGCATAGCCATCAAGTTACACTAGATAACCAGAAGGGGAATTCTCTCTGTCGTCTGTTCAATCTACGACCCCTTAGGTTTCCTGGCTCCCATCACACTGGTGGCAAAGCAGATCCTGCAAAGATTATGCAAGATGAAATTGAGTTGGGATGAGAGAATCCCTCAGGATGTTGCACAGGCCTGGGAAAGTTGGCATAGCATGCTTCACCTTCTGGGCACTCTGGGAGTTAATAGAAGCTTTATCCCCTCAGGCTTTGGTCACATTACATCTGCACAGCTGCATCACTTTTGTGATGCTAGTGAGGTGGGCTATGGCGCAGTGTCCTACCTTCGGCTCACAAATGGTGACGGTGACATCTGCGTGTCCTTCATTTTTGGCAAAGCCAGAGTGGCACATCTCAAGTGCACAACCATCCCCAGAATGGAGCTTGCTGCAGCAGTCTTGGCGGCATGTCTGGACCATATGCTGAGAACAGAATTGCATTTGTTGTTGTCAGACTCAGTTTTTTGGTCGGACAGCATGACTGTTTTGCAATACATTGCCAACAGAACCAGAAGATTCAAGACCTACGTCGCCAATCGTATCTCTCTCATCCACTCTCTGTCAAACATAGAACAATGGAGGCACATCTCTTCAAAGGAGAACCCAGCTGATGCAGCGTCACGTGGCTTATCAGTCAAGGCCTTCCTCCAGTGCCAAACATGGCTCAATGGACCACAGTTTCTTCAAGCTCACATATAGTGGCCAGAAGTGGTTGAAGATGTAAATGATATTCCGGAGGACGACCCTGAAATAAAGCAGGAAGTTTTTATCCACGCCATAGACGTTCTGCCAATGGAGTCTTGCCCCACTACTAAGCTGCTCTATTACTTTTCAAGGTGGGCAGACCTAAACCAGGCAGTTGCTTGGATTTTAAAGTTCAAAGACACACTAAAACAAAAGTGTGATAAAAAGATAGGAACAAATGTCGGCAAAACTTGATCCCAAAATAAAAGGGGAAAGAGCTTACCGGCTAACTGTAGATGACCTGGAAAAGGCTGAACAGGCCATAGTCAATTGTGTTCAAAGACAACACTTTTCTAAGGAAGTTTCACTTCTGAGTGATGGAAAGGCCATAAAGAAGACCGGTCCCTTACACAAGCTGGATCCTGTGTTGGTAAATGGCACACTAAGAGTTGGGAGTCAATTGAGCAAGTCTGCATTACCCGAAGAGGCAAAACATCCTGCCATCCTGCCTAAGAGTGGTCACATCTCCAAGCTCATTCTCCGCAGGGTTCATGAGAAGATTGGGCATGGCGGGAGGAATCATATGCTCTCCACACTCCGCAGGCAGTTTTGGATTCCTCATGCCAATGCACTGGCAAGAAAGACCATCAGGGAATGCATGATGTGCCGCCGCTCATGTCAAAGGCCCGGACAACAGAAAATGGCTGATCTCCCACCTGATAGGCTCATCATGGACCTTCCTCCATTTACACATGATGGACTACTTTGGACCTATTGAAGTAAAGAAAGGAAAGAATACTGTAAAAAGATATGGAGTCATCTTTACATTGTCCATCCTGAGGTGGCCTATACACTCGGTACAGATTCCTGCATCAATGCCATAAGAAGATTCATCTGTAGGAGGGGGCAGGTGAAGGAGATCAAATCAGACAATGGCACAAATTTTATAAGTGCAAATTGTGAATTCAAGCGAGCAATGCAAAACCTGAATCAAAACAAAATCCATACCACACTTGCACAGGATGGGATCAAGTGGAGTTTTAATCCTCCTCATGGAGCACACCACGGAGGAGTATGGGAGCGTTTGGTGCAGCAAACTAAAAGGATCCTCTGTTCTGTCACAAAAGAACAAATAGTTGATGATGAGGCCCTCCATACAATATTCTGTGATGTTGAGGCTGTGTTGAATGATAGACCAATTACACCATCAAGTGATGATCCAAATGACCTTGAAGCGCTAACACCAAATCACCTCTTACTGTTAAAAGGAAAACCCATTATCCCACCTGGCCTGTTTGATAAACACAAAACAAAGGCGCTGGAAACAAGTACAATATCTCAGTGACCTGTTTTGGAAAAGATGGATGAAAGAATATCTTCCACTGATGCAACAGCATTAGAAGTGGAACAGACCCCAAAGAAACTTCTCAGTTGGAGATCTAGTTCTTTTAGTTGATGAGAGTGCTCCAAGAAATTCATGGCCTCAAGGGCGCATTACAGACACAATAAGAGATGCTAAAGGCTTTGTATGTAAAGTACGTGTTAGAACACAGAGCAATGAATTTGAAAGCCCCATAACCAAGCTATGTCTCTTACTTGAAGGTAATTGAGTTTTTGGAAACTTGGGTTTATTGATTTAATGTGCAATCTCATTTATATAAGAAATGAAATGAAGAGTGTACAACCCCGATTCCAAAAAAGTTGGGACAAAGTACAAATTGTAAATAAAAATGGAATGCATTGATGTGGAAGTTTCAAAATTCCATATTTTATTCAGAATAGAACATAGATGACATATCAAATGTTTAAACTGAGAAAATGTATCATTTAAAGAGAAAAATTAGGTGATTTTACATTTCATGACAACAACACATCTCAAAAAAGTTGGGACAAGGCCATGTTTACCACTGTGAGACATCCCCTTTTCTCTTTACAACAGTCTGTAAACGTCTGGGGACTGAGGAGACAAGTTGCTCAAGTTTAGGGATAGGAACGTTAACCCATTCTTGTCTATTGTAGGATTCTAGTTGCTCAACTGTCTTAGGTCTTTTTTGTCGTATCTTCCAAAAGATGCGCCAAATGTTTTCTATGGGTGAAAGATCTGGACTGCAGGCTGGCCAGTTCAGTACCCGGACCCTTCTTCTACGCAACCATGATGCTGTAATTGGTGCAGTATGTGGTTTGGCACTGTCATGTTGGAAAATGCAAGGTCTTCCCTGAAAGAGACGTCGTCTGGATGGGAGCATATACTGCTCTAGAACCTGGATATACCTTTCAGCATTGATGGTGTCTTTCCAGATGTGTAAGCTGCCCATGCCACACGCACTAATGCAACCCCATACCATCAGAGATGCATGCTTCTGAACTGAGCACTGATAATAACTTGGGTCGTCCTTCTCCTCTTTAGTCCGAATGACACGGCGTCCCTGATTTCCATAAAGAACTTCAAATTTTGATTCGTCTGACCACAGAACAGTTTTCCACTTTGCCACAGTCCATTTTAAATGAGCCTTGGCCCAGAGAAGACGTCTGCGCTTCTGGATCATGTTTAGATACGGCTTCTTCTTTGAACTATAGAGTTTTAGCTGGCAACGGCGGATGGCACGGTGAATTGTGTTCACAGATAATGTTCTCTGGAAATATTCCTGAGCCCGTTTTGTGATTTCCAATACAGAAGCATGCCTGTATGTGATGCAGTGCTGTCTAAGGGCCCGAAGATCACGGGCACCCAGTATGGTTTTCCAGCCTTGACCCTTACGCACAGAGATTCTTCCAGATTCTCTGAATCTTTTGATGATATTATGCACTGTAGATGATGATATGTTCAAACTCTTTGCAATTTTACACTGTCGAACTCTTTTCTGATATTGCTCCACTATTTGTCGGCGCAGAATTAGGGGGATTGGTGATCCTCTTCCCATCTTTACTTCTGAGAGCCGCTGCCACTCCAAGATGCTCTTTTTATACCCAGTCATGTTAATGACCTATTGCCAATTGACCTAATGAGTTGCAATTTGGTCCTCCAGCTGTTCCTTTTTTGTACCTTTAACTTTTCCAGCCTCTTATTGCCCCTGTCCCAACTTTTTTGAGATGTGTTGCTGTCATGAAATTTCAAATGAGCCAATATTTGGCATGAAATTTCAAAATGTCTCACTTTCGACATTTGATATGTTGTCTATGTTCTATTGTGAATACAATATCAGTTTTTGAGATTTGTAAATTATTGAATCCCGTTTTTATTTACAATTTGTACTTTGTCCCAACTTTTTTGGAATCGGGTTGTATATTTTCAGATTCTTCTTTTTTTATTCTATGTATATAGCACAGGTGGCTCTCCAGTGAGGAGAGGGAGGAAGATCCTCCTTAAAAATTCTAAGAATAAAAAGTTGAAATTGTCTTGACCAATTTAATGAATTGCTGTCCTTGAATATTACTATTTTACTGCCAAATACGACATGTACATTATATTCGTTTCTCTGGGTGAAATTACATTAGCACCCCCTATCGCTCGCTATTAGAAATTACTGCACGGAGGATCTTCCTCCCTTCGGCTCCCATTCACTCCGATTCAAACAGTCTCCGGCACTGGCGGCTCGTGGTTAACATAGACTTCAATGAGAGAGAGGAGGAAAATCCTCCTCTAAGAGGGTGGGACTAGCTAAGAGATCTGACAAGTGCTACAAAATATCAACCAATAGGCTGCAGCCCTAGTTGCGCAATGAACCAATAAGTAGAGGCCTTAGCTGCCTGGGGGGAGGGGTTATCTTATCAAACTTAACTTCTAGATCCGGTGACTCGGGCACTTCGGCAGTCAGAGTGAGAACGGCGAGGTGGAAGTGGATTGACTATGTTATAGATATTCTACGAATAAAGTAATGGAAACAGAGGACGTGGTGAATGTTTTGCTTGCAAAACCCTTCCATGGGCTGAGCTACAAACATGGCCGCCAGGTTTGCTTCGTTAAATACGGAAGATTTTGAGAGAATTTTGAAAGAGAAAGATGTGTTGAACACCTGAAAGTAATGTGTACAGCAGCTATAAAAAGTGTACACACCCCGTTAAAATGATAGGTTTTTCAACTATTATCAACTCAACCCGTGCGTGTAACTATAGCCGGTCCAGCAGGTGCGGTCGCATTGGGGCCCGTGACCTTCAACCAAGCATTCCTTCCTCCCTCACTTTTACAAAAGCCAGCCGCTACTGGTATATAGCTACTTTTGTTTTTGTCTTTGTTAATTTTTTCTACTTTAACTGTTCAAACACCAATCACTGAAGCAAATCCCTTGTATGTGAGAATGGACTTGGCAATAAACTTTATTCTGATAAATAACAACAGGTTAGATGCAGCAATTACTATCAATGGAGAAGAGATTGATGACGTGGAACACTTCACATATCTGGGCTCCAAAATAAGCAAGAGTGGGGATGCAGAAGAAAATATCAGGGCAAGAATCTCAAAAGCCAGCTAGGCCTTTGCAGCACTGAGAAACACATGGAAAGCAAAGAGTATCAGCACCAACATCAAGTTGAGACTCTTCAAGAGTACTGTCCTGAGTACTCTCTTATATGGCGCAGGGTCTTGGAAGATGACAAAAGCCATAAGCCACAAGCTGGAAGTCTTTCAGAACAGATGCCTCAGACGAATCCTTAACATCTTTTGGCCTAACACTATCTCCAACTTCGAGTTACACAGAAGAACATCTACCAAACCCACCAAAGAAGTGCGGAAGCACCATTTGAGATAGATTGCACACATACTGCGCATGCCACCCACATCTACGAACAGTACCCCTCAAATGGACTCCTGATGGCCAGAGAAACAGAGGCAGGCCCAAGGAAACTTGAAGGAGGACAACTGAAAAGGAAATGAGGGAGAAAGGATGGATCTTGGGCCAGCTGGAAAGATGGTCTCCAGATCAAGCCCATTGGAGAGCTTTATTGGCGGTCTCATGGTCTATTATGGGCAACAGTGATGATGTTTCAGCACTTGATGGCCATGTTCTGTGAGTGTGCATGGTCTAACGCTTTGTGGATGAACCATTGTTGCTTCTAAATGCTTCCATTTCAAAATAATAGCACTTAGAATTGACCGGGACTGATCTGACAAGGCAGAAATTTCAGGAACTGACTTGTCTGTGAAGATTCTCAGTCATCCAAGTCATAGTAAACTGTGGGTGGTAAAAGAGAGCAACTGGACTTGCTTGAAGATTCTTGAAGACATTTCACCTCTCATCCGAAAGGCTTCTTCACTTCTGTCTGACTAATAGGGAGTATCAGGTATTTATCCTCTTATGGATGAAAAGCAATCCCAAGGTGTCGTTGAGCCATCCTGTTGGTGTGGGTCACTGGGGGCTGGGTGTGAATGGCCTAGAGAGTTGTTGGGGTGATCAATCGGTTGTTGGTTCTTTCTGTCCTCCTGTGAGTCACTGAAAACAGCTGGGTTTTGGTGTGCATTCAGTTGTCTGGGAAGTGTACCAAGGACTGCATTGTAGGTGGCTGATAAATGGTGTCTTAGACCACCACCTCTGTTCAGTGATGGCCATTCCAGGTTGACAAAAATGGCTTCTTTAACTCCTCACTCATACCAATGATCCTCTCTGGCTAAAATGCTTATGTTGCAATCCTGAAATGAGTGTCCTTTGTTGTTAAGATGAAGATAGACAGCAGAGTCCTGGCCTGAGGAACTGGCTCTCCTGTGTTGAGCCATGCGCCTGTGAAGCAATTGTTTTATTTCCCCAATATATGAGTCCATGCCACTCCTCACTACACTGAATTGCATACACTACGTTGTCCTGTTTGTGTCTGGCTATTTTGTCCTTAGGGTGGACCAGTTTCTGCTTCAGGGTGTTACTGGGTCTGAAACGTACCGGAATGTTGTGTTTGTAGAAGATCCTCCTGAATTTCTCAGGAGGATCTTCCACCCACAGTTTACTATGACCTGGATGACTGAGAATCTTCACAGACATGTTTCCACGCACTTTGGGATGAGAACCCTTCGACTGCTGCAAGAGTATGAGAGGACTTCCAGAAAACTGGCAGACTACAGAAACCACCTGCGTTTCTGCATCAACCTAAGATGCCGACAATCCAACATTAACCCCACTAGCCTACACCTGTATTCAACTGTCAAAGGACACAGAGCTGAAATAATCCTCCAGAAAGCCCAGAAGCAGCTTCTTAACGAGAAAGTGAGACAAGTACACTACCATTCAAAAGTTTGGGGTCACTTTGAAATTTCTTTATTTTTGAAAAAAAAAGCACTGTCCTTTTCAATGAAGATCACTTTAAACTAATCAGAAATACACTCTATACATTGCTAATGTGGTAAATGACTGTTCTAGCTGCAAATGTCTGGTTTTTGGTGCAATATCTACATAGATGTATAGAGGCTCATTTCCAGCAACTATCACTCCAGTGTTCTAATGGTACAATGTGTTTGCTCATTGCCTCAGAAGGCTAATGGATGATTAGAAAACCAGGGCTCTCAAGTTTTGAATGCAGGCAAGAGTGACATTCCCTCCCCCCATTGGGGGGGCCGGTTGGACGGGTCGCAGGAATGGGGGTCTTTTGTTAATAATATTATTATTAGTGTTGTTGTTATTAATAACTGCTCAGACTTGCAGAAGAAAGGATAACACACAGCACTGACAATTCAACCAAATACAAAGTCTTTATTCAATTTCCATGTACTGAATAAGTGTATGTGTGTGTGAGAGAGCAGAGAGAGAGAGATTATGACTGGTGTTGTTTATTGTAAGTGTTTGTTGCCTTTTTGGAGTCCTTCATCATTTGTGTTGTTGGCTCCCACTTAAAACAGTTTGGCTCAATTCCAGCCATTTTCAGGGTCATGATAGAGGCCAATGTCCCGTCCAGAGACGGGCTGTTTCGGGCTGAGGTTTTGTTCAGACTGACCATTGAAAATACCCTCTCGGCGTCAGCATTTGAATGAGGAAGCACCAAAACCCAGGTTGTTATCTTTGATAACCTCCCAAATTGGTTCAAGCCAGTCACCTTTGAAAAAGGAACCAAGGGCCTCTATTACTTAAATGTTTTCCTTTTACCTTAATAATGAGCAAGTCATGCTGTGTGCAAAAAATTTCTTACTTTGTTCTTTTCTGAGGACATTCTTCCCCAAAATTCCTCAACGTCAAAGGATGTTGGGTCCTGTAACCTGTAATAGTTGGACTTTCCTCTTCCCTATATCTTCCCCTGGAATCACGCAGTTTCTATATTATGAACAATAAAAACTTAATCTTTCACAAACGGGTCTTTCATAACTGCTGACAAATAAAAAAAAAAATCTTCACTCTTCCTGGTATTCACATGTTGCTTTAAACACACGTTAGTGTCGCTGTTATTATTACTGACCAGCATCTGTTATTGCCTGTGAACAAGTGGAGCTGCTCGCCAGGGGATCATTTAAAAAGTTACAATACAGCTCACCTCTGTAAAACCTTACCATGTCCATGCTAATTATCTGGGCAACATTCTCTAACAGCAGGCAAATTGTCATTTCTTGTGTCAAACAAGTTGTGAATTTGTTGGAACATTAAAACAGGATATGACTTCCTCTGGTCTCTGTGATGCTCGGAGCTCATCCTCATGGTGTCCACTGAACAAAACTTTCAGATGATGGTTGTAGCAGAATCACGTGAACAATTCCCAGGATAACAATGCTTTTTTCATTGGTTGTTGCGTTATCGACCCAGATACAATAGTGCTTCTGATTGGCTATTGTGTAGCGCTGCCCTTTTCCTTTATTTGATTGGCTGGTAAGTGTCAGGCTCGACTCATGAGAGACATGCTTGTTTCCTGCCATTTCCATAGCGATAGCGGCGCACCAGAGAAATTTATATTATAATTTTTTTCAGCATGAGAAATACAATGTGTGGCGGGAGTGCGTGACAAAAGACCAAAAAGCGTGACTGTCTTTTGGTGAGTCAATGCGTGAGATTTAAGAGCCCTGAGAAAACCCTTGTACAATCATGTTAGCACAGCTGAAAACAGTTTAGCTCTTTAGAGAAGCTATAAAACTGACCTTCCTTTGAGCAGATTGAGTTTCTGGAGCATCACATTTATGGGGTCGATTAAATGCTCAAAATGGCCAGAAAAATGTCTTGACTATATTTTCTATTCATTTTACAACTTATGGTGGTAAATAAAAGTGTGACTTTTCATGGAAAACACAAAATTGTCTGGGTGACCCCAAACTTTTGAACGGTAGTGTACATTTCACCATCGACACTCTCCAGAACAAGACTGAACTGATGTTTGAAGAGTTGACAGAACTTCTTCCCAGGGAAGTTTTGGAACAAGTCTCTGAGTTCGCTCAGAAGGCACAGATTTCACAACATACCAAAGTCAAGGAATGACAGATGCGCAAATTTCAAACATTGCTGTCTAAAACCACCTCCTCCAGCAAGACAGAAGTGCTGACTTGGAGGAAGAAATCTGACCAGGCTACACAACCGGACATAGAAGAGAAATGGGTGAAGAACTTATCTGATAGGGTACTCACCCAAGCAGAGAAAGATGTTTTATCCAAGGGACTAAACTTTGCGGGCGGCACGGTGGTGTAGTGGTTAGCGCTGTCGCCTCACAGCAAGAAGGTCCTGGGTTCGAGCCCCGGGGCCGGCGAGGGCCTTTCTGTGTGGAGTTTGCATGTTCTCCCCGTGTCCGCGTGGGTTTCCTCCGGGTGCTCCGGTTTCCCCCACAGTCCAAAGACATGCAGGTTAGGTTAACTGGTGACTCTAAATTGACCGTAGGTGTGAATGTGAGTGTGAATGGTTGTCTGTGTCTATGTGTCAGCCCTGTGATGACCTGGCGACTTGTCCAGGGTGTACCCCGCCTTTCGCCCGTAGTCAGCTGGGATAGGCTCCAGCTTGCCTGCGACCCTGTAGAAGGATAAAGCGGCTAGAGATAATGAGATGAGATGAGACTAAACTTTGCAGTTTCACCAGAGCAGATACCAGTGATAGACCTCATCACAGTCACAGAGTCAGCCATCAGAAACAACAATCTGAACACCACAGAGGCATAACAACTTAGAATGAAGGTATCAGCTGCTCTGTCCAGTGCGAAAGCACCCCCCCCCAACCTCACCAGCCAAGAAAGGAGGGCTCTTACATTGCTTCAGAGAGACTGGAACATCACCATCCTTCCTGCTGACAAAGGGAGATGCACAGTGGTGCTAAACACAGCGGACTACCACTCAAAGATGACCAGTCTCCTCAGCGACACAACCACCTATGAAACCTTGAGGCAGGATCACACCAGTTGTTACAAAAAAAAGTTGTTAGCTGCCTGCAACAACTAGAAAAGGACCAAACTATCAACTGATCTCTGTACTACAGATTGTACCCTGGGGAAGCCGTTCCTCTCATATATGGACTCCCCAAGATTCACAAGGAAGGAGCTCCACTCAGACCTATCATCAGCAGTATAAACTTTGTCACCTATAACATTGCCAAACACCTAGTCACCATCCTGGCTCCTCTTGTTGGAAACACGCCACATCATGTCAAAAACTCCCAAGATTTTGCTACTAAATTTGCAGACCTCAAACTAGACTCAGGTGAAACCATGGTTTCCTACAATGTTACTTCTCTATTCACCTGCATTCCCACCACAGAAGCAGTCGAATCTGTTAGAAAACGACTCCTTCAAGACAGCACCTTACTGGATAGAATGAACCTCACCACGGAGGAGATTTGCACCCTGCTTGACCTCTGCCTGACCACCACCTTTTTCCAGTTTAATGAAAGTTTCTACAGACAGAAGCATGGATACACCATGGGCTCACCAGTGTCCCCTATTGTGGCCAATCTATACTGTACATGGAGGAAGTGGAACATAAAGCTTTGACCACTTTTTCAGGAGTTGCTCCCAGCCACTGGATCAGATATGTGGATGACACCTGGGTTAAAATCAAAACCCATGAGGTGGAAGCCTTCTCTAAGCACATCAATGCAGTGGATATCACCATCAGTTTCACTTGGGAGGATGTCAGTGGGAATAATCTAGCCTTCTTGGATTGTGATGTATACATTAGACAAGACAGAAGCCTTAGCATCGAGGTCTACCAGAAACCCCCACACACAGACCAGTACATATTCTTCGACTCACACCACCTACTGGAACACAAATTGGGGGTCATTAAGACCTTGCAACACAGGGCTCAGAACATTTCTACAACGGTACAGGGAAAAAAGAAGGAGCAAAATCACATCAAGAAAGCACTTCAGAACTGTGGGTATCCCAACTGGGCTTTCTTCAAAAGCAGAAAAGGGAACATAACAGATAAGGAAGATAACAGGAACAAACGCAAGAACATTGTCATTCCCTACATTTCTGGTCTATCTGAGAAACTCCTGAGGATCTTCTACAAACACAACATTCTGGTACATTTCAGACCCAGTAACACCCTGAAGCAGAAACTGATCCACCCTAAGGACAGAATACCCAGACACAAACAGAACGTAGTGTATGCAATTCAGTGCAGTGAGGAATGCACGTACTTGTATATTGGGGAAACTTAACAACCGCTTCACAGGCTTATGGCTCAACACAAGAGAGCCAGTTCCTCAGGCCAGGACTTTGCTGTTTATCTTCATCTTAACAACAAAGGACACTCATTTCAGGATTGCAACGTACATATTTTAGCCAGAGAGGATCGTTGGTATGAGCGAGGAGTTAAAGAAGCCATTTTTGTCAACCTGGAATGGCCATTACTGAACAGAAGTGGTGGTCTAAGACACCATTTATCAGCCACCTACAATGCAGTCCTTGGCATTTCCCAACTGAATGCACAGCAGAACCCAGCTGTTTTCAGTGACTCACAGGAGGACAGAAAGAACCAACAACCCATTGATCACCCCAACGACTCTCTAGGCTGTTCACACCCAGCCCCCAGTGACCCACACCAACAGGTTGACTCAATGACACCTTAGGATTGCTTTTCATCCATGAGAGGATAAATACTTGATACTCCCTATTAGTCAGACAGAACTGAAGAAGCCTTTCGGATGAGAGGTGAAACGTCTTCAAGAATCTTCAGGAACTGACCTGTGGAAAAGGTGGCATCCCATGACAGTGCTGCTCTTACTGAGCTCTTCAGTATGAACCATTCTACTGTCAGTGCTTGTCTATAGAGATTACATGGCTGTGAGCTTGACTTTATGCACCTGTTTAGTAATGGATGTGGCTGAAACACTTGAACTCAATCATTAAGAGGGGTGTCCACATACTTTTAGCAATACAGTGTATCATAAAGTCCTTATTACATCATTATCCACAAATTACGGTTTGAACGGTTTGAAACGGTCCTTCAAATTCCTGGCAATCTACATCTCCGAGAACCTCTCCTGGTCTGTCAACATGACAGTGGTGGTGAAAAAGGCCCAGCAGCAACTCCACTTCTTGAGAGTGCTCAAAAGGAACAGACTGGAAGAGAAGCTGCTAGTGTCCTACTGCTCTGCCATCGAGAGCATGCTGGCGTATTGCATCACTATGTAGTACGCCAGCTGCTCAGCCACAGACAGGAGAGCCTTGAGAGCCTCGCAGAGGGTCATTAGAATAGAATAGAATGCCTTTATTGTCACTATACACATGTACAATGAGATTAAAGCATCTCCAATAACAGTGCAAAACAGTGTGTAGAGTGAGAGGAAGGGGGGGAGAAAAAAAAAAGGGGGGGGGGGAGTGTGTCGGGGGGTAAGGTGCACAGTCCTGAGGTGTATGTGTTGTGTTACACATTATGGAGTGAGGTATTGCTCATTGCACACATAAATTATTGCACAGAGTGAGTCACATTATAAATTAAAATAAAATATTACACATTTATGAAGTATTGCAAGGTAAGGTAGGTGCACAGACTTGGTGTGTGTAAGGTGCACAGTCCTGAGGTGTATGTGTTGTGTGTAAGGTGCACAGTCCTGAGGTGAGGTGAAGGTGTTGCGTTTCACATTATGGAGTGAGGTATTGCACATCATAAAAGTATTGCACATAGAGAGTCCCTTATAAAGTACTGCACATTATAAATTATTGCACGAGGAGAGTCACATAGTAAAATAAATAGACTATAAAGTCAGAGCATATCCAAGTTCAGGGCGGTTATGGCTTTTGGAAAGAAGCTGTTTTTGAATCGGTTTGTCTTTGTCCTGATGCACCTGTAGCGCCTCCCTGAGGGCAACAGGTCGAACATATCAAAGCCAGGGTGGGAGCAGTCCTTGATAATGTTTTTAGCTCTGCTAAGGCAGCGGGAGGTGTAAATGTCCATCAGGGAGGGGAGAGGGCAGCCAATGATCTTCTGTGCTGCCTTACCTACCCTCTGGAGCCTCTCCCTGTCTACAGCAGTGCAGCTGCCGTACCATACTGTAATACAGTACGTCAGCAGGCTCTCAATGGATGAGCGGTAGAAGGTCAGCAGCAGGTTGGAGTTTAGGTTGTACTTCCTGAGGACTCTCAGGAAGTGTAGCCGCTGCTGAGCCTTCTTAATGACTGCTGTGATGTTTACTGACCAGGAAATGTCGGCGGAGATGAGGATGCCGAGAAACCGGAAGGTGTGGACCCTCTCCACATACATGTTGTTGATGTAGAGGGGGGCTAGGTCGGTGCTGTGCTTCCTGAAGTCAACAATGAGCTCTTTGGTTTTCTTGGTGTTCAGAGCGAGGTTATTTTCTGAACACCAGGCTGCCAACTTCAGGACTGCTGAGAAGATCATCGGCCACCCTCTGCCCTCCCTGGAAGACAGTGCCAGCTCTTGCTGCCTCCCCAGAGCCAGGAACATTGCAAGTGACCACACTGTAAAAAATGATTTGTTGTTTTAACTTAAAGTTAGCACCTGGGCTGCTTTAATATTTTGAGTTCATTGAAATTCATATAGTAAGTTTAATTGTTGGCCGAATTGTGTTAACTTACTATATTAATTTCAATGAACTCAAAATTTTAAGGCAGCCCAGGTGCTAACTTTAAGTAAAAGCAACAAGTCATTTTTACAGTGCACTACCACCCTAGACCCACCTGATTAGCGAGGAAATATCCCTTTGTCTCATTTCCACAATGATTGTACAGGATCCCTCAGGATTCTTGACTTGTCAATTGCAAGCAAAAGTAAAAATGTTTATCTTCAATTTTCTCCTTTTTGCTTGAGCGTTGCTGCTCCGTTTCTTCTATGACTGCTTGATTTTGTTTCACGTGCACAATCCACTCTCTCCACCTCGTCTCCTCTTCCAGAAAAAAAAACAACCCTCTGGCTTCACACGCACAATCCACTCTCTCTGCTTCGTCTCCTCTTCCGAAAAAAAACAACTCTCTGGCTTCTTCTCCTCTCTTGGAAAAAGGTAAAAACTTCTTCCTGAACCGGTCCCGTTGTTACAATTCACTGCATAACAATAAGGCATGGTTTTTCTTTGGAAATTCCTGAACACATGTCTGTACTAAAGCCGAACGGCAATGTAAGTAAACAGAAGTGGACTCAACTCAAGTGGTTTGTTTGGCTTAAATGACGTCACGCGCAGAGTGGTCACGAAAATAGCCAACAGAAATTCGCCATGATCTGCGCTAACTTATTTTAATTATTACTTAATAACAATACTTCTTGGGACCAGAAGAAAATTACAGAGGGTTTTTTAACATATAATGTTTCAAATGTGCATAAAATTAAAACCGTTGCCTATGAGCTTTAAGTTAAAACAACAAATCATTTTTTACAGTGTTCAAACCCCAAGCTGACGGTGAAAATAAAGATGGCAGCATACAATGCTTGTATCATCGGCACACTGCTTTACAGCAGCGAGACATGGACCACATAGGCCAGACAGGAGAGAAGACTCAACACCTTTCATCTGAGAAGCATTCGTCACATCCTATGTATTTCCTGGCAGGACAGAGCATCCAACACCGAGGTCTTGTCCTGTGCTGGTCTCCCCAGCATGCATACCATGCTCAGACAGCAGACTCTGCTGGCTTGGACATATCCACCGAATGGAGGATGGCTGCATCCCAAAAGACATCCTCTATGGTGAGCTGGCAGCCGGGAAGAGAGGCACTGGCTGCCCAAAGCTGTGATACAGAGATGTTATGAAGAAAGACGTGAAAGCAATGGACATCGATACTGAATCCTGGGAAAGCCTCACAGCTGACTGCACAAGCTGGAGTAGCATCCTGAAGCAGCACCTCAAGTTAGGGGAAGAAAAGCTGATGCAGAGGTCTCAAAAGTAGCCAGCCAGTGGTAGCAAATCGCCATCTGTAGTAGTATTTGCTGCCATCTATTTTTCACTGAGTAACAAAAAATATTTTGGTTTACATATCTGTACAAAACTGAGCAGCGTGCGATGTGAAACTAAGTTTTATTCAACTAAATAATGGCCAGGGTTCCCACTGGCGCTCGCCACACTTGCCACTGATGAATATAATCCATCAGTGACAAAGAGAAAATTACAAGCAGTTGTCACGGTGATGAATGCGTGTCATCACTGTCATAAGTCATCTTTTATAGAAATCCCTCCATTTGCTGAAATCCAATTCCAGTGAAGAGACTTTGGGAAACCAGAGTGTAAACAATGAGCGTGTGCTTGTGGCCAATAAAAATCGACTACACATAATGACCACATGATCGCCAAACTTTTGACCAATCACAGTGCGTCTTAATTGGCCTGGTGGGTGGGTGGCGTTATCTCTGCATGACCCAAACAGTGCCACAGTCTAAACTGGCTATTTATTTATTGATTGATTTATCTTCAAGCACTAAAGATGATTTAAGGGCCAAAACAGCCACAGGGGAGATACACTCAGAGCCCCAACCGTCTCCAAGCACATTGGGCAGCATCAGTGATACAGGGGTTGGGTTAAAAAAGAACAAAACAAAACAAAAAAACTAAAATCAAATTTAAAAAACAAACAAAAAATGCTAAACTGAAAGCGTTGTCAGCCAGCAAGCAACCTAAGAGAGCTTCGTTTCTGGGCAATAGCCCCCAGGTATTTTCGCCCTTAAAAAAAATGTCCGAGATAAATAAAAAACAACTGACTTGGATGTCACCTGGGATTTTGAATGTTGTGATATAATAAATGTAGCTTAAAATTTGTGTCTTTGTGATCCTGAAGGAGAGAGATGTGAGTGAGAAATGATATTTTTTTATTAAACTAACCATTAATTTTACTAATAACATTAAGTCAGTGGGCACGTGCCTCAGTTTCCTGAGACATTATGGGTGTTGATGATAATTTAATAAAAAAAGAGACAGAAACTGACGTGAATGACAAATTTAAAAAGCGCAGTGCAACAATCAGTGATAAAGATGTCATAACCTGTGAATGTGTGTGGGTGATGATATTTCTTGTAAAGTTAGATATAACCTCGCCAATCTATCTATGCCAATCTCCCTTAAAAAAATACAAGCCTCAGGAAAACTGGACTGAGCCCCCGGTCTGTTTGATAGCTCAAATAGAAATAGCTGTGATAACTAACGTATGTTGAAAACAGCGGTGTCGTTCTGTATTCGGTTTGTAAATCGACGAGTAAATCAGATTCCTTCAGTGTTGTTTGTTCCCAGACTCTTCTCGACTCTGTTCAATTATAAATCAAGTGTTGTGTTGAAGTGAAGGCTAAAGGGAGTCCTAATGCTGCTTTAGAATAATTCCCTGCTCAAATAATCTTCAATAAATTCAAACTAAAGAGGTTTATTTTAGCTTGATGGTGCACAGGGGCCCAAAATCAAGTCTCTCTTATGAGAGTCTGGAGTGGAGTCTAAATTTTATCTGTAATGGAGAGGCCGAGCTGTATCTATACAAATATTTGAATTGTGCCAGTTTGGTTGGTATAAACCTGTATTAAGTCCACTTTGATAAGTCAGTAACTAAGAAAAAATACAGACTAAGAAAAAGTGAAGAATATTTCTTTGACTTTATTTTTCAAGGAAAAAAGTGGAGAATATTTTTCAGAACCCAGGGGGAACCCTGAATGGCCATCTGTAGGAAATAGAGGCAGCTGTTTTGCTGCCGTGTGCTGTAACTAAGATGTAATCTGATTGGCTGACAAGGTGTTGACAATGTTTCGTGTACTGTGATTGAGCCGCGCTACCACATGGCTAGAAATGGCGACTAAGAAGCGGAGCGGCACGTTAGAGGCCTGGTTTTCAAAAATGCCTCGAACCAAGGGCGAGTCTGTAATTTTAGCCATCACTATGATTACTGAGTGAAATACATCTGTGTATGGGTCCATGTATAAATGCTGGTTGGCTAAATATTAAATTATAAATATCGATCACTATCCCATTATTGTCTACGGCCTGTTTGGGGTCAAACCCGCCCACTCCGCATGCTTAGCGCATTGACATTGTTTACATTTTGACTTGCAATGGAATGCAATGCATCCCCTACAAGGAGAGTCACATATCGAGACTTGACATCTGTCATGCAGTTAATGTTTACGGTAACTCTTAAAATTATAAATATATACACGAGTTTGTATGCATTTGTTTTTGTACAGTTGCTGTTGCAAGAACTGTGACTCATTGTCAGATGAATATAGATTCACTTATTATAACATAGTGCAATGCCAAATGAAAATACTGTGATAAATTCAGATTTTTTTTTCAAAATATCTGAAAAATCTTTTGAACTATATATACACACACACGTGTGTGTGTGTGTGTGTGTGTGTGTGTAGACCCTTTTCACTCACGTGACCTTCGTAAACGCGACCGCCATTTTGGACATGAAGAAATAACGGTTTATGGCACAGACCCTTTCGGTTCTCGCTCATCTAGCTGCTACAATGACTGCTTAGACTGCAACAATAATACCTAACACACTGTGGCAGCGGGGGCGTGGTCAAGCGCCGGTCTGTGACAGGAGGGTGGAGCCAGGGAAGGTGAGTGGCAGAATCGCTACACCTGACGGTAATTAACCTGTGTTTTGTGTGTGTTTTCCCAGTAAACCGCTCCCTATTTAAGGAGGCTGAGAGAGAGCAGAGGGAGCGCGACCCGGGATTGGAGGCTAAGTGTGTGTCTGTGTGTGTGTGTGCTTACAATCGTATAACTGAAAAGTTGATTAATAAATACGCTGTCTCTACCTCCAAACATTGTCCTGCCGTCCTCTGTGCTCCACCCACACATTATCCGCGCTACAGTGGTGCCGAAACCCGGGAAAGGTGGAGCACCAGTTCTGCAGCTCCATGGAATCCTCCCCGTTCGCGGACTTGGTCCACGCCCTCGCCACGGCTCAGCAGAGCCAGCACCAGGCACTCATCACGCTCCGAAAGGAGCAGGAGCGCCGCTTCGAAGCCCTGGTGCTGGCCCAGCAGGAAGACCGAGAGGCGTTCCGGAGGCTCCTCACGTTGGCGGGATCCACCAGCGCCCCGGCCGCGGGCCCGTCTCCCCTCACTTTGACCAAGATGGGCCCGCAGGACGACCCCGAGGCTTTCATCACCTTGTTCGAGCAGGTCGCCGAAGCCTCGGGGTGGCCGATGGAGCAGCGCGCGGCGCGCCTCCTCCCCCTCCTGACGGGAGAGGCGCAGCTGGCCGCACTACAGCTCCCCGCCGACCACCGGCTGGCCTACGCTGACCTTCGCCGGGCCGTCCTCCAGCGCGTGGGGCGCACGCCGGAGCAGAAGCGCCAGCGCTTCCGCGCGCTGCGGATGGAGGAAGTCGGCAGCCCGTTCGCGTTCGGCCAGCAGCTCCGGGACACCTGCTGGCGGTGGCTGAGGGCGGAAGATCGCTGAGGGCCGAACATTGCGATGCCGAGGGAATCATCGACCAGGTGGCGCTGGAACAGTTCATCGTCCGCTTACCAGCCGGAACCGCGGAGTGGGTCCAGTGCCACCGCCCGGCGTCGCTGGATCAGGCCGTAGGACTGGCGGAGGATCATCTGGCGGCTGTTCCGGTGGCAGGACAACGGATGACATCGTCTTCTCTCTCCTCTTCTCTCTCTCTGTCTCCCCCCCCCCTCCTGTGTCCCGTCCTCACCCCATTCCCCCACCACGGAGGCGGGGGCCGGCTCCACCCCAGCCGGCCCGCCACACCCGTGGTGCCCTCCCGTTTCTCCCTTCTGTGTCTGTCTCTCCCCCCCCTCAGGTGAGTGAGCCCCAGAACACAGCTGCAGAGGGAAGGCCCGGGCCGGTTTGCTGGCGCTGCGGGGAACCGGGCCACCTGCAGCAACAATGTGCAGCGATGGAGGTGGGGGCGGTGGTGCGGATCCCCGACGCGCCAGAGGCTGCCCTCGATCGGGCCGGCGCGTATCGCATACCGGTGAGTGTACAAGGGGCTACATATCACGCGTTGGTGGATTCAGGCTGCAATCAGACCTCGATCCGCCAAAGCCTGGTGCAAGACGAGGCATTGGGGGGAGCACAAGGGGTGAAGGTGTTGTGTGTGCACGGGGATATTCACAGCTATCCATTGGTGTCGGTCCACATATATTTTAGAGGGGAAAAATCGATAGTGAAGGCGGCGGTTAATCCTCGCCTTACCCACTCTTTGATCTTGGGGACTGATTGGCCGGGATTTCGGGGTTTAATGGCACGCCTAGTAAAGAGTGGGTCCTGCCGGTTGACGGGGGAAGGTCCCGGTGTCGCTTTGGCTGGAGCTGCGGTCGCAGAGCCGTCTACGTCATCTCCGCGACAGAGTGAGGAGCCACCGGCCCCCCCTCTTTCTATTGGGGAATCCCTTGCGGATTTCCCACTGGAACAATCGCGAGACGAGACTCTGCGACACGCGTTTGACCAAGTGAGAGTAATCGATGGTCAAACGCTCCAGCCGAACGCCACCCCGTCCTTCCCCTATTTTTCCATTTTGAAGGATAGGTTATACCGAGTGACGCAGGACACTCAGACGAAAGAGCGAGTCACCCAGTTGTTAATTCCAAAGAGCCGCCGGGAATTGGTATTCCAGGTGGCTCACTTTAATCCCATGGCTGGACACCTCGGGCAGGATAAGACACTCGCCCGGATAATGGCCCGATTCTATTGGCCGGGGATTCGCGGCGACGTCCGTAAGTGGTGTACGGCGTGCCGCGAATGCCAGTTAGTAAATCCAGCAGCCATTCCAAAAGCGCCCTTGCACCCCCTACCATTAATCGAGACCCCGTTTGAAAGAATTGGGATGGATCTCGTCGGGCCATTAGATCGGTCAACACGAGGGTACCGCTTTATATTGGTTCTGGTGGACTATGCAACGCGATACCCGGAAGCGGTGCCTCTTCGCAATATCTCAGCACGCAGTATTGCAGAGGCCCTCTTCCACGTCATCTCCCGGGTTGGAATCCCGAAAGAGATTCTGACTGACCAAGGCACCTCGTTTATGTCACGAACACTGAGCGAACTGTATGGGCTACTGGGTATTACGCCGATCCGCACCAGCATTTATCACCCACAGACGGACGGTTTAGTTGAACAGTTCAATCGCACCCTCAAGAATATTATCAAAAAATTCGTAAGTGAGGACGCACGTAACTGGGATAAGTGGCTCGAACCCTTGTTGTTTGCAGTGCGAGAGGTCCCCCAAGCCTCCACGGGGTTCTCCCCATTTGAATTATTATATGGGCGTAAGCCGCGCGGCATCTTAGATGGACTGCGGGAAAATTGGGAGGAGGGACCTTCACAGAGCAAAAACGAAATTCAGTACGTTATTTGATCTGCGCGCAAAACTCCACACGCTCACCCACCTAACTCAGGAAAATTTGCGGCAGGCCCAGGAACGGCAAGCCCGCCTGTACAACAAGGGCACGCGCCTTAGAGAGTTCACTCCGGGAGATAAGGTACTCGTCCTGTTGCCCACGTCGAGCTCCAAATTAATCGCCAAGTGGCAAGGACCCTTTGAGGTCACACGGCGAGTCGGGGACGTCGACTATGAGGTTAGGCGAACGGACAGGGAGGGGGCACTACAGATCTACCACCTCAATCTGCTGAAACTCTGGAACGAGGAGGTCCCCGTGGCGTTGGTGTCGGTAGTTCCGGAGAAGGCGGAGCTGGGGCCGGAGGTCCATAAAGGGTCATTGGCATCACGTACCTCTCCGGTCCCCTGTGGAGACCACCTCTCCCCGACCCAACTCATGGAGGTCACCCAGTTGCAGGCCGAGTTTTCGGATGTGTTCTCGCCCCTGCCCGGTCGCACTAACCTCATAGAACACCACATAGAGACGCCCCCGGGGGTGGTAGTGCGTAGCCGTCCTTATAGATTACCCGAACACAAAAAAAAGGTGGTTCAGGAAGAACTTCAGGCCATGCTCGAAATGGGCATCGTCGAGGAGTCCCACAGTGACTGGAGCAGCCCGGTGGTCTTGGTTCCCAAGGCCGATGGGTCGGTCCAGTTCTGTGTGGACTATAGAAAAGTCAACGCGGTGTCTAAATTCGACGCGTACCCAATGCCTTGTATTGATGAGCTGCTCGATCGACTAGGCACGGCTCGCTTTTACTCGACACTGGATTTGACGAAGGGATATTGGCAGATCCCCTTGACTCCATTATCCCGAGAGAAAACGGCCTTTTCCATACCGTTCGGCTTACACCAGTTCGTCACACTTCCATTTGGGCTGTTTGGGGCGCCCGCTACATTTCAGCGGCTGATGGACCGGGTCCTCCGGCCGCACGCCACCTATGCGGCCGCGTACCTAGACGACATCATTTATAGTAATGACTGGCAGCGGCACCTGCAACACCTGAGGGCCGTCCTTAGGTCGCTGAGGCGGGCGGGACTCACTGCCAACCCGAAGAAGTGTGCGATTGGGCGGGTGGAAGTACGGTATCTGGGCTTCCACTTGGGCAACGGGCAGGTGCGTCCCCAAATTAATAAGACAGCAGCGATTGCGGCCTGCCCGAGGCCCAAGACCAAAAAGGGGGTGAGACAGTTCCTGGGGCTGGCTGGCTACTATCGTAGGTTTATACCTAATTATTCGGACGTCACCAGCCCGCTGACTGACCTCACTAAAAAGGGGGCGCCAGATCCGGTCCAGTGGACGGAGCAGTGCCAGCGGGCTTTCTCTGAGGTAAAGGCTGCACTGTGTGGGGGGCCACTCTTACACTCCCCTGACTTCTCTCTCCCTTTTTTGTTACAGACGGATGCGTCGGACAGAGGGCTGGGGGCCGTTTTGTCCCAGCAGGTGGAGGAGGAGGACCGCCCGGTCCTATACATCAGCCACAAGCTGTCAGTGCGTGAGGGGTGCTACAGCACCATTGAGAAAGAGTGCCTGGCGATCAAGTGGGCGGTCCTCGCCCTCCGTTACTACCTGCTGGGGCGCTCTTTCACCCTCTGTTCGGATCACGCGCCCCTCCAGTGGCTCCACCGCATGAAGGATGCCAACGCGTGGATCACCCATTGGTATCTGGCACTCCAACCCTTCAACTTCAAGGTGGTCCACAGGCCGGGGGCGCAGATGGTCGTGGCGGACTTCCTCTCCCATCAAGGGGGGGGGGAGTCGGCTGCGGGCCGGACGGGTGCCCGGCCTGAGTCGGGCGGTGGGGGTATGTGGCAGCGGGGGCGTGGTCAAGCGCCGGTCTGTGACAGGAGGGTGGAGCCAGGGAAGGTGAGTGGCAGAATCGCTACACCTGACGGTAATTAACCTGTGTTTTGTGTGTGTTTTCCCAGTAAACCACTCCCTATTTAAGGAGGCTGAGAGAGAGCAGAGGGAGCGTGACCCGGGATTGGAGGCTGAGTGTGTCTGTGTGCGTGTGTGCTTACGATCATATAACTGAAAAGTTGATTAATAAATACGCTGTCTCTACCTCCAAACGTTGTCCTGCCGTCCTCTGTGCTCCACCCACACATTATCCGCGCTACACACACATTAAAGTATCCGTTGTAAAGACATGAAACTCGTCGAGTGACAAGTGTGTTCATTGATAAGCTAACACAATCTAAAAGTAGACATACCATCACACTGCCCTGGTGCTGTGTACAGTTTACCTTCTATGGTTTGTGCACTCACTATTTGCCATTACTTTCTCCAACCCAGTGTTCGAACTACGCCGATATTTTTGGGGGGTCCCTTTTTTTCCCGTGGGGGGGGGGGTGCTTGCGCTTGTCTCAGAGCGCGGATCTCCAAACACATGAGAAGCCTATCTTACGCACATATCACGCGGACTCCACACCTCCACACATGCATCGCGTCTGAAGTCATAACTCATCAGGGGAAATCGTGTCCACATTGGCATGTTCAAAAAACAACCTCGCGTCAACAATGATACCACACGCAAGAAAAAAAAAGAAAAAAAAAACAGGCTACTCAACACATTTGATCCACAGCAGCACCAAAGCATCACTGGAAATCATGTCAACAACCAATCTTCCATTTCAACACGTGTCAACAAACAAATGGCACCACAAACATGAACGAATCGGTCAGGCTACCGATTCCAAACCCACAGCAGACGAATAATTAAATGCATCTTACCTTAAAGCAGAATCGACCACAAAGGCCTGGGCTCTTCTTCCTTGGCTGTTGGTCCCGAAACCCATGACATGGACAGGCGATGACCTGATTTAATCCATGATGTGATGAAGGGTGCTGGGTCAAATCGCTCCAGTGGGGGCCCATTTAAATCCACAAAAAGTAGTGATGACAGGCTTTTCTCACGCAGTCTGTTGCGGGTTTTGCTCATCCTGCTGCATGCTGACAGCGGGCCTGGCATTCCCAGCAGGTGCAGTGATGGTGGTTGCGGACGGTTGTCCACTGTCATCTGCTGAAGAACCGTCTCGCTGCTCCTCGGAATTTTTACTTTTCTTAACAAATCCAAAACTCGAAAGAGTACCTTGTTTTCTTTTCGACATGGCTAACGCTGAAGACTAGCACTCGCATGATCTGAAGATGCACCGAATGATAAACACTTTCTCAACCTACTGCCACACCCACTACAAACATTGTAGCAAAACAACCGTGGGAAAAAGGAGCAACTACAGAAACATGGATAGAAGTCGTGGGAAAATTCTGGGGACACAAACTAGTAGAAAGGAAGTGTGTTGGCACTGTTGGCACACTTCCTTTCTACTAGTTTGTGTCCCCAACCTGGCAGCAGCAGTCATTGTCATATCGGTTTATTTTATCTTTGATGTAAACACAACACTTCGGACATGCAAATGCTTCCCGTTACACACGATTGCTATGTCAATAAACATCATTTTGCCAATATTTTAGAGACCATCCATCTTCTCCGTCTGTCAGCATCTGTCGGGATCCGATAAAATGATAAATCTTGCCTTGTGTGTTGATGGTTACTACATCCAGGTGCACAACAATATAATGGCATGATGGAAGTCTTGCTGAAAGTAAAAACTTTCTTTGATGGCTATATTCCTTTCGATGCTTCGCCGTCGTTCCTCGTTGTTGGCTGTGGTAGACTACTGGTAGTTCATGTCCAAAATGGCAGCCGCGTTTGTCGTGACGTCATGTGGGAAGGGTCTATACACACACACACACACACACACACACACACACACACACAGTGTATGTATATATGTGTGCAGGGGCGCAGATACGTTTTTTGAACTGGGGGGGACAAAGCTGCCAGCAAACCAACCCCACCCCCAACATGTGTTGTGCAAGGAATATACTCTGATGCCCTCAGGGAAATCCAAAGTTTACACATTATCATCACGCACAGAAATTGCAAAACTGCAAAACTAGTTTTAAAACCGCTAAGTTCCAACTGTTAAACATAGCGAGAGGCTGGGCTACGTGTGTGTGTGTAAAGTGTAAACCAGTGCATCCTGACTTTCTAACTATGCCTGTGTGTTGCATGAGCGGCAGTCAGTCAACAACTCTTCGCAAAGTTTCCTTATGAAACAATATGCTCGCTGAAATTATGGCAGGGAACGCCAGATTAAACATTAAAACTGCCTTCTGAGCACTGTATCTACAGGCTGCCACCGAAAGAAGGAGGCTACCAGAAAGGCATCTCTACTCCGTACGATTTTACTTTCACTACGACATTACTTTGAACAGACTATCAAAAAATTGCAAGGTGATATGATAAAGTAAGGCACAGTTTACTTACAGTCGTTGTTTTTTGAAAAAAAACGATGCAATCGTTTTCTGCCTTTTCGGTTTGGCACCCTTCATCATGCCGTGTTGGGGTCCTGAACTAGGAGCTGTCCTCGATATGCCTGTCAAACTTGTTGTGGGTAACCATAGCAACCAAGCTCAAGCTCGCAACCTGTGCAGTCTGCGCAGCTCAACCAACCGAATATCAGTCTTTGTTTTGTTTTATGTGAGTTGTTGCAACTATGTATGTACTGCTGTGCACCTCAATAAACCGAATGGTAATTAGTCTTTTGATTTTTCCGTGAGGTTTGCCTTTAGGGTCACCACCGACATGAGTCTGTAAGTTAGGACACTTGTGTCCAAAAGTGAGGACAAAGGCCCTAAAGTTAGGACACTGTCGCGTTACGGGGGGGTGTAAGAAAAACTTATTAAAAAAATGTAAGAAGTCAATATATATTTATTAACTTGGAACACCTATCAAAAAGAGAAATGTGGAAAATGATGGTCAAGACCATGTCAACAAGAAACAAAACATCACTGTAAAGTCACTGTAAAGAGTTGTGTCCATCTATAGGCACTGAAAAAACAGTCTTTGCCATGCCATAGGCCAACATATTTATTCACTTGAAAATGACCATCAAAAAGAAAAAAAATGAAAAATCGAAAAATGAGTCAAGAAACATGTAGGCCTACTGTCATTTAGCCTACTATACTGGCCTTGGCTTATCCACAGGAACTAAACTAAAAACAAAACATCGTTGTGTTCATTTATGCTCATCCAAAAAAATATCAATAAGAAAAATATGAAAATTGATAGTCAACCATGTCATTTACATTTGGCCTATAACCTTACCTGTCAACTTTTGCAGAGCAGTCTAAACTCCTGTACAAGTGATGGTGTGGAACAATTTAGTCAGCTCAGCAGCAGTGGTTTTGTCATCGATTGGGGTTGGTAGAGCTGGGGCAAAAAATGATGCTAAAGATGACTGTCCAGCACTGCTGGCATTCTCTCTGTGGCAGTCTGTGTCCGCATGTCTGTCTATCGCACCTTTACCTCTGCTCCCCACATCAATGTCAATGCGGCAGGGCTTGCAGAAGGCGAAGTGTTCTCCTTTTTGGCTCTTGCCGACAAAACGATGCTCTAAGCACCAAGCATTTTTAAAGGATGTCTTTCGTTTCAGCATGAGTATTGTTCAACAGCATGCGTGCCAACATTCATAGGTTTTTCCGTACGAACATTCGCACTGCGCGCGCAGCTCGGAGGAGCAAAAATCAGTGAATCGCGTGAGCGCAGCTTTTGAGTGACAGCAGCTTCCAGCCAATCAGAGGCTGCAGAGGCTCCATCAGCTGTGCGCGCAGCGCCAATGTTTGTATACGAGAAATCCCTGTAGGCTATCTTTGCCTGTATGTTATCGCAGAATAGCAAGTGTAAATAATGGGCGGGGATTTGTGACGATTGATGCAACGGTGGCGGCTGAGGGTCCGAAATGAGGACAAAATGTAAAAAGTGAGGACGCGTGACAGACGTCCGGACAGACGGCTCTAAAACCAGACTGTCCGGACGAAATCCGGACGAATGGTCACCCTACTTACCTTATGCAAAGAAAGACAGCATAGACGTTTTTTCCTCCCTATAAGTGGGGGAGACCGAACGAGGTGAATTTAAATCTGGGTGGGACGAATCCCCCCCTCTATCTGCGCCCGTGTATGTGTATATATATATAAAAGTGTGTGTGTGTGTAGTTGGTTACTAGCAGCTTAACTGTTACTTGAGTTTGTAAACATCAAAAATATATAAAGTTTTGTCAAACTTCTTTTTGATTCATTACTATATGGCAGTTCTATTAAATTTTTGGATCGATTACCATCACTTCAGACACTATTTTGCTGTTTACAATAAATTGGAAATTCCTCCCCAAATGCCATGAAACTGTGTCTCAGATAACCCCAGTTTTCCATTTTTCTCACCTGTGGTTCACAGTGAAGGGCTTCAGCCTTTTTAATTGTACCCTCCTATTCTCTGCCTCGTACCCTTTTATTCCCCTAAACTTTGAGACCACTGTTGAGTGGAGCAGCTGATAAGAGGGCATGTAGAAAGGAATGAATAACTAACAGACCAGTGACCGCACACAGATGTGTCCTTTGCGACAGAAACTGTTACTCCCACATTGATCTCTACAGTCACAGGCAGCGTTGTTCTACCCATACAGACGGAACAGACAAGACATGACAAATACAGACAAGAATCGACAGAACAGACAGAAATAAAGATGCATTCCATGGTCAACCTTGACTAACAGAGGCCAAGAGATGTCTTTGGACAGTCGGGGAAACCAGAGCACCTGGAGGAGAACATGCAAACTCCACAGAGAAAGGCCCCTCATCGGCCATGAAGTTCACATACGGAACCTTCTCACTGTGAGGTGACGGTGCTAACCACTGCACCAGTGTTCCACCAATATGTTTACTCATAAGGACACAAATTATTCATACTAACCCTGTGTCCGAAACCACTCACTCATTCACTACTCCCAACTCACTATATAGACAATTACTATAGAGGACTACATAGTGAGCTCACTGGTAAGATGAAAAACACTTTCGGACATGACTCCATCACACTGTTACTTACGTCATTACAGTCGCACAATTAAAACGTACCAGATCAGTCAGCTGGTGGGTTTTCAAAATAATAAATACATGCGTGTGTTTTTGTGGTAAATTCATATTATATTGAGCATATTTCACACATTAATAAATACAGAGTACTTTGTGTCTGCTGTATCTTTCAGTTCTTTTAAATCAAGGCTGAATACTTTCTTCTTTGTTGCTGCCTTTTATTAAATCACACTTGAGGCTTTTGATTTGATTTCTTTCAGCGTGACCGCAATGCATGATGGGATATATTGCTTGGTTAGTGACCATTGGTTGTACACTGCTTTTCACTGTGCATTGTGGGATACTTTGACTGCACTATAAAGGGTGTAATAATTCTCACAGTACATTCGGACAGCACTACAAAATGGCGAACTCACTATATAATGCACTATATAGTGAATAGGGAGTGATTTCAGACACGGTAAGATTATTACAAATATAAGCACAAACATTTACACACACACATTTTAGCCATAAAATATAATAACATCATGTGACTATTATGCATTTCTGCAGAAATAAGCTGCAGTGCAACACACTGTATTAGATATAAGGAGATACCTGTATCCAGCTGTGGATTCTCCATCTTTAAAAGCTATTGGAATATCCATAGAGTTGTCACTCTTCATGGACACACAGCTGGGCCCTGGTGAGTCTGATCTCTTCATCTGTGTTTCACTAAACAGTAAGACACACATTATAATTTGTTATACTGCAATCAAAAGCATAATAAACATATTTACTAATAAGGACATACCAATGATACATATTAAGATTATCATAAACAGGGGCACATACAGTTACGCCTATATTATTATTATTATTATTATTATTATTATTATTATTATTATAATGTGGCTATTATGCATTTCTGCAGGAATAAGCTGCAGTGCAACACACTGAATTGGATATAAGGAGATACCTGTATCCAGCTGTGGATTCTCCATCTTTAAAAGCTATTGGAATATCCATAGAGTTGTCACTCTTCATGGACACACAGCTGGGCCCTGATGAGTCTGATCTCTTCATCTGTGTTTCACTAGACAGTAAGACACATACTGTATTATAATTTGTTATACTGCAATCAAAAGCATAATAAACATATTTACTAATAAGGACATACCAATGATACATATTAAGATTATCATAAACAGGGGCACATACAGTTACGCCTATAATATTATTATTATTATTATTATTATTATTATTATTATGTGGCTATTATGCATTTCTGCAGGAATAAGCTGCAGTGCAACACACTGAATTAGATATAGGAGATACCTGTATCCAGCTGTGGATTCTCCATCTTTAAAAGCTATTGGAATATCCATAGAGTTGTCACTCTTCATGGACACACAGCTGGGCCCTGGTGAGTTTGATCTCTTCATCTGTGTTTCACTAAACAGTAAGACACATATTCTAATTTGTTATACTGCAATCAAAAGCATAATAAACATATTTACTAATAAAGACATACCAATGATACATATTAAGATTATCATAAACGGGCACATACAGTTACGCCTATAATATTATTATTATTATTATTATTATTATTATTATTATTATTATTATTACTATTAATGTGGCTATTATGCATTTCTGCAGGAATAAGCTGCAGTGCAACACACTGAATTAGATATAAGGAGATACCTGTATCCAGCTGTGGATTCTCCATCTTTAAAAGCTATTGGAATATCCATAGAGTTGTCACTCTTCATGGACACACAGCTGGGCCCTGGTGAGTCTGATCTCTTCATCTGTGTTTCACTAGACAGTAAGACACATACTGTATTATAATTTGTTATACTGCAATCAAAAGCATAATAAACATATTTACTAATAAAGACATACCAATGATACATATTAAGATTATCATAAACGAGCACATACAGTTACGCCTATAATATTATTATTATTATTATTATTATTATTATTATTATTATTATTAATGTGGCTATTATGCATTTCTGCAGGAATAAGCTGCAGTGCAACACACTGAATTAGATATAGGAGATACCTGTATCCAGCTGTGGATTCTCCATCTTTAAAAGCTATTGGAATATCCATAGAGTTGTCACTCTTCATGGACACACAGCTGGGCCCTGGTGAGTCTGATCTCTTCATCTGTGTTTCACTAAACAGTAAGACACATATTATAATTTGTTATACTGCAATCAAAAGCATAATAAACATATTTACTAATAAGGACACACCAATGATTCATATTAAGATTATCATAAACAGGGGCACATACAGTTACGCCTATATTATTATTATTATTATTATTATTATTATTATTATTATATGTGGCTATTATGCATTTCTGCAGGAATAAGCTGCAGTGCATCACACTGAATTAGATATAAGGAGATACCTGTATCCAGCTGTGGATTCTCCATCTTTAAAATTTCGTGATTGTGGCGTAATCACTCTTCATAGACACACAGCTGGGCCCTGGTGAGTCTTATCTCTTCATCTTGGGCACACTGCTTACACACAGAACACCAGAAACATTAATTCAGTAAAGATCAGTGTTTTGTTAAATTTTTACAAAGTTCTTCCTAATTTTGATACAAGTTTGAACTATGTTTTGAAGGTGAGGATTTTTTTTTTTTTTTACTCCATGGGGAGACATACCTTTTTTCAGGTTGTCTGTGCATCTCTCAGAGATTCTCATTAGTGTGATTTCTCAAGAACAAGGGTTTGACAGCTTGTTGGATTTATATTATCATTGTAACCAGCAGATCAGCTGATTAGGTTTTGAAATTGATCCACACAGGGTCAAGGTTCAACCAATCAAATTCAGGTTACAAAATTCAATAAAAAAAAAATCAAATTTAACGGCGCTTTAACTCCACAACTAGCTGAAGTTTTGTCATGTTGTTTTTATAAACACACTGCGGTAAACAGCGCGGGAACACGCTGAAAGCGAGAGCGGGCTGAGAGGCTGCGCGGGAACACGCTGAGAGCGAGAGCGGGCTGAGAGGCTGCGCGGGAACACGCTGAGAGCGAGAGCGGGCTGAGAGGCTGCACGAGAACACGCTGAGAGCGAGAGCGGGCTGAGAGGCTGCGCGGGAACACGCTGAGAGCGAGAGCGGGCTGAGAGGCTGCACGAGAACACGCTGAGAGCGAGAGCGGGCTGAGAGGCTGCGCGAGAACACGCTGAGAGCGAGAGCGGGCTGAGAGGCTGCACGAGAACACGCTGAGAGCGAGAGCGGGCTGAGAGCGGGCCCAGGCCGCGGCTGAAGCCTCAGATTTTCCTGTCGCGCTGCTGCCGCCCCGCTTGTTCTTCCTGCGCTTCGCGACATGCCACCAAAAAAGAATACAGCACAGGTTGAGGAGGTCGACGATATTAAAAGATCGCTCGACATGTTGACGGAGGAGGTTTCTGCTGTTAGACAACAGCAGAAAACCATCATGACTTTGGTGGAGGAAGTTAAAGCCTTGAGGCTAAAAATCACTGAGAAGGACCAGCGGATTAACTTGCTGGAGAACCGGGTGGCCGATCTGGAGCAATATACCAGAATGAACGACATCATAATCACCGGCTTGGAAGTGAAACCTCGTTCATATGCACGGGCAGTGGCGATGCGGAACGGGGAGGAGCCGAGCGAGGAGGACGCGGCATCGGTGGAGCAACAGGTGGCGGCGTTTCTCCGCTCAAAGGGAGTTGAGTTAGACAGGGAGAACATCGAGGCCTGTCACCCGCTCCCAAGGAGAAACGAGAAGACAAAACCGGCAATAATAGTTCGGTTTGCAAACAGAAAACACAAAAACGAACTGCTGAAACAGGGAAGACGGCTGAAGGGATCAGACGTTTACATCAATGAGCACCTGACAAAGAAAAATGCGGACATTGCCAGAATGGCCCATTTACTCAGAAAACAGAAGAAAATACAATCAACATGGACTTCAAACTGCAAAATATACATCAAGTTAAATGGAACACCAGAACAAGCCAAAGTACTAGTCATCCGGGAGCTGGAGGAGCTGAGCAAATATTAACGAAACGTACAACAAGGTATCCTTAAACTACAGCCATGACAACTCCTGATAATAAACACACATTAGGACTAGAAAACTTTGTATATACAGAACATAAAATACAGGACATAGAACATATTGATCCGGATAACAATTTACTCAATGATATAGAAAACAGCTGCAGTTATTACACAGATGAGCACTACAACGCAACTTTCCAATCAAAGCATAACATATCAATCATCCACTTCAATAGCAGAAGCCTATATGCCAACTTCCACAGTATTAAAGAATATTTGAAACAGTTTAAGAACCCATTCAACATCATAGCAATTTCAGAGACATGGATCAGCACTGACAGAGGTGTGGACTTTGAGATGGAGGGTTATGATCTAAATCATATAAGCAGAGTGAAAAAGAGAGGAGGAGGTGTGGCAATATATGTGGACAAAGGACTGAAGTATAAGGTGGTGGAGAGTATGACAGCAGCTGTTGATAATCTGGTGGAATGTATCACAGTGGAAATTTGTATGGAAAAAGTAAAAAATATAATTGTGAGCTGTTTGTACAGAACTCCAGCATCAAGTATCGAGATATTTGAAAACTGGATGGAAAACGTGTTTTCTAACTCAGTGCAGAAGACTGTGTTTATCTGTGGGGATTATAATATTGATCTGTTAAATCCAAAAAAGCATAAAATGACAGAAGATTTCATAAATACAATGTACAGTATGGGTTTATACCCCAAAATCACCAAACCTAGTAGAATTACTTCTCATTGTGTCACATTAATAGATAATATATTTACAAACAGTATGGAAAATAATACAGAAAGTGGGCTTTTATATAACGACATCAGTGACCATTTGCCTGTATTTATTGTCTATCACTGTAATTACTGGAAACCTAAGGATATGAATCAGCTGAAATACAAACGGATAAGAACCGAAGAAAACATAAGGATACTTAAGAGTGAATTACTTAAACAGAACTGGAGAGTCGTATATGAGGAAGAAGATATTGACAAAGCATACAGTGGATTCCTAAATATCTTTAAAACACTATATGATAAAACCTGTCCTGTAAGGAAATACAATGATGGACAAAAACAAGCAAATGGTCCATGGATCACCAAAGGATTAAAAAATGCCTGTAAAAAAAAGAACACGCTGTATAGACAATTCATAAAAAAAAGAACTTTGGAGGCAGAAATTAAATATAAAAAATACAAGAATAAATTAACCAGCATTATGAGGACATGTAAGAAGGAATATTATAATAAATTATTAGATAGTAATAAAAATAATATGAAGGGGCTATGGAATGTACTGAATAGTATTATTAGGAATAGAGCTAAAAACAAAAACACAAGCTACCCTGATCATTATATTGAGAATGACAGATCAATAAATAATATGGAGGAAGTGGTAAATGGTTTTAATAGATTCTTTGTAAATGTGGGATCAGATTTGGCAGAAAAGATTCAAGATACAGACACACCTGGAGGGGCGGAGGCTGCTCGATGGGAGAGAAATCCTAAATCTATATTCCTTGGTGCAGTTGGCATAAAAGAGGTCATAGACATTGTAAGGAGAAGTGAAAGTAAAACCTCCACTGACTGGAATGATATTGATATGAGTTTAATAAAAAAAGTTATTGAAGAAATTGCAGAACCATTTACTCACATATGTAACATGTCTTTTCAATCTGGTAAATTTCCAAACAACATGAAAATAGCTAAAGTTATACCTTTATATAAATGTGGAGATAGACACCATTACACAAATTACAGGCCAGTTTCTTTACTCTCTCAGTTCTCCAAGATCCTCGAAAAACTGTTCACAGCAAAACTAGACAATTTCATTGAAAAATATAAACTTTTAGCTGACAGTCAATACGGATTCCGGAAAGACAGATCAACAACCCTGGCATTAATGGAACTTATCGAGAAAATCACAAATGGTATAGACAATAAAAAACATGTTATGGGAATTTTCATAGATCTAAAGAAAGCATTTGATACAATAAATCATGACATTCTATTCAAAAAATTAGAGAGGTATGGTATCAGAGGGGTTGGTTTGGACTGGGTGAGGAGCTACTTAAGTAACAGGCAACAATTTGTAAAAATTGGAGATCACACATCTGAGTATTTGCCCATAACATGTGGAGTACCGCAAGGGTCTGTCTTAGGTCCTAAACTGTTTATATTGTACATTAATGATTTATGTAATGTATCAAGTATAATGAAATGCATATTATTTGCTGATGATACAAACATCTTTTGCGCCGGGGACAATGCACAGCAGCTTATGGAAACAATCACAACCGAAATGAATAAATTAAAAAGGTGGTTTAACGTAAACAAATTGTCATTGAATTTGAGTAAAACAAAGATTATGTTATTTGGAAAATATAAGTCAAACCCTCAAGTTGAATTGAAAATTGACAACATAACCATAGAAAGAGTGTATGAAATAAAATTTCTGGGTGTGATTGTTGATCATAAAGTCTGCTGGAAACCGCATATTAATCATGTTAAAGCAAAAATAGCAAAGATTACTGCAATTTTGGGGAAATCAAGACACATTCTGGACTATAAATCACTACATACTCTGTATAATGCACTCATACTTCCATATTTGAGCGACTGTGTGGAGATATGGGGTAATACCTACAAATCTAACCTGCAGCCGTTATGCACATTACAAAAAAGAGCAATAAGAATTGTCAATAATACGGGATATCTTGAGCATACAAACGCATTATTCGTAAAAGCACACACTCTGAAATTCACTGATCTGGTTAAACACAAGACTGCACAAATTATGTATAAAGCAAGACATAACCTTCTTCCGGGTGAGGTACAAAATATGTTTATGGAAAGGCAGGGTGGGTATAACCTGAGAGGGGAAATGAATTTTAAGAGAGTAAATGTTAGAACAACTATGAAAAGTATGTGCATAACAGTCTGTGGGGTGAAATTGTGGAATGGTCTGGATAATGAACTCAAAAATAGCACCAACATAAAACTGTTTAAAAAATTATATAAAAACATGTTAATAAAAATATATGAGAATGAGGACAGGCAGACTATATAGGTGATGATGAAATTGAGAGTAAGTCTGTGACTGGTCTTCTTGTATTTAGTGTATAGTTATAGGTATGTGTATATGTATGTACTGTATATATGTATTGTATGTGTGTCTATATGCATAACATAAGTATCTGTATATATGATTTGATTTGGTCGATATTATACCATGTCGGTATGTTTTGATATGTTGGTATGTTTTCTTTTTTGTTTATTGCTTTTGTTTTCTTTTGTATATATAGTTTATTATGGTGGAAAGTGACATTTGATTAGCGGTGGTATAGAGGGTTAGGATTGGATAAGTTATTACTTCTTCCTAATCCTTTCTGAACATTATGTTATTGCCTGGTGGCTACGCTATTCTGTTTGTTTATGATGATGTTTTGATTATTGTATTTTTTTTATTTAAAATTTTTATTTTTATATCTTTCTTCTTTATTGTTCAGAATAAAGTAATCAATCAATCAATCAATAAACGCAGGATAAACAAATTAAACCCATTCTTCTCGCCTACAAAGGCTTTTAAGAGAGAGAAATATTTCTTACCGTTTGCAAACAGATATCCCTCTTCCGAATGACGTCGAGGAAAATAAACACTTTCACTTTCACTTCTTTTGGGTTGCATGGCGGTTGGCATGCCAGCTTAAAGGTGCCTTACCGCCACCTACTGGATTGGAGTGTGGAACAGAAGATTGGCAGGAGAAAAACAAAAAAAACTAATTTTTTTCTATTGCACCTGTTTCCTTTAAAAATGTTATTAGTTATCCATATATGTGTCCTAATGCCTTACCCAAGATGTTCTGGCTGATTGCAATGTCTGCAGAACCCACTCGGATGTTTTCCTATTATATGAAGTGTCTTGTTGAGTGCTGTATGGCCTATTCTTAGATGGATGATGGTTTCTTCTCTTCTGTTTCTCCCCACCTTTCTTCCAACACCCACATGCTTTTGTATATTGTAGAGATGCCTTCCTGTATCACTGGTGTCCCAGTTTTCCTGCCATACGTCTTCTGTTGGACTCATGATGGTTTTTGCCTCAGCTTTACATAATGGAATTTGCAGATGAATTGTTTGTGATTTCACTGATTGTTTTGCCAATATGTCTACATCCTCATTTCCTTCTACCCCTACATGAGCAGGAACCCAAATGAAACATACACTTAAGCTCATTCTGTGTATTCTGTATATGATATTTATTTTATTTATGATATCTTGCCTGCATGATTTCCCTGACCTGATGCTCATGAGTGCTGATAAACTATGTTATCAGTGTACTGTATTGTTTTGGTTGTTTTCATCTACCCATTGTAATCCTAGCATTATGGCCTAGCATTATGGAGGCTGGCCTCCAACGATTGGTGGATCGCTTCTCCTACGCCTGTAAAGAGTTTGGGCTAATAATTAGCATCAAGAAGACTACCATTCTTGCGCAGGGTGCTGACTCCCCTCCAGCCATTGTCATTGATGACAGCTATGCAGAGGCAGTTGAGAGTTTTATGTATCTGGGTTCAACAATCATTAATTCTTTCTCCTTGGATGCCAAAGTCGGTGCAAGAATTGGTAAAGCCGCAGGTGTCATGGCAAGACTGAACAAGAGAGTTTGGTCCAACTGCCAGTTATCTTTGAACACCAAACTTTGCATGTACCAAGTCTATGTTCTTTCCACTCCACTGTATGGCAGCGAGTCTTGGGCACCATATGCCAGACAAGAAAAAATGGCTTAACAGTTTCCATCTCCGCTGCCTCAGGCACATCCAAAACATCTCTTGGCAGGACAGACTGACCAACACGGAGGTCCTTGATGCCGGCATTCCAAGCATCCACACTCTGCTGATCCAAAAGCATCTCAGGTGGCTAGGATACATGCACCATTTGGACATGTATCCATGTCCAAATATGTAGGAAATGAGGACGTAGTTGGTGCATTCCCAAGGATATCTTGTACGGGGAATTGCACAAAGGGACTCGTCCTGTTGGAAGACCTCATCTCCGCTTCAAGGATGTGTGCAAAAGGGACCTGAAATCAGCAGGTATCAACCCTAACACATGGGAGAACATCGTGGCCTCACAGGAGTCTTGGAGGGCTTGTGTGAGAAATGGCTTGCAGAAAGCTGAAAGGGACAAGAATGAGCATCTCAAAGCGAAAAGAGCCAGTCGTAAAGCAAGAGTAACATCCTCAAGAGTTCCAGCTGAATTTGCTTGTGCCAGATGTGTGAGAGACTGCCACTCCAGAGTCGACCTATTCAGCCACTCTAGAAAGTGCAACAGCACCTAGTGCTACGCCATCATCCTCTAAGACGAACGGATGCCTCTACCCATAGTAATCCTAGCATTATGGCCACGAACTCTACTGTGTATAGTGAAAGACGGTCTGTTGTTCTCCTTTTTATAGCTGTGTCATCTCATTATCTCTAGCCACTTTATCCTGTTCTACAGGGTCGCAGGCAAGCTGGAGCCTATCCCAGCTGACTATGGGCGAAAGGCGGGGTACACCCTGGACAAGTCACCAGGTCATCACAAGGCTGACACATAGACACAGACAACCATTCACACTCACATTCACACCTACGCTCAATTTAGAGTCACCAGTTAACCTAACCTGCATGTCTTTGGACTGTGGGGGAAACCGGAGCACCCAGAGGAAACCCACGCGGACACGGGGAAAACATGCAAACTCCGCACAGAAAGGCCCTCGCCGGCCACGGGGCTCGAACCCGGACCTTCTTGCTGTGAGACGACAGTGCTAACCACTACACCACCGTGCTGCCCTAGCTGTGCCATATTGTGGGATATATACTGCAGCACCAGTGCATCCAGATTCAGGGTTCTTTGAACCATCTGTAAATAACACTGTCTTATCTGCAAGGTGTTGTTGTATGTAGCTTTGGACAATGTGACAAGCAGACACTTTTCTTTCATTTCTTTTTGTAAGTTCAGATCAACAGATGGCATCACAAACAGCCAGGGAGGGATCGCTGGAACTGTTTTGCTGTACTGGTGACTGTGTAGACCTGCTTCACCTGCCTTGACATTACCAATCCATCCAAAACTGTAAAAGTTTGATTTGTTGTGTTCCCAGCACTCCTGCAGGATGGACTTTGTTGGGTGCAATTCATTGTGCCCCTGTAAGTTAACCCAGTATGCCAACACAAGCTTAACTCTCCTAGTACAGTATATAATGGCATTTCTCCCATTTCAACCTGCACAGCAGCTACTGGAGAGGTTTTGAATGCCCCGCAACATATTCTTAGGGCCTGTGCTTGCTCTACATCAAATTTTTAAGGTTGCTTTTTGCATGTTTTCAGTAATACTAAAGATTTAAAACAAACAAACAAACAAATAAATAGTCCTCGCATTTTTTTTTCTGCACAGATTTAATTTTCTGCATGTTACCACATCCTACCACTAGAGGGAGACATTGATTAAAAAAAATCTCATATATCCTGCCAATATACAGCATTTACAGATTTGTTATTGTTTTGAATTATCTCATCTCATCTCATTATCTCTAGCCGCTTTATCCTTCTACAGGGTCGCAGGCGAGCTGGAGTCTATCCCAGCTGACTACGGGCAAAAGGCGGGGTACACCCTGGACAAGTCGCCAGGTCATCACAGGGCTGACACATAGACACAGACAACCATTCACACTCACATTCACACCTACGGTCAATTTAGAGTCACCAGTTAACCTAACCTGCATGTCTTTGGACTGTGGGGGAAACCGGAGCACCCGGAGGAAACCCACGCGGACACGGGGAGAACATGCAAACTCCACACAGAAAGGCCCTCGCCGGCCCCGGGGCTCGAACCCAGGACCTTCTTGCTGTGAGGCGACAGCGCTAACCACTACACCACCGTGCCGCCCTGTTTTGAATTATATTTATGTATTTATTAGTTTGTATAATATAATGACCGGTTTAATAATTTAGACCAGAACATTATGTGATGAGAAAATAGAAAATAATAGTGTTTAGAATAAATACATTCAATAAATAAATATTCATCTCATCTCATCTCATTATCTCTAGCCGCTTTATCCTGTTCTACAGGGTCGCAGGCAAGCTGGAGCCTATCCCAGCTGACTACGGGCGAAAGGCGGGGTACACCCTGGACAAGTCGCCAGGTCATCACAGGGCAATAAATATTCATTTTATAAGGAAATCAGCACAATAGACAGACAGACAGATAAATGAAGACTGATATGAGCATGAATATTTTTCGAATCTACATGGATATTTTATTCAGCATTTTTAAAAATGTAAAGAAAAGTAAACTAGGTTAATTACAACATAAGTTAGTGCACAAATGATGCAATAAAATTTAGCATTTAAGGCAGACGGATGCAAGTGCAGGGTTTTGAAAAAGGTCCCCCAGAAGTCATGTCCCTGTATTTATCACCTGAAAGTTTCTTTCCCATCACAGCTCATTTGACTGTCATTGACTATAAAAGGTCAAGTACACAGACACCTGGGAGCAGGAAATTAATAATCAGCATAAGCTGAAAAACTGAAGTGGAATCTTTTGACTCACTTCTATGCCAATAAAAATATTTAATAACATATGATATTAATAATAATAGGCAAGTGCCAAATCCTCCATCAGTGGAGGCATTTAAGGCGATATGCAGACAGACCGGCCCATTCTCCTTTTATACAGCAGCATTGCTTTCATCATCTCATCTCATCTCATTATCTCTAGCCGCTTTATCCTTCTACAGGGTCGCAGGCAAGCTGGAGCCTATCCATAATTTCCTAATTTGATTTATTTGTCTTAATTTATTGGTTTGTGTTGACCCATTTTTATTCTGGACAAATGGGCGTCATTTTCCAAAGCACATACAACCCCAATTCCAAAAAAGTTGGGACACTCTGTAAAACATCAGTCAAATCAGAATGCAATAATTTGCATATCATGGAAACCCTATATTGCATTGAAAATAGTACAAAGACAACATATCAAATGTTGAAACTGAGAAATTTTATTGTTTTTTGAAAAATATATGCTCATTTTGAATTTGATGTCAGCAACACGTTTCAGAAAACTTGGGACAGGGACAACAAAAGACTGAAAAAGTTGTGTAATGCTAAAAAAAAAGTAATTTAGGTTAATTGGCAACAGGTCAGTAAAATGATTGGGTATAAAAAGAGCATCCCAGAGAGGCGGAGTCTCTCAGAAGTAAAGACGGGGCGGGGTTCACCGCTCTGTGAAAGATTGCTTGGGCAAACAGTGCAACAATTTAAGAATAACATTCCTCAATGTAAAATTGCAAAGAATTTGAGGATCACATCATCTATGGTCCATAATATCATTAAAAGATTCAGAGAATCTGGAGAAATCTCTGTATGCAAGAGACAAGGCTGAAAACTGACATTGGATGCCTGTGATCTTCAGGCCCTCAGGAAACACGGCATTAAAAGCAGACACATGTCTGTAGTGGAAATCACTGTATGGGCTCAGGAACACTTCAGAAAACCATTGTCTGTGAAAACACTTCATTACTGCATCCACAAATGCAAGTTAAAACCAGATATAAACAATATCCAGAAACACCGCTACCTTCTCTGGGCCTGAGCTCTTTTACGATGGACTGAGGTGAAGTGGAAAATTGTCCCGAGGTCTGACGAATCGAAATCTGAAATTATTTTTGGAAATCATGGACATCACATACTCCAGTCTAAAGAGGAGAGGGACCATCCGGCTTGTTATCAGTGCACAGTTCAAAAGCCAGCATCTGTGATGGTATGAGGGTGCATTAATGCATGTGACATTGGGTAGCTTGCACATCTTGGAAGGCATCATGAATGCTGAATGATATAAACACGTTTCAGAGCAACATGCTGCCATCCAGACAAAATATTTTTCAGGGAAGGCCTTCCTTCTTTCAGTAAGACAATGCCAAACACTTTCTGCACATATTAAAACTGCATGGTTCTGGAGTAAAAGAGTCCAGGTGCTAAACTGGCCTGCCTGCAATCCAGACCTGCCTCCCATTTAAAACATTTGGCGCATTATGAAGCTCAAAATATGACAAAGGAGACCCGAACTGTTGAGCAACTGAAATTGTGTATCGTGCAAAAATGGGACAACATTTCTCTTTCAAAACTACAGCAATTGCTCTCCTCAGTTCCCAAACGTTTACAGAGTGTTGTTAAAAGTAGAGGTGATGCAACACAGTGATGGACATGCCCCTGTCCCAACTTTTTTGAAACGTGTTGCTGGCATCAAATTCAAAATGAGCACATATTTTTCAAAAAATAATAAAATTTCTCAGTTTCAACATGTGATCTGCGGTCTTTGTACTATTTTCAAAGAAATATAGGGTTTCCATGATTTGCAAATTATCACATTTTTGTTTTTATTTACAGTTTACACAGTGTCTCAACTTTTTTGGAATTGGGGTTGTATTTCATTATTATTAGACTATGATTTTTTTTTTTTTTGTGTGTGTGTGTGTGTGTGTGTGTGTGTTATGCCAATGTTACAAAATTTACACAAAACTTACCTGGAATGACCGAGTGGTCAGGATGTTAAAAAAGCAGTTTTTAATTGGTTGAAGTGCTTCTTTAAAATAAAGTAAATATGAAAAAACTGCATGTTTGTTTGTTTGTTTTATTGTATTAAAATGTGTAAATTTACTGGCTGGAAGGCATGGTGGTGCAGAGGTTATCACCGTCACCTCACAGCAAGCACGTTGTGGGTTTGAACCTGCCAGTTAATTGGGGTCTTTTTGTGTGGAGTTTGCATGTTCTCCTCATGCCTGTGTGGGTTTCCTTCGTGTGCTCCGGTTTCCTCCAACAGTCCAAAGACATGTGGATTTGATCAACTGGCTACTCTAAATCCCCCATAGGTGTGAGTGTGAATGGCTGGCTGTCTCTCTGTGTTAGCACTGTGACAGACTGGTGACCTGTGCAGGGTGAACCCCACCTCTCACTCAGTGTCAGCTGGGATTGGATCCAACTTCCCTGCAACCCTTAATGGATAAGTGGTAGAGAAAATGAATAAATGAAATTTATCAGCAGAATTTATATCTATATTTAACAATTATTGGCTGAAGGTGAAGTGAATATTGGTGAATAATAAGCGAGATGAAGTCGAGATTATTATTTAAATAATATTGGCTGACTTTGAGTGGTATATCAGATATATTCCATTCAGCTAGCATGATACTGAACCATTCAAAGATGAGTTCTAGCTGAATGGAATATATCTGATAGACCATGAAAAAAGCCAGCTAAAATTATTATTATTATTATTATTATTATTATTATTATTATTATACATACACACTCTTCATATCAGCATACTCAAAGGCTAACGCTAGCTTACCCGTGACTCGGTGCTGTTAGCGCAATAGTGCAGTCACTTTCCAGACAGTGTAGCATTCATCAGCACGGCAGTGAAGTCATCTTCCAAGCATCAGTAGTATTAGCGAAGGCCAACGCTAGCGCAGTCAAGCCAGTGCTATTGAGAAGGAGTAGCACAGGCCTAGACACTAAGAGTTCTGTCGCAAGACTCTTCTTCCATGCTGCATGCTTGCCACAGTATTTTTCACTCAGGCTTAACTATTCATTTCCCTGTGTAATTTACTGAGTTATTTTTAAAATCATCAGCTACATACAATGGAGGGAACTGGCAGGCAAAATTCTCTCAAACTCTTCCATACTTAATGAAGCAAACCTGGTGGCCATGTTTGTTTACAAACTGTCACAGTCGCTCACTAGCGTGTAAGTTTTACATCTCCAATGTGTGATGTCATGTTGTCTCGACAACCATGCAGTATTGTAAACCATGTTCATCGCTCATTCTCCATTGGGTAGAGTGGCGTAATACAGTGGTGCTTGAAAGTTTGTGAAACCCTTAGAATTTTCTATATTTCTGCATAAATATGACCTAAAACATCATCAGATTTTCACACAAGTCCTAAAAGTAGATAAAGAGAACCCAGTTAAACAAATAAGACAAAAATATTATACTTGGTCATTTATTTATTGAGGAAAATGATCCAATATTACATATCTGTGAGTGGCAAAAGTATGTGAACCTTTGCTTTCAGTATCTGGTGTGATCCCCTTGTGCAGCAATAACTGCAACTAAACATTTCTGGTAACTGTTGATCAGTCCTGCACACCGGCTTGGAGGAATTTTAGCCCGTTCCTCCATACAGGACAGCTTCAACTCTGGATTGTTGGTGGGTTTCCTCACATGAACTGCTCGCTTCAGGTCCTTCCACAACATTTCCATTGGATTAAGGTCAGGACTTTGACTTGGTCATTCCAAAACATTAACTTTATTCTTCTTTAACCATTCTTTGGTAGAACAACTTGTGTGCTTAGGGTCGTTGTCTTGCTGCATGACCCACCTTCTCTTGAGATTCAGTTCATGGACAGATGTCCTGACATTTCCCTTTAGAATTTGCTGGTATAATTCAGAATTCATTGTTCCATCAATGATGGCAAGCCATCCTGGCCCAGATGCAGCAAAACAAGCCCAAACCATGATACTTCCACCACCATGTTTCACAGATGGTATAAGGTTCTTATGCTGGAATGCAGTGTTTTCCTTTCTCCAAACATAACACTTCTCATTTAAACCAGAAAGTTCTATTTTGGTCTCATCCGTCCACAAAACATTTTTCCAATAGCCTTCTGGCTTGTCCACGTGATCTTAGCAAACTGCAGACGAGCAGCAATGTTCTTTTTGGAGAGCAGTGGCTTTCTCCTTGCAACCCTGCCATGCACACCATTGTTGTTCAGTGTTCTCCTGATGGTAGACTCATGAACATTAGCCAATGTGAGAGAGGCCTTCAGTTGCTTAGAAGTTACCCTGGGGTCCTTTGTGACCTCGCCAACTATTACACGCCTTGCTCTTGGAGTGATCTTTGTTGATCAACCACTCCTTGGGAGGGTAACAATGGTCTTGAATTTCCTACATTTGTGCACAATCTGTCTGACTGTGGATTGGTGGAGTCCAAACTCTTTAGAGATGGTTTTATAACCTTTTCCAGCCTGATGAGCATCAACAATGCTTTTTCTGAGGTCCTCAGAAATCTCCTTTGTTTGTGCCATGATACACTTCCACAAACATGTGTTGTGAAGATCAGACTTTGATAGATCCCTGTTCTTTAAATAAAACAGGGTGCCCACTCACACCTGATTGTCATCCCATTGATTAAAAACACCTGACTCTAATTTCACCTTCAAATTAACTGCTAATCCTAGAGGTTCACATACTTTTGCCACTCACAGATATGTAATATTGGACCATTTTCCTCAATAAATAAATGAGCAAGTATCATATTTTTGTCTCATTTGTTTAACTGGGTTCTCTTTATCTACTTTTAGGACTTGTGTGAAAATCTGATGATGTTTTAGGTCATATTTATGTAGAAATATAGAAAATTCTAAAGGGTTCACAAACTTTCAAGCACCACTGTACATGTAGGATAAGTGATATGCTAACAATATTGCATGCTATCGAACTAAATAAATGAAACCTGCTGGAAGAGAATAGAACACATTTTGATTCCAAGAAAAATGTGGCCGGTACATATAATAATCACGGATATTCACTGACCCTGAGGCGGAAAATTGTTTTAGTATACGGTAAATACACAGGTGATTATTTAAAAAAATGTATTTTAAAAAAATATTTCAAACTTCAAACATACTAACAGTGTGGCGCAGACTTGTGTCACTTATCTACCCCGACTCACATAAAATACTTTGTTGTGAAATTGATAAAATAAATCACAATCCCACCTTACCTTTGAATATTTTTAGACCAAACTTTATAGTGTTTTATAGCTTTTAGGAGCAACATTTTCTCTCATAATTTGTAATTCTTCCTCGCTTACAGTGACGAAGCGATCAGCCGCCTTTTTGCCGAGTTGCTCGAGGTGATTATTGAAAAATCGTCTGAATCTCTCGACCAATCAGCTCATGCGATTTTCTATAATCACCTGTGTATTCATACTAAAAACATATAACAGTACTCAGAGCACAGAGCACCTGGATAATGTCGGCTACACAACGTTTAAACAACCGGTCCTTTAAAATCTACATATTTCATATTTAGCACAACCCCATCCCATAAAATCTACACAACATTTACATCCCATAAAGTCTAAAAAAAATCCACATTTACACAACCCTGTCTTGTAAAATGTACACATATTCCACACATCAGCAGCTCATAAAAACTACACAACATTTAAACAAACCCTTTCCATAAAAATCTACACAACATTTACAAAGGCTCCAACTTGGGAAATTGCAAAGAGGGAGATTCTCCCTCTCTGTGAGTAGCTCGGAGGGAGACAAGTTTGAGCGCCATAGGCGCGAAGGCAAGTTTTTATATACAACCCCGATTCCAAAAAAGTTGGGACAAAGTACAAATTGTAAATAAAAACAGAATGCAATAATTTACAAATCTCAAAAACTGATATTGTATTCACAATAGAACATAGACAACATATCAGATGTCGAAAGTGAGACATTTTGAAATTTCATGCCAAATATTGGCTCATTTGAAATTTCATGACAGCAACACATCTCAAAAAAGTTGGGACAGGGGCAACAAGAGGCTGGAAAAGTTAAAGGTACAAAAAAGGAACAGCTGGAGGACCAAATTGCAACTCATTAGGTCAATTGGCAATAGGTCTTTAACATGACTGGGTATAAAAAGAGCATCTTGGAGTGGCAGCGGCTCTCAGAAGTAAAGATGGGAAGAGGATCACCAATCCCCCTAATTCTGCGCCGACAAATAGTGGAGCAATATCAGAAAGGAGTTCGACAGTGTAAAATTGCAAAGAGTTTGAACATATCATCATCTACAGTGCATAATATCATCAAAAGATTCAGAGAATCTGGAAGAATCTCTGTGCGTAAGGGTCAAGGCCGGAAAACCATACTGGGTGCCCGTGATCTTTGGGCCCTTAGACGGCACTGCATCACATACAGGCATGCTTCTGTATTGGAAATCACAAAATGGGCTCAGGAATATTTCCAGAGAACATTATCTGTGAACACAATTCACCGTGCCATCCGCCATTGCCAGCTAAAACTCTATAGTTCAAAGAAGAAGCCGTATCTAAACATGATTCAGAAGCGCAGACATCTTCTCTGGGCCAAGGCTCATTTAAAATGGACTATGGCAAAGTGGAAAACTGTTCTGTGGTCAGACGAATCAAAATTTGAAGTTCTTTATGGAAATCAGGGACGCCGTGTCATTCGGACTAAAGAGGAGAAGGACGACCCGAGTTGTTATCAGCGCTCAGTTCAGAAGCCTGCATCTCTGATGGTATGGGGTTGCATTAGTGCGTGTGGCATGGGCAGCTTACACATCTGGAAAGACACCATCAATGCTGAAAGGTATATCCAGGTTCTAGAGCAACATATGCTCCCATCCAGACGACGTCTCTTTCAGGGAAGACCTTGCATTTTCCAACATGACAATGCCAAACCACATACTGCATCAATTACAGCATCATGGCTGCGTAGAAGAAGGGTCCGGGTACTGAACTGGCCAGCCTGCAGTCCAGATCTTTCACCCATAGAAAACATTTGGTGCATCATAAAATGGAAGATACGACAAAAAAGACCTAAGACAGTTGAGCAACTAGAATCCTACATTAGACAAGAATGGGTTAACATTCCTATCCCTAAACTTGAACAACTTGTCTCCTCAGTCCCCAGACGTTTACAGACTGTTGTAAAGAGAAAAGGGGATGTCTCACAGTGGGAAACATGGCCTTGTTCCAACTTTTTTGAGATGTGTTGTTGTCATGAAATTTAAAATCACCTAATTTTTCTCTTTAAATGATACATTTTCTCAGTTTAAACATTTGATATGTCATCTATGTTCTATTCTGAATAAAATATGGAATTTTGAAACTTCCACATCATTGCATTCCGTTTTTATTTACAATTTGTACTTTGTCCCAACTTTTTTGGAATTGGGGTTGTACGTGTGTGTGTGTGTATATACTATATATGAATGATTCACCACATTTCGTGTCAATTAAATCTTATTAATAGTAACAGATCTAGATAAATCCAGTGACTATAGACCAAACTTTAATATGCCTAAAGTCAATGTTAATGTCAGTAATGACTATTATAAATTGCCAGTGGTAGACCCTCTGATGATAATGCTCTTCTAATAATATTCTATTTCTAAGTCTAAGTTAGTAAAAGTCAGACAAAAAAAGTCAGACAAGTTGGTTAGAATCTAATGTCTGGTCTAGTGATCTAACCCTGTCAGATATAGGGTCATCTTGCTGCCGTCCAGAATAGTCCGCCATTCGTCCCTGGCGACCATCGCGACGGGCGATCCCAACTTTATCTTGGTGATTTTCTGATATTTTTTCTTTGTAGTTTGGCTTTCGCCATTTCCACCAACGGAACTTCATTTCATTATCTCATTCAAGAGAACATAAAGTTAAAGATGAACAGGCGATAAATGCAGACAAAATGCAGACGCAAAAAAACAAACAAAATGTTTGAGTGTCGCGGGTTTTCTCGTTCTCTAGCGCATATCATTAATAGCTCCATCTGTATGCTTTATCGGTAACTGCTAAGACATTGGGTGGCTCAGTGTGACCCCGCGGCGCACCGAATTCCGCTCCATTCATATGTGCACTTGATCTGTGCGTGCATGCCTCTGGCATTCACTCCAATCCCCCCGTTACGCCGATCGGTGTACCAACCGGGGAATCGGCATATACCGCGGGGTACACACTCGAGTCCACCCAGACAATGTCAGACACATGAAAAGTGGAAAGTCAACTATTAATTTTCGTCAACATAAACGGATCAAGTTATATATATATTTTTTAACTAATCGTGTAGTAAGGGTGGGCGGGAGATTTTTATGTTGTCAGCGGGAGGTTGGGAGGATTTTCTAAATGTTCCCTAAAGCGGGAGAGTTGGAGCCTCTGCAACATTTAAACAAACCCTTTCCATAAAAATCTACACATTTACACAACCCCAGTTCATAAAACAACAAAACTACACACGATTTAAACACTTTTTATTATAAAGAATTCACAATATCTTTCAGGATAAAGTCCTGAATACAGAAAACCAACAAAACTGTAAAACATTATTCTCAATCCCTGTTTGACAGGAATGAACTTTTGAAGGTTTGATTGAAAAGCCGCCATTTTGTTGCCTCCTCCCTCTTGTTTTCCCCCCAACATCCTGACGTACTGTGCGGAGTGGGAGACAGGAAGAGGTGGATCATAACATTTCTCCTAGAACCGGGTTGCTGACGGCAGTGAATTTAAATCTCTCTACAATACGCGGTAACATTGATATCCTACCAGAACTGTACAGTGAATGTGAATGGTCATGGCGGAGAAGTCTGGCGGGCATTTGAGAAATAATAATCTGGGTGACGATATGTTTTGGGATGAATTTAGTCGGGTGAGGAAGCTATCAGACAGAGATAGCAGTGGAGAATCGGTGGCCTCAGTGGTCAAAAGGTCAAGAGTGGTTAGAAGACGGTCTAATGAAGATAGAGAGACTACGACATGGAAAGTAATTGTTGCCTTCGAAGCAAAAGGTGGACCAGATTTACATCCCATTCACATCACTAATGCCATTCAGAAAGAAATAGGGAAGATTCATCATGCCACATTCCTGGGGAATGGTAGACTGCTAATCTATGCTAGCTCAGAAGAACAACGTAACAACATCCTAAAGAAAAACACACTTAATAAGCTCAAGATATCCTCGCACATTCCAGGGACAGCGTCTAGACAAGAGGGGTCATATCAGGAATTCCTACGACTGTCTCTATTGAAGAGATCAAAGAGAATCTGTCCCAGTATGCAATACTTGATGCTAAACGACTGACTAAAGGCAAAGAAAAAACAGACAGCATGTCAATTTTGTTAAGTTTCACTAAAGATCTACCAGCTCGAGTTCAAATGGGTTATATGTCTTACACGGTTCGCGAATACATCCCTCCCCCTTTAAGGTGTTTTAATTGCCAAAGATTTGGACATGTTGCAAGCCAATGCAGAGGGAAATTAAGATGCGCTAAATGTGGTGGGGACCATGAATATGATAAGTGTGAGACAGAAGTGTTAAAATGTTGCAACTGTGGAGGCCCACATAGTGCTGCGTATGGTGGTTGTGAAAAACAGAAAGAGGCAAAGGAGGTACAGAAATGCAGAGTCATGCGTAAGACGTCTTATGCGAACGCCCTTAAGACGGTTCAGAATGACAAAAGAGTCTCTAGTGTTCCCACTACACTGCAACGACCTACATGGAGCCAATATGACAGAGTTACTAGCCTGAATGAGCAGGTACAACTGGATGGAAGTCATTACATGACTAGGCCTGGTCCTAGGCCTATGCCAGCCCCAGAGAAGTGTGCATGCAACACTAACATTACAAAGGACACACTGTTAGTGAAGAAAAATGAATTTATTGCATTCCTGTGTACAGTAATGAATAAAACTCTGAAATATCCAGGGGAAAGTGACAGGATTAAGTCTATTGTGGAAATTGCCAATGATTTCTTGGGGTCTACTGCTAAAGCAGATGAGATACATAAAATGCTAACTCTCAAATATGGCCAGACTCAAGATAATTGAATGGACTATGGTGTTTTTCATTTTACAATGGAATGCATGAAGTTTAATAGCCAATGGTCAGGAACTTAAAAGATATATTCAAAAGTTAACAGATAAACCTGAGGTGATTTGTATCCAGGAGACCTGGTTGAAAGCACACTTACAATTTGTCATTAAGGGTTACAGTGCTATTAGACGTGACAAGGGTAATGAGAGAGGTGGTGGATGTATAACATTCATTAAAGAAGGGATTTCCTATAAATGCATTAAAACAAGCAGTGAACATGAATGTATTGTTACAGAAATATTTAATGGGCCTAAGGAGACGTATACTATCATTAACTATTATAACCCATGTAAAGCCTTAACAATTGATTTCTTAAATAGTGTTGCTAAGAGGAATCACACAGAGATCTGGTGTGGCGACTTTAATGCCCACAATAGTTTGTGGGGTAGCAAGCACACAGACCTAAATAGTATGGTGGTTGAAGAAGTCATCAATGACAGAATGCAGTGTGCGTAAATGATGGCTCTGGCACTAGACTCAATATCCTTAAGAATGAGACTTCATGTATTGACCTAACCCTAGTTGACAGAAGATTAGCTTCCAGATGTCAATGGAACACTGACCAAACAACTACTATTGGCAGTGATCATTTTCCTATCTGGTGTAAAGTGGATGTGGAAATCAGGACTGAACCTAATTATGTACATCATAAATGGCTTTTTAGGAAGGCTAACTGGGAGGAATTCCAGAACATGTCTGCAGATTTGGCTGAACGAATACCAGGATCTGAACAGAGTGTGAATGACAGTATAAGCTCCTTTATCTATTTTACAGCAAGGCAGTCTATACCAATGAGTGAGGGCAAAAATAACACGAGGAATATCCCCTGGTGGGATGATAAATGTACCAAAGCGATTAAGGACCGAAATAAAGCCTTTAAGCTATTACGTAATACTTTAACCTATGATAACTTATTGGACTATCAAAACAAGAAAGCATTAGCTAGAAGAACTATCAAAGAGGCGAAAAGAGAATCCTGGAGAAACTTTTGCTCATCAATAGGCAGAGAAACCTCACTCAACCAAGTATGGCTGATGATTAAAAAGATGACTGGTAGATATGAACCTCCTCATATTCCTGTCTTAACTGACAGGGATAATCATTATATTACAGATGTAGATAAGGCTAATATATTAGCTAAAACTTTTGCAGATGTTCACAAAGGTCACCACCTGGAAGACTGCTTTAAGAAAAGAAAGGAGGAAATCTTGAGTATGAATGAGGACCTTCTTACAAAGAGGGAATCAAACATGTCTAGTATAGATCTTGATTTTAGCATGATAGAGTTAAAAATGGCTTTAAATAATACGGCCTACTCTGCCCCTGGCAGTGATGGTCTCTGCTATGCCATGTTTAGACAACTCCCTGACGAAGTTTTAGAAATAATCCTTAAGCTGTTTAACAAAGTGTGGAAGGAGGGTACATTACCAACGGCATGGAAAAGATCAACAATCCTCCCGTTTCATAAACCTGGTAAAGATAAAAGTGATCCAGGTAATTATAGACCAATAGCCCTCACCTCACACCTGGGCAAATTAATGGAGAAAATGGTTGTGACTAGACTAAACTACTATCTAGAATATAATAATTTACTCCATAGTTATCAAACGGGATTTAGAAAACAAAGATCAACTACAGATGCACTGGTCAAACTCACAAATGAAATTGAGAAAACATTGACTATGAAAGAAGCGATGGTAGCAATTTTCCTGGATATTGAAAAAGCTTATGACACAATGTGGAGAGAAGGACTATTCCTCAAACTAAAGAAAATGGGCATCGAAGGGAAGATGTACAACTATATTTTAAATTTCATCAAAACGCACCTTGAGGGTTAGAGTTGGAGAAACTGTTTCAAAGGAGTTCCCAGTGGAAGGTGGAATTCCGCAGGGTAGTGTCTCATCTCATCTCATTATCTCTCACCGCTTTATCCTGTTCTACAAGGTCGCAGGCAAGCTGGAGCCTATCCCAGCTGACTACGGGCGAAAGGCGGGGTACACCCTGGACAAGTCGCCAGGTCATCACAGGGCTGACACATAGACACAGACAACCATTCACACTCACATTCACACCTACGGTCAATTTAGAGTCACCAGTTAACCTAACCTGCATGTCTTTGGACTGTGGGGGAAACCGGAGCACCCGGAGGAAACCCACGCGGACACGGGGAGAACATGCAAACTCCACACAGAAAGGCCCTCGCCGGCCACGGGGCTCGAACCCGGACCTTCTTGCTGTGAGGCGACAGCGCTAACCACTACACCACCGTGCCGCCCCGCAGGGTAGTGTGATTAGCCAATTTTATTTAATATTATGATTAATGATATTTTTGAGAAATTGAATAGAATGAATGACGGTCTACTTTATGCTGATGATGCCGTCATTTGGAGAAGGGGGAATAATATCCCACATATCACTAAAACAATACAGAAGGACTTGTATATCCTAGAACAATGGGGAGTGGAGTGGGGTTTTAAGTTTTCCGTGCAAAAATCACAAGTGTCATACTTCACAAGGAAGAAAGTCCCAGAAAACCATGAAGTCTTACTTTACAACCACCCGCTCAAAAGAGGAGAAGGTTTCAAGTATCTGGGTCTATGGTTAGACAACAAACTCACCTGGAAACAGCATATTGAATACATAGAAACAAAGTGCAAAAAGGTTCTGAACTTGATGCGAATGGTTTCTGGTCTTTGTTGGGGAGCAGATAGACAATCTTTACTCAATATTTATAAAGCGTTGATAAGGTCAAATATTGATTATGGTTGTATAGTGTATGGCTCTGCTTGTAAAACATCCCTCTTGAAACTCGAAAGAGTACACTCAAGGGCCCTGAGAATAGCCCTGGGTGCTATTAAGACAACTCCCATTAGTGCCTTACAAGTGGAGTCAGAGGAAACTCCACTTCAGTTGCGTTTTGCAAAACTGTCATTGACCTACTGGGTCAGACAACAGTGCAGCATTGACAGTCCAGCCATATCAGTGCTCAAAGATTGTTGGGAATATTCCAAAGAAGCTAAGGGATTTGGATGGAATATTGATGAGTCTGCGAGAGTGTTTGGTTTAAAAAATCTTAAGTTCAGCTCTGCATTGGCTATGAGTAGTGTCCCCGCATGGATCCTCCCTGCTCCAGATGTTAATACAGAATTGCTTACAGCGAAGAAAGATCACTCTAACGAACATAGCTTTGCAATACATTGTAAAACCTATTTGACTTCTACATTCTATGGTTACCTACAGATATTTACAGATGGTTCGAAAGACCCTCAAAATGGTCAGTGTAGTATAGGAATCTATATACCAGAATTCAAGAGGACCTATGGATATCGATTGAATAACTTTTTGTCCATATACTCAGTAGAACTAACTGCTATAATTACTGCTTTGAGATGGATTGAAGAAGCCAAACCTTTAAAATCAGTCATATGCACAGATTCACTCTCCGTTTTGCAAAGCTTTATCTCTGGAAAAGCAGTAAGAGATGATCTAGTTATTGAAATGAAACAGCTATTGGCTCAACTCAGAAATCTTGGACTCACCGTCCAATTTTGCTGGGTACCAGCTCATACGGGCCTCAAGGGTAATGAAACTGCAGAGAAAACTGCCAAGGAAGCTTTAGGTCACCACTGTATCACAATTCATGTACCATTAGGAAAAGGGGAAGCTAAATCTTTTATTAAAGCAGAAATCATGAGTAGATGGCAGGACGAATGGGAGACAGACTCAAAGGGTAGGCAGTACTTTAATGTGCAACATCAGGTTGGTGAAGGAGAAGAATCACTTCAGTGGGGCTTGGAAGAAGGGAGGAAGTTACACACACAAGGTTGAGATTAGGGCACACTGGTCTTAACGCCACACTACATGTCTTGGGGAAAACTGATGGGCTTTGTGCTGAGTGTCAAGTTAAGGAAGATATAGAACACATTATTTTCTACTGCAGGAAGTACAATGATCATAGGACAAAATCATACATGTCAACCTATACGGAATGTCCGTATTTTATACGGATTTGATTCAATAAACGAGGTATACGGGCGTATAAATAAAGTTATACGGATTCTTTAAAAAAACTTCAATATTTATTTAGAGCTATAATCAATTCCCACGATGATAAATGTACTCTCCCCCCCCCCCCCCCCCCCCAATCTGTCCCTCTGAGTTACATGTTGATCCTGGGATTGAGACGCTGGCCTCTTCTGCCCCTCAGACTTGTTTGATCCATCCTGGTGCCCTGTCTCTGGTCGGAGTTTTATCGCACCGCTCCTGTGAAGGACGGCCCCATGAGGACAGTTGAGGGTTATACCTGTTAAAACTGTTAATATTATAGTCAGGCTGTCTGTTGTTGCCCAAATGAGGATGGGTTCCCTTTTGAGTCTGGTTCCTCTCGAGGTTTCTTCCTCATGTCGTCTGAGGGAGTTTTTCCTTGCCACCGTCGCCACAGGCTTGCTCATTGGGGATAGATTAGGGATAAAATTAGCTCATGTTTTAAGTCGTTCAAATTCTGTAAAGCTGCTTTGCGACAATGTTTATTGTTAAAAGCGCTATACAAATAAACTTGATTTTGATTTGATTTACTGTACAGCACAGACAGCCAGTAAAGAGTCTTATGAAATGGCGCGTTATCTTGTGGTAGCGAGACTTCGTTCCACTTTTGATCATGCGCACACCGCATTGCGAGAATCCCGCCAACCGTGAAGTCATAGACATGTAAACATAGAACATCTGTGTAGAATCATACGTCATCCATATTGGATGTGGCAAAGTGGAGATTCTTCAACCGTCTCGGCGTCTAGACAGTAGCCGAGAATAAAGATGCCTCATTCATGTGCTGCGTTTAACTGTACCAACAGGTTTACCGTCCAAACGAGATCACATGGGATTACCTTTCACAGGTGAGACTGGAAAAATACTTTGTATTCATTCTGAAGGTTTATTGTTATTAATATTGAATAAAAAGTAATTGTGATATCTCATCTCATTATCTCTAGCTGCTTTATCCTTCTACAGGGTCGCAGGCAAACTGGAGCCTATCCCAGCTGACTACGGGCGAAAGGCGGGGTACACCCTGGACAAGTCGCCAGGTCATCACAGGGCTGACACATAGACACAGACAACCATTCACACTCACATTCACACCTACGGTCAATTTAGAGTCACCAGTTAACCTAACCTGCATGTCTTTGGACTGTGGGGGAAACCGGAGCACCCGGAGGAAACCCACGCGGACACGGGGAGAACATGCAAACTCCACACAGAAAGGCCCTCGCCGGCCCCGGGGCTCAAACCCAGGACCTTCTTGCTGTGAGGCGACAGCGCTAACCACTACACCACCGTGCTGCCTAATTGTGATATATCATTGTTAATTATCATTCAAATTTTAGGTAAATTATTTTAATTTGCATCTTATACGGATTTTATAAGGGAAATACGGATTTTGGAGGTTGGTTATACAGGTTTGATTGACCAAAGGTTGACATGTATGCAAAATGGTTAGAACAAGAAGGAGATGGAGATATCCATAACATTTTGAAGGAAGAGGGAATGCAGGGAAATAGGATTAAAGCCCTTATGAGGTATCTAACAGATTCAGAATTAATGGGAAGAATTTAGTTTATTTTATTTTTCTACCTTTTTTTTTCCTCCGTGCCAAGACTTGACCTGACCATCTCACACACTCCTATACAGTAGGTGGCGATATACAATCATATATTGTGAACCGCCAATAGTCAAAAGAAGAAGAAGAAGAAGAAGAAGAGGACGTACTGTGCGTGTTGACGTAGGCATGACGTCACAGCGCGCGAACATTTCATTCTGTTTACGGAAGTTGAACAAGGAGGACAGGATGTCACATGGCTATGAATCCTTAACACTGCTAACTAATAACATTTTATAATCGCGTTGTTGTGGTTTTCACAATGTGCTCAAAGGCGGTGCATTATTAAAATTGTTCGGATAAATGTGGGGAAAAATAAAAGAATCAGGATGTTGATGCCACTGCAGTGAGAATAAACACTGCGGTTTGCAATGGAGCTGGAGGCGGATATCCTAGAGTTCAGAGTCCCGACTGAAAACAACAAAACCATTTTTATTTGGGACATACAGGCATCTTTATCCGAATCGCATATTTATGTAAGTAGCCAAAATCAGTTTTTCAGGATTCTCAGCCTCTGATTTCCTTTAGGATTAATGAGCTCCATGGAGTTTACAGAGTTATACTGTTCTCTCTGTCTCTGTAAGTCTCTATCACATGATTCTAGATGGACTATGATGACATCACTTGGCAAAAGAAAAAAATATTTCATAACTTTCAATACATTTAGTGGTCAGTAGGTCCAGTATTAGCCCACTCACACAAAGCTTACAGTCTTTAATCAGTATAACTATACTAGGGGTTATAAATAAGTAAGTTATTCCACGAAATCGAGTTGTACATGAGCTGACAGCCGACGAGGCGCGTAGCACCGAGATTGAGTGGAATAACTGTTCTATTCTCTCCACATTCACTGGATTTTGAAAAACAGCATTTTTGTCTTTTGAAAATTCAATAAATCTCATCTCATTATCTGTAGCCGCTTTATCCTGTTCTACAGGGTCGCAGGCAAGCTGGAGCCTATCCCAGCTGACTACGGGCGAAAGGCGGGGTTCACCCTGGACAAGTCGCCAGGTCATCACAGGGCTGACACATAGACACAGACAACCATTCACACTCACATTCACACCTACGCTCAATTTAGAGTCACCAGTTAACCTAACCTGCATGTCTTTGGACTGTGGGGGAAACCGGAGCACCCGGAGGAAACCCACGCGGACACGGGGAGAACATGCAAACTCCACACAGAAAGGCCCTCGCCGGCCCCGGGGCTCGAACCCGGACCTTCTTGCTGTGAGGCGACAGCGCTGAATACACCACGTCTCTCTCTCTCTCTCTCTCTCTCTCTCTCTCTATATATATATATATATATATATATATATATATATATATATATACATATATATATATATATATATATATATATATATATATCGGGTAGTTCTTTGGTAAAGGAGCAAAACGTGGTAACTTTTTTTTTTAGTTGCAGTACTCAAGATAATGGTATTAAATAAAAAATTTCACACTGTATAGGGTATATTTTGACCCTAAAAAAAGCGTAGAAAAATTAGCTATGTTTAACTCTGAATGCAAAATCTTTTATAAGGAAAGAAAATCGGTAACAGAATTGCGTCAGAAAAAAACTGAACTTTCATTTCTTAAAATTCAAACCAAGATTTCTCTGAAGCAACATTGCTGTAATTGGGGTGATTTTTAAATCTGGTTTTCAGTACAGTTTGCCTTGGATTCCATACTTTAGCAGTTTCACTGAGCTGATAAGTGAAGACAGTCTTAATTGTTTCATAATTTTGGCCTGTCTCCTGAAGAATTGTCCATTTATAAATAATCAAGTAACATTTGATTCAATTAGACAAGAATAATAATTCAATAATATGAAATTAAATATAAAATATGAGATATCTACATATGAATACTTGTGACAATAGCTTTCAATTTATCAAAAGTCTCAGGAATTGTGGATATAGGTAAATTATTCCAAGTCTGTATCATTCTCGGGTAAAAGGAGTATTGTTCAATGTACTGAGTTGGTGAAGAGGCTGACAGTTCGGTAATCTGGATGCTCTTGTGTTATGTGACACTTCGGGTGGAAGATGAATGCCAGGATGCCCTTGATAGATCTTGTAGAATAGACACACTTGGTTGACAGATCTACAGTGTTCCAAAGTGTCCTGGCCCAGTGCTTCGATCCTGGGTGATACGTGGAATCTTGAAACGGGAATAATCACTGTAAACAAATCTAGCCACGTGGCGTTGAACCATTTCAGTCTTATCGATGTTGCATTGTGTGTAGGGATTCCATACACGACTAGCAGACTCGAGTTTAGGACGTACGAGTGTCAGATAAGCTGTGTCCTTAACCTCCGGAGTACAATCAGAGAGAATACGCCTGAGTAGACCAAGAGTTGAATTCACCTTTTTACACTTACATTTCTTGACTTTTTGTTATCGTGTGCACCTGCTGTCAGAATTATAAATAGTTCCATATCCACAATATAAATACACTACATCGGAGATGAGAGAATTTTTTATATATATATATATATATATATATATATATATATATATATATTAGGGTTGGGCGGTATTACGGTAAGAAGGTATCCCGAGGTATCCAAAAGTACCAACGGTATCGGTCTCATTACCGTCATTTAAAAAAATATATATAATATCTAAATAAATATGGAGTACATGAGGTCATAATATAAAATAATAAATTGAAGATCATCCCGAATCGTATTTTCACTAATTCTATCAATTTCCTAAAGAAGTTCTCATTGCGTGCAGGGTTGTTTATGTCGTTACCATGGCAACCCTGCGTGACATTTGGAGTCTGACAGAAAGCTTCGCAAGAGACTGAGACCGGGGGTGTCATGGCTCAGATGGCTAAGGCACCGTACCATAAATCCGGGGACCCGGGTTCGATTCCGACCCGAGGTTATTGCCCTATCCCGTCTCTCTATACTGTCCTATCTAAAAAAAAAAAAGAGAGACTGAGACCGCGGTTGAAAGATGGCAAGTCAAGATAACGAGTTAGTGGCAAAAAAAAAAAAAACAACATGGGCAGTGTGGCAGTATTTTGGTTTCAAACCAAACGAAAAATCTAATATGTCCCCTAAGGCACACCATAGCCTGGGGTACTCCACTTCCACGAGATCTCTCCAATGAGTTGTGTTTTGAGTAGGTTACATGAGTAACAACAAGGTAAAATAATATAACGTATGACATTTGGGATGTGGGTAATAAACGTTTGAAATGTCATCTACTGAAGAAACGGAAGAAAACATCGTAGCGTAAACTGTTAGGTTTCTGGTGGGAATTAGCAATGCGCTTGCTATCTTTGTTGGGTGTGTTAAACCGTATGGATTTAAGTGGAATAATTGTAAGGAGTTATGTGATCGAGACAACGTTTTAAGCAAGGTAAGGCCATTTGATTATTAATTTCCCCGCCATGGCATGACGTGGGCCCATATGATTTTGCCTTGTGCAGCTATCACGCATTTGAATTAGGTTCGCCTCATTTGCGCTGAAGAATATGGTTTATCGCGCACTCTAAACGGACTTGGGTGTTGGTTGATTCTTTTTCTTATTTCCCATGCTTGAAAGGGTATGATCCTGCTCATCGTGTACTTTTTTTTGATGGAGTAGGTGAAATAGTGCTGCAAATGGCGTTTCAACGCAGACATGTGTAAACGACAGTTGAATGCTATTTTCAAGATGAAGGAAGAGTTGCGTGATGCTTTGAAATATCTCTCAATCCATTCATCAATGCACAAAATTCGCTTTGCTGCTTAATCCATACCACAATGCACACAATTCGCTATGCTGCTTTTAAATAGTACATTTGAGGCATAGGCGCACGTTACACAGTAGGCCGAAACAAAATATTATTTTTTTCTCGGTAATACCGTATACCCCGGGAAAACACAGAGACAGTTTAAAGGTATCAAAATTTGGATACCGCCCAACCCTAATATATATATATATATATATATATATATATATATATATATATATATATATATATATATGAGAGAGAGAGTCCTTTCTGTTTAGGCTTCAGTGATGGGATGATCACAGTAATAAATTATCTTTAAAGTAGGCATATCAGGTGAAAATTCAACCCAAATTGTTTGAAACTGCTAATTGAATTCAGAATCGAATGCAGAACAACAGACTTTCTACCAAATTAAAATGTTTATCCGTTCTTGATAAATTACAAATCAAAGATTGAAAAAACGGCTTTTTTTTTAGAAAACGGACATAATATTCTGTATGAGCGTCACATGGGCCTCATTAAACAGTGAGATCAAATGTTTTTTCTTAACTTTTATATTTTTCAAGATATTTACATGGAAATTGGCGGCAGATAGATGGCTGTATACTGAATACAAAGTTTGAAAAATTAGTAAAAACAAATTATGCAGATTAGTGTTTAATTAATATTAATTATGCAAATTAGCTAAACTGTTAAATCGGTACACTCTCTTCTTCAAACTTTCACCAAATGGCTTTATTTGTGCAATATAAAGCTGATCTTAACTCTCATTTATACATCACAAAGAAGGAGAAATCATTGTTAATTATAAAATCTGCATAAATAAGTATTAAATGTCTCACATCTACCATTCTCTATCAAAATAAACAAGTAATGGAAGATTATTTCTAAAATCCTCTGTCTGATCCGCATCCAATAAACAATTCACATTAACTGAACTGAAACTGACACTCGCGTTTCTGACTTCCGGTTTTTTAAAATATCATTCCGACCACTAAGATCTCAATATTTTTCATCAAAACAACTCCAGTTATATTCTAAAATAGTTATGTATTTACAGGAATCAGTTTGATTTGAAAAAATAAGTAGGTAAAGCTATGAAAACTCACTTCAAAGTCTCCCGTGAATCAGAACATCAAAACTAGTAAATGGAAAATGTTGCTGAATCCTTCATGAGAAACAGTGAGAGCGAGAGAACATCCCTATAAAAGTGATCTGATTGATATTGACGAGTAATCCAGTGGGAAACCGATCAGGAAAGCGAGAGCGAGAGCCTGAGTGCTTTCCCGTGACTCAAAAAGAAAAGCACTGGCAGTTTCCCGACGTCTCGCGAGCAGAGTTTTTACTCTGTTGTACCGACTTCAACCTGCCGTTCCTCCCAAAGTACTGAACAGATCTTAACCAGATACATTTCTTTGGAAAGCAGAGATTATAAGCTTTTTAATGATAGAAAATATTCAAGAGTTAAGCAATGACAGATTTGGAAACTTAGATGAGCGTCTGCATGGACAATTTTCACAGCACAGCCAGCGAGCGTCTGATACGGCTAGTAAAAGTGTGAGGAAAATATTGTTTAAACCCCACAGAAGTGAGACAGAACTTTCCTGCTGTGGAACATTTCATAACCCTCAGACCACATCACAACAAATCTGTGAAGCAAAGGAAAAGTCTGTAGGCAAGTTAAGGGTGAAAGTTTTACTGCATGCATTCATGAGAAAAAAATCTGCATCTTCAGCTTGATTGCTTTCTGATGAAGATTCGTTGAGTGATTAATCTGAAGCGTCGTTAAGGACAGTGCACAAGACGTGTGTGTGTGTGTGAGTCAGGAATCGACACAAAGTTAAATGAAAAGTTCATGGCTGCACTGACTGATGAATAATAAGTCGGTTCCACATTTCAGGATCAGTCTCGGTCTTGATGAGCACCATAATTACAGGCACGCCTTATAAAGTGATCTTCAACTCATTACAACACTGAACCCAAATCTACACCAACTCACGTCACTGTGTCCCCAAACGCTATACTCTTTATTCTCTCCAGCAGTGTGTGGAGTTCTTCTGAGCCTTCTGTTCTGCATTATTCTGTCACAGGAGTCTCTGCGGAGTGTGTATTCTGCCTTTGGTGCACTCTACCTGGTGAAGGTGTGTCCCAATGCCTCAGTCGTCGCCCCGGGCTTTTATGCACTGGTCAAGTTTTACTCTGCAGCGCAGGCGTCCAAGGCTCAAAGAGCCACCGATAAACAGTGTCTGTTCCAGGATGCTCCACTCAAAGTAATGTAGCACTTCCTTTCTTTTCAAGTCAAGTCAGTGTGGTTTATACAGGGCCCTCCATGATTATTGCCCCCCTTGTAAAGATTAGTAAAAAGGGTTAGAAAAAATCCACCTTTTGGTGAAGTCGCTTCATCTCACACTTAAAAAAAGAGGAAAATACAACCTTTAATTGAAATAAATTTATTCAGAGAAAACAAATCCCTCATCAAGAAATATATTTTCAACAAAAACACGTCACTATTATTGGCACCCCTGCATTTAATTCTTTGTACAACCCCCTTTACCAGTGAAACAGCATGGAGTCTCTCCTCTAATATTTTATAAAGTTGGAGATCCAGAGCAGGACATCTGAGCCCATTCCCCTTTACACAATCTCTCCACGTTATCCAGGGTCCTCGACCCTTTCTTGTGCTTTCTCTTCTTCAGCTGAGCCCACAGGTTTTCAGCTCAGGGGACTGAGATGGCCAGGGCAGAAGCTTGATTCTGTGCTCAGGGAACCATTTCTGTGTTGATTTGGACATCGGATCATTGTCCTGCTGGAAGATCCAGTGATGACCCAGTTTTAGTTTCAGCCAGATTCTGATTTAAAATGTCCTGAAGGCCATGATGCCATGGACCCTAACAAGGTTTCCAGGGCCTTTGGAGGAAAAACAGCCCCAAAACCTCACAGAACTTCCACCATATTTTACAGTTGGGATCGGGTTCTTTTCATTATAGCCGTCCTTCTTTTTACACCAAGCCTACCGCGAGTGTTTATTGGAAAAATAAAAGCTCCATTTTTGTTCCATCAGACCAGAGAACATGGTTCCAGTTAAAGTTGTAGTTGCGGTTCACAAACTTCAGGTGCTTATGTTTGTGGTTAACTGACAGAAAAGGCTTTTTTCTGGAACCTTCCAAATAATCTGTTGGCCTAAAGGTGGAGTCCGATGGTGGTTTTGGAGACTCGGAAACCCCAAGATTTTACTGTTTCTTGTAATTCACTAAGTGATCCCTGGGGGATGTTTTTCTTTTTTTTGGCCTCTCTTACCCTCTTCCTCGTGTATGTGGGGGGTAAAATAAACTCGGGTCCTCTTTCAGGTGAGTTTGTAACAGTTCCACTTGGTGACCAGCTTTCCTGTCCTGTCCCTACAGATGAAAAATATCCCCACAGCATGATGCTGCCACCACCATGCTTCATTGTAGGATTGGTGTTCTCAGGGTGTTGGGTTTGCGCCACACGTCGCGTTTCCCATGATGGCCAAAAAGATAAATTTTGGTCTCATTTGACCAGAGAATCTTCTTCCATGTGTTTGGGGAGTCTGCCACATGCTGTTGGGCAAACTCCAAAGGTGTTTTCTTAAGCAATGGCTTTTTTCTGGCCACTTTTCCAATAAAGCCCCGCCCACTCTGTGGCGTGTACGGCTTAAAGTGGTCCTATGGACAGATACTCCCATCTCCGCTGTGGATCTTTGCAGCTCCTTCAGTGTTATCTTTGGTGTCTTTGTTGCATCTCTGATTAATGCCCTCCTTGCCTGTTCTGCGAGTTTTGGTGGGCGGGGCCTTCTCTTGTCAGGTTTGTAGTGGTGCCATATTCTTTCCATTTTACTATAATGGATTTAATGGAGCTCCGTGGGATATTCAAAGTTTGGGATATTTTTTATAACCCAATCCTGATCTATACTTCTCCACAACTTTGTCTCTGACCTGTTTGGAGGCTCCTTGGGTTTCATGTTGCTTGCTTCGTAGTGTTGCAGAGTCAGGGTCCTTCCAGAACAGGGTGATTTATACAGACATCATGTGACAGATCATGTGACACTTTGCACACAGGTGGATCTTAATCAACTAATTATGTGACTTATGAAGTGAATTGGTTGGACCAGCTCTTATTTAGGGGTTTCATAGGAAAAGGGGGTGAATACTTATGCGCACTCCAGATTTCTGTTTTTTCATCTTTAATTATTGTTTGTGTCACAATAAAACAACAATTTTCACCTTTAAAGTGGTCGGCCTGTTGTGTAAATCAGATGGTACTAACCCACCAAAAATCCATTTTAATTTCAGTTTGTAATGCAACAAAACAGGACAAACACCAAGGGGGGTGAATACTTTTGTAAGGCAATGTAGCTATTTTTTATAGCCATTCCCTGACTTATGAAGGTCAACACACTTCTTCTCCTTCATTGGATTTGTGTGTCTCTTATCTTTCCCATGTTGATGTTGAGGGAATTTGGTCTCTGTGTCACCTCATATTTGTTCCCCACACTGCAAAAAAATGTCCTTTCAAAAAAAAGAAATAAAAGATTAAAACAAAGCATATTTGCTTGAATCAGGTGAAAAAAATCTGCCAGTGGAACTAGTCAAATTTGACTTGGTAAGATTTCTTAAAGTAAGATGAAAAATCTAACCTGTTTTTAGATGAAATAATTCCAAAATAAGATTGGGGAACTTATTATGCAAGAGCTGATTAACTCAAAATAATCAAAATAGTTCTTATAACAAGATCGTACTTCTTACATTTAGCCATTCAAGTCATTTTTATTTATTTCATTTTAAGGGTATTTCACTTAAATTCATGACAAAGTCTTAGCAGTAAAAACTGAATTTAAGATAAATATACTAATATTAGGATTGTTAAATTCTACAACTAAGCATTGCTAGCTTAAAAGATTCTCCTTTTGTGACCTGTAATTAGTAAAATACTCTAGATATGAGACCAGAGACTATCTTGAATCAAGTTGACGACACGTGTAGCATTGCAACACGTTTATTTTTTTTCCCATTTCAACATTCAAACATTAAAACATCTCTTAAGATTCCACTTCCCCAGGACCTCAGGCACCAAAATAATAATAAAAAAGTCTATGCATTTTGACTTATGGCCCTTTTCCACTACCCTTTTTCAGCTCACTTCAGCTCGCTTCAGCTCACTTCAGCCCGACACGGCTCGCGTTTCGACTACCTCAGAACAGCACGACTCAGCTCGCTTCAGCCCTGCTTAGCACCCAAAACTCGCACCGTTTTGGAGTGGGGCTGAAGCGAGCCGAAGCAAGCCAAACCGAGCCGAGTGGGGCTAGGGGCGTGAGCAGACACTCCCCTGTGCACTGATTGGTGAGGAGGAGTGTCCTCACATGCCCACACACGCCCCGCGAGCACGCTGGGATCTGTAAACACCGTAAACCCGGAAGAAGGAGAATTACGAGAATTTCTGAAGCCTTATGCGCCTCGCCTCATCTATACGCTCTTGCCAGTATCTGTTGGCGTTGTCGGTGACAACAAGCCACAGCACCAAGACCAGCAACACTAACGACTCCATGTCCTCCATGTTTATTGTTTACTATCCGGGTCGTGAGACTACCGCTTAAAAGATCACTGATGTCACTGTTTGCGTCGCCTAACGACATCACGTGACGTCCACCCGCTTTCGCTAACTCCACCCAATGTGTCCACCCACTTCCAGCCAGCACGGTTCAGCGCGGTTGTAGTCGAAATGCAACTCCAACAGCCCCGCTCAGCTCGGCTCAGCCCAACTCAGCCGCGTTGGTAGTGGAAAAGCGGCATTACAGTGCTTACACAACGCCAAAGCAACAGTGCATTTTGGGGGCACTGACTATTCATGTGTACGAGGGGTTTACAAGATCAGGCACAAAAAAAACCAAACAAACAAAAAAAAAACCACTGAACTTCACTCACAGCATTCCAAAAAGCCCTCACTAAAACGCCCTCTACTCACTCATAGCCTTTTTGAAGGCACTTGTCTGGTCTAGAGTCTGTAGAGCATCTAGAAGGAGCTCACTCTGAATGACTGAGAAAACGGTCGCAGTAAACTTAGGATCTGTAAGGTGGAGTTGAATTGTAATGAAAGATTCAAAGATTTCAGTAAAGTTCATTTATTCCCAAAACAAGCATACTTTGTTTTTTTTTTCTTGAAACAAGATGAACCGCATTTGACAAATGTCCAAAATGTACTTACTTGTTTTAAAAAAAACTTGTTTTATTTTCAAAGGTGCTCCAAATAAGACTTTTTCAAGACATTTTGTCTATACAAGATTTTCAAGATGGACTGTCTGAAAACTAGCCTTTCTAGCTAAATGAGATTTTGCTTGTTGGGCAATTATGTCTTATAATAAGGGTGGCTAGATGTTTTGACTTGAAAATAGACAAATAAACTTCCTAAGATTTTTATTTTTTTTGCAGTGCAGTTAATCAGGAAGTCATGGATTGAAAGTTACAGTTTGAAAGTTCCTCCACACTCCAATCAACTCAAACATACTGTACAGTTTAAATGGAAACATGCTGCAGGTACACGGTGTTCATTATCATTTCCAGGGGTGCCAATAATAGTGGCTTTTTTTTTTAGATATATTTCTTGATGAGGGATTTGTATAAATTTGAATAAATTTATTTCAATTAAAGGTTGGATTTTTCTCATTTTTTCAGTGTGAGATGAAGCGACTTCACCAGTGGAAGTGGATTTTTTTTTTCTAACCCTTTTTGCTAATCTTTACAAGGCGTGCCAATAATTGTGGAGGACACGGAATAGCTTATTTAAAGGCACTATTCCTTCAGGTATTTGCTTTTTTTAGGTTCCAGAGTTCATTATTGCGTTCACAGACGTTATTTCTTTTGCTGATGTGGCTTTGTTCATTCCCTGCCTGTTGTTCGGGTACAGAACATTTGGAGTTGTGTCTTTTTTTGCGTAAGGGACTGTAATTAGATGTTTCATGCTGCTATCTGTACTCCACCATTAGATGTCAGGCTTGCACCGCTCTGACATCCACCTCATGGGCTTTCTGCTGAAAAAATAGAGCTTGTTCCTGATAAGAGATGTCTTGGTACACCATTCATGCGTTTCACAGGATAATCAGTAAAAATCAAATCAAATAGCATTAAAAGTGTGCAGGTCTATCATATATAGATGGATTTTGGCTTTGCTTTAGATTATATATGTAAGATCCTCATATACCGTATCACTTCTAACCACTATTTCCAAAGTTCTAGAAAAAGATTGTTTCTCTTACAGCCTCATAGACCCAAATCTACAGGCTTCGTTTTTCAAGAATTATTATTATTCAAGAAATAAAAACCTTTTTTTTTTTTTAACAAAATGTCTGATCAAATCATTTCCGCTTAGAATGTAAACAAACCAGTGAAATGACAGGAGCAGTTTGTGAAAAATGCGATGATAATAATAATTCTTGAAAAAATAAAAAAGATACCTTTTTACGATCAAATACTTTTATTCCGGGCGTCACGGTGGTGTAGTGGTTAGCGCTGTCGCCTCACAGCAAGAAGGTCCGGGTTCGAGCCCCGTGGCCGGCGAGGGCCTTTCTGTGCGGAGTTTGCATGTTCTCCCCGTGTCCGCGTGGGTTTCCTCCGGGTGCTCCGGTTTCCCCCACAGTCCAAAGACATGCAGGTTAGGTTAACTGGTGACTCTAAATTGACCGTAGGTGTGAATGTGAGTGTGAATGGTTGTCTGTGTCTATGTGTCAGCCCTGTGATGACTTGGCGACTTGTCCAGGGTGTACCCCGCCTTTCGCCTGTAGTCAGCTGGGATAGGCTCCAGCTTGCCTGCGACCCTGTAGAACAGGATAAAGCGGCTAGAGATAATGAGATGCGCAATCGTGCGCTCCGATTGGCTACTCTACTACTAGGATATCAGCTCATATACCTTGAGTAGAGAAAAATAAAATGGCGGAGCGTGTTGCTGAACCAGCCAAGGATGAAAAATACTCTACTTGAAAACAAAACCACAAAAAAAAAAAAGCAACAAAATCTGGAATGAAAGTATTTGATCATAAGAGTGTATCTTTTTTTTTTCAAGAATTATTATTATCGCATTTTTCACAAATTGCTCCTGTCATTTCCCTGGTTTGTTTACATTCTAAGTGGAAATGATTTTGTCGGATGTTTTGTATAAAGTCTTTATTTGTTGAATTTGCTAAAAATAAAAATGCGCTGTTTCTCAAAATCCAGTGAATGTGGACAGAATAAAACAGTTATTCCACTCAATCTCGGTGCTACGCACCTCGTCTGCTATCAGCTCATATACAACTCGGTTTCATGGAATAACTTAAATATAAATTAGTATAATCAGAGTTGTGATGGTAAACTAAAATAATATTGTACATTGTGTAGTATTTGTACCTTTCAATGTATAGTTTTGTATAAAATCCCATCTTTTGTTCTTGTCTGTCCAGGTTAGGCTCAGCACAAAGCAGAATCCAGCGTTCCTCTCTGCAGCCCAATCCCTCAGCCATGCTAAGTGCCAAGACTTGGCTAATCATTACCTGGGCTACAATGGCTGGTCTACTCACATCATCACTGTGAGTAACAGCTGTAAAAATGACAACGTTTTGGTTCTGTGAATCTTTTCAGCGATTCCGTTTAAATCTTTCGAAACCAAAATCTCACTGCGAAACGATTCTGTAGTACTTGGTGTCTCAGAAGATCCATGATGTTGGTAGATGTTACGAGGTTGTTCTGTGTTTTCTCAGCTCCACAGCTCACTTCTAGATTATCATGAACTGGTGAAATCCTTACTCTCATTTTAGTGGGTTTTTTTCCCCCCCAGGTGAAGGACATATCAAAGTGTGCGGATGTCGGGTGGAGCTTGGATCCAGGCAGCCAGGGAGAGCTGCTGAAATACGGCTGTGTGATGGAGCTGACTGTCCCTCAGCATGGAGTGACGTGCCGCGGGGTTGGTGTTGCTGAGGAAGTGGTTGATCAGGAGAAAGGTGAGGGGACTACACTGGTAAACAGAAAATTACGCTCGTTTCTCCTCATGATAATGGCCTAACGTTTTTCCACAGTTTACCGTGTTATCACAGTGTCGGAGTTAAAATGACTTAAAAAAATATTGTCGCTCTGTTTCCACTGAATTCTGATCCAGGGAACAGAATTAGGAGATCGGATTATTTACATTTCTTAATTTAGCAGATGATTGTATCCTAAAGTGAAGGCTCAGAGCTTTTCTCAAGCTTACATCAATCGAGTCTTGGTGATACTGAGATTCAAACTTACAACCTTCCCATCATTAGTACAGAGTCCTGACAGTTGCATGATGACTACCTGAACAGTTATATACAAATAGATATTATACACACAAAACGAAAGTGTCAAGTTTATTTCTATAGCGCTTTTAACAGTAGACATTATTGCAAAGCAGCTTTACAGAATTTTAATAACTTAAAACATGAGCTAATTTTATCCCTAATCTATCCCCAATGAGCACACCTGGGGCGGCGGTGGCAAGGAAAAACTCCCTCAGACGACATGAGCAGGGGCGTCAGAAGCATTTATAATGTGGGGGACACACTGGTGGGGGGTCTGGGGGTCCTCCCCTAGAAAACTTTTTATTAATTACACTACTGTTCAAAAGTTTGGGGTCACTTTGAAATGTCCTTATTTTTGAAAGAAAAGCACTGTTCTTTTCAATGAAGATCACTTTAAACTAATCAGAAATCCACTCTATACATTGCTAATGTGCTAAATGACTATTCTAGCTGCAAATGTCTGGTTTTTGGTGCAATATCTCCATAGGTGTATAGAGGCCCATTTCCAGCAACTCTCACTCCAGTGTTCTAATGGTACAATGTGTTTGCTCATTGCCTCAGAAGGCTAATGGATGATTAGAAAACCCTTGTACAATCATGTTAGCACAGCTGAAAACAGTTGAGCTCTTTAGAGAAGCTATAAAACTGACCTTCCTTTGAGCAGATTGAGTTTCTGGAGCATCACATTTGTGGGGTCGATTAAATGCTCAAAATGGCCAGAAAAATGTCTTGACTATATTTTCTATTCATTTTACAACTTATGGTGGTAAATAAAAGTGTGACTTTTCATGGAAAACACAAAATTGTCTGGGTGACCCCAAACTTTTGAACGGTAGTGTAGATACCATTTCCTGCATTCTGGTGTATTTTTAACAGGTTGTTAAACACCTAGTTTTACCTACAAAAGTCAGTTAATTCAATGATTATTTTAGAGACTCAACAATAAGTCCTCATTCAACTCGTCCATATATTCATCAGCCTGTTTTTAAACCCACTGCTCTGCCGAAGATAATGAGATGAATGTGACACATATTTTAAGTTCGTTTCTTAGACAAGGATATTTTTTAAGCTTGTTACCTCGTTAACAGTTTCGGCGAGAATCTCCCGCCTTCTTCAGAAACAGTCCAAACTGTTTCTGAAGAAGGCGGGAGATTCTCGCCGAAACTGTTAACGAGGTAACAAGCTTAAAAAATATCCTTGTCTAAGAAACGAACTTAAAATATCTGTAATAGTTAGACATAATGAACATCCACTACATATGAATGTGACACAGTTTATCACCAACAATGACTTTATGGGTGCATTTTACTTTTTATTTTGTGTTTCCTTTTTTATTTAGTTTTAGATGTAACACAACATGCCACTGGGCCAAGCAATAGTGACGCTCAACTGTCTGTTTAAAAATAAGAATATTCATAATTTCACACAATGAACAGGCATGACATGGCATCATGCAAACTTCATAACACAAAATCACACTGTGTCAAGCAACGGTGACACATAAAAAATAACTTCACACAATGAACAGGTGCAGTTTGGTTCACCACCAACAGTGACTTTAGTGGGTGTGTTTTACTTTTTTCCGATTTAGTGATACTCATAACAAAAATGACACGGTATCATGCAGTCTTCATAACACAAAATCACACTGTGTCAAGCAACGATGCATAAAAGAGAACTTCACACAATGAACAAGTGCAGTTTTGTCAACCTACATGCAATGGTGGTACTACAGTAACATTTACAGATTAGTATAACAAATAGATTTATAGATATAACTCCTTCTTACATTGGTGCCACCACAATTTCTACCACTTCATAACTTTTATCCCCCTTTCCTTCACAATCCACCTGGAATAACATCCATCTCTCGCCATCGCTTTCCTTTCTACTATTCCTTCCCTATACACTGATTTCCCATCTTACTTTCCAGAAAACTGGCAAAGACCAGACAAAACAAGGAATCAATAAATATCATCAGAGCAGACTTGACCTCATTCTTGGCATTACAGTAAGGTCGGCCTACTGGGTTTGAATAAAATGATAGCTAACGTTAAGCTAGCTGATACATCTCCTAACATTGACTAGCCAGCTAACTGCACTAACATTTCCATTGGGACAAAAAAACCCTGTCCTGTGGGGAAATTCTGACTGACTTTACGCTTCTTTGTAAAGAATGTCCTTATGTCCATTGTGTCTGGGGAGGAGCAAATACTGCAAACAATTCATCATCAACCAAGAATACCCCATTCAGCTAAGCTTATTTCATTGTTTAGTTGAATATTAATTTAACGTGGCCTAGGGTTAATTTTGAGGGCAGATAACAAAAGAATAAGGTTTTAGTAAAAGCTAGACATTGTGAGGTGGCAATGGGGCTGACGTCACCTCCTCCACTTTCAAGCAGCTGCACCAACATTTCTCTGCTCGCGCTGAGATTCACTTCACTCGAGTGCGGTGAGTTGTTGTCGGGAACGCCCGGAAAACCCGGAGTGGATTTTCAGTGGTCTGTGTATTCTCTTATCGATCAAGTGGAATGGATTCTTTCATGAAGCAATAGAAACGGCGCTGGGTGAACTCATATTTTATGTTAAATGTGGGGGGGTCCAAACAAAGAATTATGAAATGTGAAGGGGACATCCCCCCCCCCCACACACACACACACACATTCAATGGTGGCGACGCCCATGAACATGAGGAAGAAACTTCGAGAGGAACCAGACTCAAAAGGGAACCCATCCTCATTTGGGTGATAACAGACGACGTGATTAAAACATTTTTAACAGTTTTAACATGAAGTCAGTTTCGTTGATGTTATAAACTCTTCATTGATGGAAACTTGAGTACAAAACTGTTCATGACAACTGCAGTCCTAAAGTTAGCAAGTCAACTGTAGTCCTCAGCCATAAAAGCATTACTGTAAGAGTCCAGAGCGTCCTCCAGGTGTGACTTTCAACTGTCCACATGGGGCCGTCCTCCTCCACAGGAGCGATGTGATGAGACTCCAACTAGAAGTAGGGCATCAGCAGGTCCAAGGAGCAGAAGAGGTCAGCATCTCGATCTCAGGATTGACATGTAACTCAGAGGGACAGACAGAGTGGGAGAGGAAAAAGTGTAAACGCATCTATTTGAAACCGATTTAAATGTCTGTGCAACGGTCTGTCTGTGATACATACAACATGGACGACAAAAAAATATTTTTTTCCCTCGCAAGATTCAAACCAGCACAGAATGATCTCATCCCATCCCATTCCATCCCATCCCATCCCATTCCATTATCTCTTTCCGCTTTATCCTGTTCTACAGGGTCGCAGGCAAGCTGGAGCCTATCCCAGCTGACTACGGGCGAAAGGCGGGGTACACCCTGGACAAGTCGCCAGGTCATCACAGGGCTGACACATGTGCCCCTTTTCCACCAAAGCAGTTCCAGGGCTGGTTCGGGGCCAGTGCTTAGTTTGGACAAAGAACTGGCTCTGGGGCCAGAAAAACCGGTTCCAGGCTAGCACCAAATCTCTGCTGGGCCAGAGGAAAGAACCACTTACGTCAGCAGGGGGGCGGAGTTGTTAAGACCAACAACAATAACAAGACCGCAAAAGATCGCCATTTTTAAGCGACGAGAAGCAGCAGCTTTACAAACGTGAAGTCATCCATTATTATTATTATTATTATTGTTGTTGCTGCTGCTTCTTCCGTGTTGTTTTTGCTTCGATATTCGCACCAAGGTTTATGCAAACGTAGCGACGTAACTGACGTATACAGCGACATAATGACATATATAGTGACGTAACTGACGTATACAGCGACGTAATGACGTGGCTTCCCTTAGCACCGCGAGCTATGGAAAAGCAAACTGGTTCTCAGCTGGCTCGCAAGTTGAACGAGTTGTGAACCAGCACCAGCACTGGCCCCGAACCAGCCCTGGAACTGATTTGGTGGAAAAGGGGTAACATAGACACAGACAACCATTCACACTCACATTCACACCTACGCTCAATTTAGAGTCACCAGTTAACCTAACCTGCATGTCTTTGGACTGTGGGGGAAACCGGAGCACCCGGAGGAAACCCACGCGGACACGGGGAGAACATGCAAACTCCACACAGAAAGGCCCTCGCCGGCCACGGGGCTCGAACCCGGACCTTCTTGCTGTGAGGCGACAGTGCTAACCACTACACCGCCGTGCCGCCCCAGAATGATCATGATTATTGATATGGCAACCGTTTTGTTGATTTATCAATTAAAAACAAAGACCAACACTGGAAGTTTAAATGTAATTTGCATTTTAATATATAATACACCAATCAGATTTCAGTCTTATGAAAGTGAGTTTAATGCTTGGAGATCAGGGTTTTTTTGTTTGTTTGTTTTTTTTCTCCTGATTTTGTTACTTCCGACCAAATGAGCCCAGTTAAACTCTTGGCTGAATTGTATAACAGACTGTGTGATATCGTGTGCTCTTCAAGTCAAATTATACAATGATGATCCTTTAACAGTCGAGCTACAATTAAAGAAAATGACTGCGTTGTGCTTACGTAATTAATTGTCCAGTAATCAGCTTGTGCAAAACAAACGTTCTTTAAAGTGAGCCTGATGTAATGAGCTTTTTTTTTCCCCACCCCGCTCGGGACATTAGCATGTTTCCTTTACATTTTCCCATCTTTGCTCTCTTATTTGTAGCAGACCTGTGCATTGCTTTTGTTTGTACGTAGTAATCACGCTCAAACTCTGAGATTTTTTTTATCACCTTTTGTTGCAGTGGCAGTAAATTGTCTCCTGATAGTGTGAGCGCGTCACATTGTGTGTTCTAAAAGCATCGATCTCAACTCACAGCCAAAGAATTCTTCTATCATGTATGATTTTCGTCTGTTGGCTTCACGGGAAATCAAGTAATCCTTCAGGTTTGTCCGAAATAAGGCAAGACAAGATTAGTACAGGTAACCGTATGGGGCCGAGTGAAATTAATCCTTAATTTTACTGAGTGTTGCGACTCGGGCAATTTCAAAACTTCGAAATCACAAGTGAAATTGATCCTTAATTTTATGAGGAGTCATACGATTACTTGTTTATAATATACAGGGCCAAATTCATACTTCGGAAGCCATTCAAGTTCACAACATTTATCATTCACGTTTTCTGAACCAATCAGGGCACGAGACTATCTTGCACGTTTGAATCAGTTTCTAAAGCGTCTCATCATGACACGGCGACGCGACACGAGGATTTTGAAAGTGATTTACAAAATTTTATTGGAACTTCTTTACAAAAGCCATTTTATTGACAAAATTTGCTAATTTTTGTAACCGTAACGAAGCAACGAACTAGCCAATAGCATTTCAGAAATACGGCCCCGTGTAAAGGAAAAAAAATCCCTCCTTGATTGACCAATCAGAATTGAGTAATTTGGCCCTATGTATTATATGTATGTTGTAACTAGGGCTCTTGAAGTTACGCAAATTCCTTTTAACGCCACTAATTTTTTTGACGCATGATTAATGCATGCACATCCTGTGCCCTTCCTACCGTATATAGTTTGGGAAATCAGGAAGTGACATAACACGAGCGGTGTAGTGAGTCACTGGTTGGTGTAAATCGTGATAAAGTGCACTTATGTACAGAATCAACTTATATAGTTGCATTCTGTTTACGTAACATGCATTTTTTCTGCTTTTGATGGTCCAGAGAGGAGAACAAAAGACGTATTAAGGTCCAGGTGTGTGTGTGTGTGTGTGTGTGTGTGTGTGTGTGTACACGTGCACACTGGACTTGAGTGAGAGAGTGCATTTTATTCTGAGAAATGTGTGAAAGTGTTTATAAATGTGATTTTTGCTCATGAATGTACTGTATATATATTTACCAGCAAGTTTTTGCATTTTACTGGAAAACCTCTTTATGAGCTGCGTGGTTGAAGAAATGTATTTATTTGGGTTTTGTATTTTTATTTTCTGTATTTAAAGATCGCCACTACTGTTGTCCAGAGTCCACATCACCGAGTGTGTTTAGTTTATTTTATTGTATAGTTTGAGGTTGGAATTTAAAGAGAGAACTTGAAGAAAACACAATATTGTTTTGTTGACACTGAATTGTGCAAAACCCTCAAAATTATAATTTATTTTTGTAAATGCAGCGGGGGAATAAAATACCCACAAAAATAATCTTTGCTGTGTCCAGCGTTATCCTTCCCAACCTGACCACATACAAGTGCATAAAAGTTTGTTCACTCCCCTCCTTAAAAACTGGAAAAATATCCCTTTAAGGTACATTTAGAACAGATAAAAATGTATAATTAATTTGAGATTAATTGTAAGTTAACTATGGACAATAATGTGATTAACTGCAATTAAATATTTTAATCAGTTGACAGCCCTCATTAACATAACTCATTATTGACGCATTCCTACTGTATATAAAAGTATTACTGTAAGGACGCAGGTCACTGTAATAAATATATCACTTCTGGAGCATGTGATAATAGTGTAAACACGATATATTAGTAATAATTGTATATATTACATGTGTGTTCCTTTTCAGGTCCAGAGGAAAAGCTGTGGAAACGGGGGAAGCTCATGAAACGGGCCAGAGATAAAGCAGTTGTTGCAGCCTTTGAGAAAGTGTTGCTAATAATCCTCGGTATGTCGGACTGATAACGAATTAAAGTGTTATTGTATGTTCAATGTTCTATGTTCATTATTGCAGGGGTGAGGAATGATTTTGCTTCACTTGTTAGCTCCATCATATTAAAATACAAAATGAGATTGGTGTTTGTCTCAGCGGCTCTGATTCCATCACTTTATAGAAACAATACAGAGAACTGAGGATAATAATAAAAGGCAGAAGGCCGTTTAGAGCAAAAACCTGTCAAGTGTAAAATAAAATAACACCTTCGCAGTGCGACGTTATACCCTCCCTGCAGCATAATATTTCATTATTGAACATTAATTTATGGAATAATACTGACTTCTGATCCTCAGCTAACGGAAAAGTCGCAGTGGAATGCAGAACTGATCGAGAGGAAATTCTGCCGGATGAGAATGTCGAGGGAGTTATCCAAGTAAGTGTGTGTTTTTAGTTGTTCAAAAATGTTAACAGTAAAATGTACAACAATTTAAAAAAATTGCAGCAAAATCTTTTGGATTGGAAAAACTAAAAACCCAGGAAATTGCACAAATAATAAACATAAATAGCTCCTCTGTCCATAAGGCCGAGTCCCATGGTGTAGCAGCCGTCATCCACAATTCAGTGAAATCGTATCTCCTCCTAGCCTAGTAAACTAGACCCACCCGCCTAGCGGCCAAAAATATTTTTGCCTGCGAGTGGGTCTAGCCTCGCACCATATAAACAAAAACACCCCGGGCATCAAATCGTGCCCGCCAATCACAACGCAAGGTTTTTGTTTGGATTCTTTGGGCGGGCTTTTGCAGGAGTGACGACAAGGCTGCGCGACGCTGGAGAAAGCACAACAGGAAAGATGGCTACGGCTAGTGAACAGCACGCGTTTGACTCCGCTTTGGAATCAGTTTTAGAAGAATTAGACTTGGAGTTTTGGTTGAAACATGAGCAGGAAGAGGCTCTCCGCTCATTCCTTTTCAAGAAGGACGTTTTCGTTGTTTTGCCGACCGGCTATGGCAAAAGTCTGATCTACCAGCTGGCTCCGCTCGTAGCCAAAAGGATGGGGCTAGTTTGTGCAGTACGAAGAATTAATAAACAGCTTTGAAACATTTACTTTTTGATTGTTTCTTATTTTCCCGTTATTTTAAATTTAAGGGAAATTATTTCACCAAACACCACTAAATAAAAACTCTCAAAAACAGTTTAAGCAAACCCTTGAAAAACACTTGAAAAAAAATGAGTGTATGTGGTACAGACTCCAAACTTGTGGTCATTATCTCCAAACTTCTTAATATCTAGAACCTGTTTATTAATTAATACGCATTTTGAAAAATTATTTATTTCAAGGCCTCCCCCACTGCTTTCTGTCGCTCTGACTACGTCACAGTCACTGTTGCGCTGATTGGTCAGAGCGTTGGCCTATACGCACAGAGACAGTTTGAAAGACAGCGGTTTGTTCCTCCTACCCGCTTCGGAAATGTCTACGGATCGAGGCCAGACTAAATATTCACATTTCGTCTGGCTTGCCAGGCTAATCTTCTCCGTCAGTTCTCCACGGATTTCCGTTCCGGTTGTTTTGTTTGAAATAACTCGTCACTCCGCACAACTTGGTCGTTGTTTTGTCAACTTTTTTACTGAGTTACTAATTAGAACAAATTAATGAATTCTCCACGCCTCTCACTAGAATTGTATCTCCTCTCTCACCCGGTTTCAGTTCGGATCGATGTTTTGGGTCGATCTTCCCGTGAGGAACAAAACTTGGTTGTTTGTTTACAACAGGAAAATCAACAATTTGTTTACCACTTTGTTTATTATACTCTCACTCTGAAGGGGTGGGTATACTGGTTTACCTCTGTCTGTCCAAAGCACCCTTTTTCTCAGCAACCACAAATCATAGCCACTTGGTACCAAACTTCAGCTTGGGGTTCTATACCATGTTTACCATTTTCAGGTCTGTCACTCATCAACTTCCTGTTTACCGACTGAATGTATTTACAAAATTTTCACAACACTTTTCTCAGCAACTACAATTCACAACTGCTTGATATTTGGTACCGAGCTTCAGCTTGGGGTTCTGTAACATGTATACCGTTTTCAGGTCTGTCGGTAAAGGCATCGACTTCCTGTTTACCGACTGAATGCATTTCCGAAACACATAGCGTGGATTTTGATGCTATTTCAAAATGACGGTTTAGCAGGATGCTGTTTGAAATCCCTGGGGAGAGACACTGCTCTTTACTTACTCGTTTCAGGGTTCATTATTAGATATGTTACGTTCATTATGTCTTCTTATTAAATCAAATCATTAGTTTTCTTTTGTCTCAGACATGTAAAAGTTTTTTTCCTTTACCTGACATGTTTCGACGGTGTAACTTCCGTCTTCATCAGAGGGTCACCCGGATGTTGGTGTGTGACGTGCCTTTACAATCAGCTGATGTTATTTATAACCAGCAGATGCTCCCACACCTGGAGCGCCGTCCTGAGGGGGCAACACTGACAGCGGGAGGTGTGACCGACCTGTCAATATTGACAGGGAGGTCACACCTCCGTAACATCAGCTGATTATAAAGGCACGTCACACACCAACATCCGGGTGACCCTCTGATGAAGACGGAAGTTACACCGTCGAAACATGTCAGGTAAAGGAAAAAAACGTTTACATGTCTGAAACAAAAGAAAACTAATTATTTGAGGGTTCATTATTTGTTGAAGTCAACATTCATAATAAGTGTCCTATTCCTTCGATTGCTTACATTCTGATCTAAGCGAGAGCGGGGGATACGCAAGTCAGCAGTAACTCACAGTTCTTGTTTTCAGTTAAATCATGTCTGCTCCCTCCTTCAGTTCTCAATGGATTTCAGTTCTGATTGTTTTATTTATAAAGCAGTAGTGAAAGGAAGCTATTTTCAGTTGCGGCAGTTGGCAAAAATAAAACCTTTTTTACCCAGACAGCATTTTAAAACAGTAATTCATGCCTTTGTGACCACTCGACTAGATTACTGCAATGCACTTTACATGGGGGTCAGTGGGTCCTCCATTGCACATCTTCAACTAATACAAAATGCAGCCGCACGTCTTTTAACTGGCACAAGGAAATTTGAGCACATTTTAGCTTTGCTCCACTGGCTACCCATTCATTTTAGAATTCATTTTAAAATTCTTTTATTTGTTTTTAAATCTTTAAATGGTCTTGCTCCATCATACCTCTCTGAGCTGCTATACCCCTATACACCCAGCCGAGCTCTCAGGTCAGCTGATCAGCTGCTCCTGAGAGTTCCCAAGACGAGGCTGGAGCTCAGAGGGGACCGGGCTTTTTCGGTTGCAGCTCCAAAATTATGGAATGCATTGCCGCTGCACATTAGACAGGCCTCCTCACTGTCTAATTTTAAAACTCTTCTTAAAACGCACCTTTTTTTCTTTGGCTTTTAACACCGTGTAGGTTGTTGATTTTATCTACACAGATATTTTATTTGGAGTGGACAGCCTATTTAATTTTTTATTTTTTATGTTCTATGGTGTTATTTTATTGTATAGTTTTATTGTGTTTATTGTACAGCACTTTGGAAACCTTTGTGTTTATTTAAACTGTGCTTTATAAATAAAATTGGATTGGATTGGAATTGGATTTGAAAGAACTCAACCTTCTGTACAACACTTGGTCATTGTATTGCCAATCTTTTGTGAACAAATTCGTCATTAGTTCAACTTAAGGCATTTTCTTCTGACTAGAATTGTATCTCCTCTCTCATTTATCATGCGAATTCAGTTCTGATCGATGTTTTGGGCCGATCTTCACTCGGGGAACAAAGTTTAGTCCTTTGTTGATGTTCCTGTTGTAAACAGTTTGTCATGGAGGTTGGTCCTCTCTCTCTCACACTGTCACATTTCAGTTCTTTGTGATGTTTTGCTCATCAGGGTTGTTTTGATGGCAGACCAGATGAGTGACTACGTCCTTGACGTTCTGGTTATTACTTGAACTTTGTTTTTGTTTTTTTAATATTCTGAAAGGCTGAAAAGCATGTTGTGGGTTATCTCATCTAGTCGAGACTCAAAGCTTGCCGCAGCATGAATCCCGCAGACCCTCAGGCATGATTTCCACACCCACGATTGAACGTGCCGATCAGATTGAGATGTAAGTTTGGGACTGATGTGTGCACACTGGGGGCGGCACGGTGGTGTAGTGGTTAGCACTGTCGCCTCACAGCAAGAAGGTCCGGGTTCGAGCCCCGTGGCCGGCGAGGGCCTTTCTGTGTGGAGTTTGCATGTTCTCCCCGTGTCCGCGTGGGTTTCCTCCGGGTGCTCCGGTTTCCCCCACAGTCCAAAGACATGCAGGTTAGGTTAACTGGTGACTCTAAATTGAGCGTAGGTGTGAATGTGAGTGTGAATGGTTGTCTGTGTCTATGTGTCAGCCCTGTGATGACCTGGCGACTTGTCCAGGGTGTACCCCGCCTTTCGCCCGTAGTCAGCTGGGATAGGATCCAGCTTGCCTGCGACCCTGTAGAACAGGATAAAGCGGCTACAGATAATGAGATGAGATGAGGTGTGCACACTGAGGAGCCAAAGGCAAATAGACGTAAAAGGAGAAGAGGATCGAAGGGTTCCAGTCCAAAAAAATGAGATTAAAATGTAATGTTAATGAAGAGTAATCCAAATTTTAATGCAAAGAAATAAAGGAAGAGTAAACCAAAGCAGTCAAAATGAAATTGGTATTAAATCCAAAAGCATTCCAAGGCTACAACATCTGTGTGTGTGTGTGTGTGTGTGTGTGTGTGTGTGTGTGCTGCATGTTGGTGTCTGTTGACTCTAGTGGGACGTTTTGGTCACTTACGTTTTGGTCTGTTAATTTTTTTTCCACTCAAAGCGCTCTTATGGTTTTATGTTCTCTCCCACTGCACTGAGGCTCTTCTTCTGCTTCAGCTGTTGAGAGATTTTTTTTTCTCCTCTTGCTTCTCTTTTTGTCTTCGCTGTGCTTCAATTTCAGTCCGAAATCCTTCAGTCTCTGATCATAAGAACTTGAGAAACAAGATTCCACGACAAACTGCGTCGTTATTTTGTATTTGGATTTTTTTCTTTACTTTTTTTTTTACTTTTAATGAATAGACATGTTTGCGTTTTATACCACAGTTATGTTGAATTCTGGAATCTGAAGGTGTAGATTAATTTTTATAACAGCAGCTCTGAAAGTAGCGCTGGCTATAATTTGAGTTACTATTTTATATTAACACGCTCCTTCTAATTCACTATCGTTTCTTTAGCAACAGCTCGTTCACAGGGACCGTCCTGGATGGTGGACGATAAACACAATCCGAGGCCAATAATAAAGTTTTAAACAGTTATTTAACAAAGTAAATGTATAAATGATGAAATCGTGGTGATGTTTTCTGTAATGAGATGTTTATTTAACATTTCTGGAAGGACGCTCCAGTGTCGGCGCTTTGCAACAGTCAGAGGTAAAGCTGGAACTTTAAGTTTTCCGATGTTTTCGTCTTTGCATTTCTACATAACATGACAAGCTGTGTTTTATTAACTTCAAGAGGGAGAAAAAAGAGAGGCTGGTGAGGGAACAACTGTTTATACGTAGCTGCTGTAACATACAAGAGAACAGGAGTGAAGGCATTAAATGTAACTATAAACGGTTAAAAAGTATGACGTTCCTTAAAAAAAATTGTTGGCAAATTATGTTTGTTGTGAAAAATAAGACACTTCAGGATGTGCTGTTGTAGGAAAATAATCTACTTTGGGGCCCTTTAATGGCACTTTGCTTGTTACTTACACTGATCAGCCATAACATTAAAACCACTGTTAGGCAGATCAGACGCTTGCTGGCTGTGCTGTGAAAATTGTCCATGCAGACGCTCATCTAAGTTTCCAAACCTGTCATCGCTTAACTCTTGAATATTTTCTATCATTAAAAATCTTATAATCTCTGTTTTCCAGAGAAATGTACCTGGTTAAGATCTGTTCAGTACTTTGGGAGGAATGGCAGGTTGAAGTCGGTACAACAGAGTAAAAACTCTGCTCGCGGGACGTCGGGAAACTGCCGGTGCTTTTCTTTTTAAGTCACGGGAAAGCGCTCTCTCTCTCTCTCCTGATTGGTTTCCCACTGGATTACTCGTCAATATCAATCAGATCACTTTTATAGGGATGTTCTCTCGCTCTCACTGTTTCTGATGAAGGATTCAGCAAAAAAATTTCCCTCTGCTAGTTTTGATGTTCTGATTCACAGGAGATTTTGAAGTAAGTTTTCATAGCTTTACCTACTTATTTTTTCAAATCAAACTGATTCCTGTAAATAAATAACTATTTTAGAATTTAACTGGATTTTTATTTGTTTATTTATTTATTTTTTTGATGAAAAATATTGAGATCTTAGTGGTCGGAATGATAAAAAACCGGAAGTCAGAAACGCGAGTGTCGATTTCAGTTAATGTGAATTGTTTATTGGATGTGGATCAGACAGGTTTTTCGAAGTTCACCTTGAAAACTGTGAATATTAATTGAAATAATCATTTATATTCTTTCATGTAAACACTAGTAGGCCTTACTGAGAAATACAAAGGCCTACAGAGCACAAAGAGGGGATTAGAAATAATCTTTTATTCCTTTATTATTGAGTGTACCAATTTAACTGTTCTCCCTAATTAGCATAAATAATACTAATTAAATACTAATTTGCATGATTTGTTTTTGCTAATTTTTAAACTTTGTATTCAGTATACAACCATCTATGTTCCTTCCCACTGGGTTCCCGCGGGTCCTTAAAAAGCCTTAAATACAACTTTCAGTTTTCAAGGCCTAAAAACGTCTTAAATTGTTTGGAATGACTGGAATTTTCGAAAGGGAGGTATTAAATTTAATATTGGACCGAATGAGTGAAATGTCTCCATCCGGTTTGGGGTATTTTTTTAACCGTAATTTTAAAAGTGACCAGCGTACCTTTTGGGGGCAGCATTGGTTCTGTGCATTCCGTAGATCAAGAACTAACGTTCGGAGGCTACTGGAGGCGGTGTGGTGTGGTGCGGAGGCAGTGTGGTGTGGAGGCGGTGTGGTGTGGTGTGGTACAGTGTGGAGGCAGTGTGGCACGGTGGTTGTGAAGAGTGAGAGATACACAGGTAGCTTACGTGGGCGCTAGAAAGCGTTGATAATTATGGGAAGATGTCTGTTTAACGACAAGTGGTTGGGGGATGACAAATACCCCCAAAATAAGGAGAAGAATCATTTGCGATAAAAAGCGCTGGATCACACAAATGTGTTTAAAGCCGGTAACGCAGCGCTGGGGACACGGTGGACTGGGAAACTGGCTTTTCACGGACACGAGGCGCGCGCGTGTGTTAGAGGTCAAGCGCTCCGGAGTGAAACGCAGGGGGGTTCGCGCATGCGCACAAGAGTCAGGTGGAAAATGGGACTTATAGGACATAATACTACTACTAATAATAATAATGATTAGCATCATTTTTTTTTACATAATTAACATTGTTTATTGTACTAAGTTTAATATAAATATATAAACAACCTTTATTTCAAAACTCAATTAAAAAGAACTACAGAAAATACAATAATTCTAAATATAGTACAATATAAATTTGTACAAAGTTTTTTAGTTTTATTACTTATCGTCTACGACAGTGTTTTTAATATAATAATAATAATAATAATATTAACAACCACTAATAATAATTAGTAGTAGTAATTATTATTGATTATTAATCATTACTACTTATAAATTAGTGATTAATAAGTACTAGGGATTATTAAATGTTATAAAATTAAGTTATTAATAATTATTACAAATAATTATTAAAAAGTAGTAATTGGTAGAATACAAACAAATACTCATGGATTATAGATAATTTTTTTAAATAGTGAACACTGATATAACTGTACTACTAATAATAAACAATAATACTACTAGTAATACTTGTTGTTAATGTTATTATTATCAGTACAATTGTTATATCAATGTTCACTATTAAAAACAAATTATTATCTATAATCCATGAATAGTTGTTTGTATCACCACTGCTACTACTACTACTACTACTACTACTAATAATAATAATAATAATAATAATAATTACTACTTTTTTAATAATTTTAACTAATCTTATAACTCAATTTTAGAGCATTTTAATAATCACTACTTATTAATTATTAGTATAATTTAGTAGTTGATAATAATTACTACTTATTAATTATTAAATTACATTTTGATAATCACTGCTTATTAATTAAGTAGTAATTAAAATGCTATAAAATTGAGTTCATTTTTTTAATTATTAAAAAAGTAGTTATTATTATTATTATTAGTAGTAGTAGTAGTAGTAATACAAACAATTATTCATGGATTATAGATAATAATTAATGATTATTTTTGAATAATGAACATTGATATAACAATTGCACTGATGATAATGAGTTTAGTTATTACAACACATTGATTAATATTGATAATGTTTATGAAAGGTGACACTTGTTTTTCTGTGTTTAATGTAACGCTCTGATGATTGTATGACTGCATAAACAGGTTTACGCTGTTACCTGCTATAATGCAGAAGATACTCGAGAACTTCCTCAGCCAGCTGTATACTGTACCACACTCACACTGATTTTGCTGTCAGACACAAAATCACACATCAAAGATAATCTTTGGGGATTGAAATAATGCCAGCTAAGGTTGTTCAGCTGGTTATACTTGCCGTTTATTGTTTTCATTTTTGAAATGATTCATGGTGTTTTCTCCAGTAAACCCCAGTCTTCTACTTGCTGCTACAGTAGTTCTGCAGGCCCAGAACACACGACTTTGCTTCAGCTGTTTGCATGTCTAACAGTTGCCATTGATGCACCCTGTTGTTCACCAATTGTGTGCATTCTTCTTAAAGTTAGTAAAAAAAACTATTGCAGAAAACAGTTTTAAGTTGTCGTATTATCATTTTCTTTGCCATGGTACAGTCTTAATTTTTCCATTTAGAGGTCTTGAAAAGGTCTAAAAAGTCTTTAAATTTGTACTTGAAAAATGTGCAGATACCCTGTTCCCATTTCCATGTAAATAAAGTAGAAAAGTTATTCAGGAAAAACATTTGATCTCATTGGCTAATGAGGCCCATTTTGGACCATGTGACCCTCAGACAGAATATTACGGCCGTTTTCTAAAAATTATGCCTTTTTATTCCCCAATCTTTGATTTGTACTATCTCAAGCACGGATAAATATTTTAATTCTGTAAAAAGGATGATGTTCTGCATTCAATTCTGAATTCAAGCAATTTGAATTTTCACCTCATATGCCTACCACTGACAGGTGAAGAAGTGAATAACGTTGATCTCATTACTGTGGCACCTCTGTCGAGGGGGTGGGGTTTATTAGGCAGCGAGAGAACGGTCAGTTCTTGAAGTTGATGTATTGGAAGCAGGAAAAATGGGCGAGCGTAAGGATCTGAGCGACTTTGACAAGGACCAGATTGTGATGCAGTGGTTAGTAGTACCGAACAAAAGTGGTCCGAGGATCCAAAGGACAACCGGTGAACTGGCAAACAGGGTCATGGGTGTCGAAGGCTAGCTCATATGGTCCAATCCCACAGAAGAGCTACTGGAGAACAAACTGCTGAAAAAGTTAATGCTGGCTAAAACAGAAAGGTGTCAACTTTGAGAACGGACTGTTCTCTCGCTGCCTGATACCCCACCCACTGACCGGTTCCACTGTAACGAGATAATCAATGATATTCACTTCTTCACCTGTCCGTGGTCATAATCTTATGGCTGGTTGGTGTATATAACAGTTATAATTCCCGATAAAGTTTTTCCTTTGATTAAAGGCATTTTCATTTTTCTCTCTCTCTCTCTCTCTCTCTCTCTCTCTCTCTCTCTCTCTCTCTCTCCCCTCCTCCCCCCCTTGCAGGTTAATGACATTTCATGGAGTGACTTTGAGGTTGGTTCAGCAGAGGAAGATGATTTACCGTGGAACTTCACAACAGACGATTCTCATTAACTTTCACTTGTGTTTAAGGATAAATCTACACGTTATTGACCAACCACTGTCAGACCACTGAAAAAGAAACTGAGCAACTGACAAACTAGAGTTCATTAGATTTGTAAGGGTTTCTTTTTGTGGGTAATAAAAAGTATCTCAGATCTCTCATCGGCGTCGAATTTGATTTGCAACAAATATATGGACATCTTTTCTAAATACAAATGAATACAGCTTTGCAAAACTGACACTGTATATGACTAGTGATGACTGACTTCCAACTGTAATTTTTTTTTTTTAATAATCGAATCTTTTCTTAAGCAAAGTTAATTTCCTATCTACCCCCTTAAAGATCAATAAACAGTTGAAAGTAAGACAGATTCAGGTTTAGAGCTCAGTTTGGAATATTAAATGTATTCTACATTATTATAAAGAATGCCAAAGTTCCCAGACACAGATTATTTTTTTAAGAGTTCATCTAGTACTGAGCTATATAATAATAATAATAATAAATCTAGGACTGTGGGTGGTAGAAAAGAGCAACTAGACTTGCTCTTAAATCTAGGACCTTAAAACCTTTAAATCTAAAAATGATTGAAAGGTTTGTTCATGGAGAAATTATAATTTATTTGTCGGTTAACCACATTAAACATAAATTTTTTAAAAATATTTTTACTATCTTTTGTTATCCTATACACATCAAGCATAATTTATAATGTGAATGATAATTTTAATGTTAATTCAGAAATAAAACCCCTGTGGCAGGATGGTGGGGGTGCAGCCCTTTGTATGATATTTCCCAATGCTAATGTCTCAAAGTGTTTTATTCCTCTTGTACCAGAATGATTTTCCAGTGACTGCAGCTTAATAATTATTTAAAGAACACCATGAAGTGATTTTTATCCATTTATTATTGTCTCATCCGGCCAACAGGTGATGAGTTTATGCCATCACGTGTTGTCCATCATTGTCCACATTTCATGAAAGTCACTTCTTCTGTCTCAATCCTTCACCGATTTTTATTCTTTTTGGCAGGAAGGTAGATCTGCCTGGGGTGCATACAGCTTCTACACAAATTTGCATAATTGCAATTAATAATGAAGATATGGAGTAATTAATCAATCCCTAATGAGCGGTTTCCACACAAATCGCTTCTTCTCCCTCAATTCTTCACCGATTTTGATTCTTTCTAGCATGAAGGTAGGGGGACCTAGGGTATATAGAACTTCTACCCAGATTTGCTTCATTACAATTATTAATGAAGTTATGGACTAATTAAGCTTTAATGCCTTCAGCAGGTCAACAAAAATCGCTGCTTCTCAGTAAATTCCTTGCCATTTTGGATTCTTTCTGGTAAATAGGTCGGTATTCCTCGGGTGGATATCGCTTCTGTATATAATGTATATAGCTTACAGCATTTATTGCACCACTTTAGAGCGTTCCTTCTGGACTCGACGGGGTCGGAGTGAGCTCCGCCATCATTAACGGTCTCATTATTATCATCAACACCCTCTGCCCGATCAGAACAGAGAATTCAGCAGCACTGTGGTGTAAACATTTAACCTTCTCCTAAAGAGAAAGAGAAGTTGTATTTACTCTCACTGAGGAGTGTGTTTGAGGTTCTGTGTTTAACCTCAACGACTTGTGACACTAGAATAAGGTTTTTTTTTTTGTAATCCCCTGCTGGCTGAAAGGCCCGAAAGGGATTATGTCATTGCGATGTCTGTCCATCCCGGGAAGGGTACTCACCTTCTGAAATCAACTCCTCACACAATTTTTGGAGGAATTTCACAAAACTTGACAGGATTCTTTGTTATATGTCGTTAACACACATATTACAATTTTGTTCAATTCAGTCACATTTTACCAGAGTTACGGCCCTTAACTTGTACTTTGACAATTTCATGAGGGTGTGCTTGTCTTCTGAAATGAACTCCTCTCACAATTCTTGGAGGAATTTCACGAAACTTAGCAAAAGGCTTTGTTCTGTGTTGGGAATATGCATATTGTAATTTAGTTCAATTCGGTTGAATTTTTTCAGAGTTAGGGCCCTTGATTACCAAACTTGTACTTTTGAGACTTTCACGAGACTGTATTCAGCGCTTATAGCATAGATATAGTTGCCAGCGGAGGATATTGTGCTCTGAGAGCACTCTTGTTTTTTTTTTTTTAATTTGTGATTTACCTTAAAAAAAAAAGTCCAGAACAATTATACAAGTGTATGACAAAATCCATGCTTGTGTGTTTTAATGATGAATAATTATATGTCTTAGAGGGAGTGAGTCAGAGGTGTCATTAGATGATGGATCAGTGAAACTCATGACTTTCATATTTCCCCAGCAGGCATTAAGACCTGGAACAATCCCGTGTGTGTGTTTTGTGGTTCTCAGCGCTACCAGTGCCTCTCTCGAATGCTATCACTGACGTTATTTTCACTTCCCTTCTTACCCCTTCCTGTCTGCAGCGGCGGTTTGAGCACTGGGAACCACCTCTCTCTCTCTCTCTCTCTCTCTCTCTCTCTCTCTCTCTTTGTCTTTTTTCCATCCTCTTGCTCTGCATTGTCTTTCATTTTCACAAGCAGTTTTATTTCCTGCAATATGCAGATGACTGTAGATTCCGAGGTTAGATTCTTAAGTATTCTCTAGAATCTGACTAATCTGGCAATGAAAGTGTCGTTTTTGTGAAATCAGTACTGATGATACTTTTGATATAGCTGAGTAAACTGTATTTGCATGTATACCGTACATGCACTGTACATGTATAACAGGTTATGAAATACCTGTCTGTCTGTGTTTTTACACTTAAAAAAACACTACAGTTTGTAAACTCGGCACTGTTTCCTTTTTAAAATGCAATGCACATGTTTTGGTGTTTGTGGTTCAGGTTGAGGTTCAGCATCTGTGTTTTCACTGAGCGGAAAAGTCACAGTGATACCTATTACTACTGTAGGTCCTGTTGTTTCACTGCTTTATTTAAAGGTATATAAAGAAGTAATGTTTAAAAAGTATTTACTAAGTGTTTACACTCATGGACCCCTTTAATAGGAACTCGTTGTTGTTGATTCTAAGATCCCTGTTCTTGGCTGCAGGAGTGGAACCCAGTGTGCTCTTCTTTCTGCTGCTGCAGAAGGTGCTGAGATGCTTTTCTGCTCACCATGGTTGTAAAGAGTGATTATATGAGTTACTCTATCCTTCCTGGCCAAAAAAAAACTCAAACCAATCTGTCCATTTTGTGATCTCTGACCCTCTCTTATCAACAAGGCGTTTGTTTTTTCCACCCACAGAACTGTCACTGCTCGCTCACTCACTCAATACTTGTTTTTTGTTTTTCGCACCATCTTTGTAAACTCTAGAGACTGTTGTGTGTGAAAACCCCAGGAGGAGATCAGCAGGTTCTGAAATACTCAAACCAAAAATACTCATCTGGCTCAAACCAACACCCGTACTGCCACAGTGAAAGAAAGAAAGTCACACTTCACTGTGAGATCATGATTTTTCCCGTTCTGATGTTTGAACATTGTGAACATTAACTGAAGCGCTTGATTTGTATCTGTGGGATTTGATGCATCAAGCGATCGGCTGGTTAGAGACCTGCAGAAAGCAGCAGGTGGAAGTGTGGGTGTATAATCAGAACAGGATGGATTCCTTTTTTCTTTTTTTTTGAGTCTGAAGGTTTCTTCTTAATGGCCTTCCAGGATGTTTTTTTCCTCAGTTACTGCTGGGATTATTGTTTTTCTGGATCAGGACGTTGCTGTAACTGATCATTCTGCACTTTAAGAATGAAAACTCTGAATTTACTGAACAGATTGCTGCTATGATGATGATGATGTGGAGTCTTATTCTTCTCCTCAAACTCTGCTTACTTTATCCTCATATTTCTATATTTCTTTAGACCTAAACCAAGACCTAGGTTCCTCATTTTGTTCCCTTTCATGTACATGTTCTGGAATGACAATAAAAACGTCCTTATCCTGAACAATACTGTTATCTCTGACTCGATCATTCAGGACCTAAATCTACAGATTTGTTAAATCTGCTTTATGACAATGTCTCATCTCATCTCATCTCATTATCTCTAGCCGCTTTATCCTTCTACAGGGTCGCAGGCAAGCTGGAGCCTATCCCAGCTGACTACAGGCGAAAGGCGGGGTACACCCTGGACAAGTCGCCAGGTCATCACAGGGCTGACACATAGACACAGACAACCATTCACACTCACATTCACACCTACGCTCAATTTAGAGTCACCAGTTAACCTAACCTGCATGTCTTTGGACTGTGGGGGAAACCGGAGCACCCGGAGGAAACCCACGCGGACACGGGGAGAACATGCAAACTCCACACAGAAAGGCCCTCGCCTGCCCCGGGGCTCGAACCCAGGACCTTCTTGCTGTGAGGCGACAGCGCTAACCACTACACCACCGTGCCGCCCTTTATGACAATGTGTCTTATTAAACTGAAATAGACCTGAAGTGAATTATACACACGTTCACACGACCAGCTTTTGATTTTAGTCACCTCACTCACATTCACATGCTCTTACACACACATGCGTCACCTCACCATCACCAGTGGGGGTCTCAACTGGACCCAAGCTCAAAAGGTGCTAGGTTTGCTAAATCGGACAGGTGTTGAGAGATTTTTTGCTTTTGTCAGTGTTTAATTATGCACATAATCATAACCCTCCGGTTGAAATGAGACGTCTGTATTGGTCTAGACAGCAATACTTGGATTTGTCATGTTTTTCAGACAAGATTGCTGGACTTGTAAAAAGGCATCAATGAATGAGAGTATTGAATAGATACTTGGTGATTGGCATCACCATCAGCGCAAAAATGTGTGATTAAGAGCACTTAATCTGATCTCATGCTACTTTTAGAAAGGTTGTGTTGATTTAAAGTCATATTAACCATCACCCCCGAGGGCTAAACTGAAATTAGGTGAGTCAGCCACAGTACCACAGTTATTCATGCGAGATATTTATTGTTGGAAACACCAGTTTTTTGTGTTTTTTTTTTTAAATGAGGGTGTTGGTGTTCTTCTGTTGTTGCTCTTGGAAGCCATATGAAGTCCTGATAATGGATTGACGCTCAGCTGAGCTGGCAGTGATCAAACATGACTCAAAACAACGTGGCCATGTGATGCAGAGTTCTACAACCTTAAATGAACCTGGTTTATTTTTGATACAATTCTATGAATCATACTCATCCTACAGATTCCAGATGGGGCAGTTGGGACTCCCTAGATCAAAACTACTACTGATCAAAAGCAGCTCATAGTTCGGATATCTTTAACCGGGACAGAGAGTGAGTGTTCAGTGTAATGCACACACTACCATCTGACCATAATCTTTGTGTGGGTGCTTTTGGAAAACTCGGGACAGAAGGTTGTGAGTTCATGATCATAGTACCCTGAAACTGCCACTGCTGGGTCCTTGAGCAAAGGGTAGGTCCTTAACCCTGTTCTCAACTGTTAGTTGTTTTGGATAATAGTGTTGACCATCTAAGCCAAGGAGCCTTTATTCATCATGTGTACACTCGAGCACAGACTTAAGCACAGTGAAATGTATCCTCTGCATTTAACCCATTGGAAGCAGTGGGCAGCTATGCTACAGCACCCAGAGAGCAGTTAGGGGTTAGGTGCCCTTGAGCAAGGCACTTCAGCCCGACTCCAGGCCAAGATTGCCCCCATGTTAACCTAACCACATGTCTTTGGACTGTAGAGGAAACCGGAGAACATGCAAACTCCACACAGAAAGCCCCCATCGGCCACTGGGCTCGAACCCAGAACCTTCTTGCTGTGAGCTGACAGTGCTAACCATTACATCACCTGAAATATAAACATTAACAATGAAAAGCCTCTTTAAAAAAGTCTTAAGTATCCATCCATCCATTATCCGTAGCTGCTTATCCTGTACAGGTTCGTGGACAAGCTGGAGCCTATCCCAGCTGACTCTGAGCAAGAGGCGGGGCACATCCTGGACAAGTCACCAGATCATCACAGGGCTGATACATAGAGAGACACAACCATTCACACCTACGCTCAATTTAGAGTCACCAGTTAACCTAACCTGCATGTCTTTGGACTGTGGGGGAAAACGGAGCACCCGGAGGAAACCCACACGGACACGGGGAGAACATGCAAACTCCACACAGAAAGGCCTCATTGGCCGCTGGGCTTGAACCCAGGACCTTCTTGCTGTGAGGTGACAACGCTAACCACTACACCACCATGCTGCCTAAATCTTAAGTAATTTCTTTAAAAAAAAAAAAGGATCTGTAGATATTTAAGAAATTACTTAAGTGTTATCTTTTTAAAGAGGCTTCTCAACATTCATGCTTATATTTAAATGGTTTTATTAATTTATCATGTTTTTAAATAATTTTTGGTTATATTTTCGGTTTTCCTTTTAAGCAGTTTTGGGGTTAAATTTTGCATAATGATGTTGTTGTTGTGTGTGTGTGTATATCTGAGGGTAAGTCAATAAGTTCTTAGACAGATGTTATAATTTCAAAATGTGTGAAAGACATCTTGCAGAATTCTCCAGGGAAGGAATTCTCTGATGGAAACACCACTTGCAGAAGTGTTTAGACTTAAATGGAGGATATGTAGAGAAATAGCTTTATTTTCATAAATAAAGATTTTTTAAATTACCCTCGTGTGTGTGTGTGTGTGTGTGTGTGTGTGTGTATGTGTGTATACACACACACACTCACAACAACAACATTATGCAAAATTTAACCCCAAAACTGCTTAAAAGGAAAACCAAAAACATAAACAAAAATTATTTAAAAACATAAATTAATAAAACCATATATATATATATATATATATATATATATATATATATATATATATAGTACCAGTCAATAGTTTGAAAACACCTTCAAATTCGATGTTTTTTCTTTATTTTAATTAACTAAAAGACACTTCGTGTCTTAAAGTAATGACTGACTGTTATTTCTCTTTACTTAGTTGAGTGGTTCTTGACAATATGGATTACTACAGTTGTCGAACAGGGCTATTTACTGTATTTTTATTATTTACTCTTTACACTGTAAACCCGAATAAGTTGAGTTTACTTAAAAAAAATTGAGGAAAGTGGTTGCCTTAAAAAAAATAAGTAATTATTAATGATTGAATTGAGTACCTTAAACTTACAATCTTCTGGTAAGTTTAAGGTACTCAATTCAATCATTAATAATTACTTATTTTTTTAAGGCAACCACTTTCCTCAATTTTTTTAAGTAAACTCAACTTATTCGGGTTTACAGTGTACTGGTTGATGGTGTCAAATGCATTAAGAAGGCAAGAAATTCCATTTTTGACAAGACACCCCTGTTAATTGAGAAGCATCCCAGGTGACTCCCTCATGAAGCTGGTTCAGATAATGCCAATAGTGTGCAAAGCTGTTATCAGGGTAAATAGTGACGACTTTGAAGAATCTAAAAGATGAAACGTTGTTTTTTTAACACTTTTTTGTTTACCATATAATTCCATTTGTTATTTCATAGTTTTGATGAGTTCAGTATTGTTCTATAATGTAGGGGGAAAACAATAAAAACATCGAATTTGAAGGTGTTTCCAAACTTTTGACTGCACATAAGAACATATTTGTATGAAACATGCTCAATACGAATAATAATCAACTGAAACTTTGACCAAATGAATAAATGCACACTTAGACATGTCACTGACATCCGGAATTTTTTTTTTTTATTAATTATTATCCTGAATATCAGCTTCCATTTGACGTACAAAAGTAGGTGTGTCTCCAGGTTTAATTCACTTTGGCAAAACAAAACAAAAAGCAGAACAAAACAAAACCCACACATGGTTTTCTGTGAAACAAGAACAAGAAGTGTGACGATTCTGGGTGAATAATAATAGTAGGAGTAATAATAATAATAATAATAATAATAATAATAATAACAACAACAACAGCTCATTTGCCTAATTTGCTTGATTATTTGCATAACTACTGTATGTTATTGTTTAAATAAAAATTAGAATCTTAATGCAATTAAGAAGAACAGAGAGAGAGAGAGAGAGAGAGAGAGAGTGTCCTTTAAACCCCCCGCAGAAATGTAACACACCTCCATGTGCATTAAACTATAAACCTGTAGGATATGAACAGGTTTAATAATCTATTCCTCCAGATTGCACAGAATTGCTCTCTTTAAGTATTGTTTTCTCTGACGACTCGAGTGCTTAGAAAACAGAAATTGGCATATCCGGTTCTCTCCCGAAATTGCACAACATTATTCAAGTGAACTAAAAATATTTATCATCAGCCCTTTTCACTTTTTAATTGGAGCTGTATTTAAGCTGTCAGATGGATCCACAGAGATCAGACACAGAGTTTACAGCAAGCTGTCAAAAGAGTCCTGACTTCATAAGGTAAGAAAAAAAAAACCCATCACCCACACTACAGGCTTTTATTCTCATAATAATAATAATAATAATAATAATAATAACTGCATTTCTTGTATTGCTAATAAATAAGACAGTCAGAGAAAATAACAGCTGTATGTTTGTTGAACTGAATGCTCTGATTAATATAGGTGTGAATGGAAACTGGTTTTATATGCACGTGCTTACAGTTTTTCTTATATAATGTCTGATTGATTATGTCTTCTGAAATTCCTTTATTTGGTGTCTAATAAGAGCATTGCTCATAATGGCTGACTCATAACTATTTATTGCTCTGCTCTGCTCTCTCCTCCTCAGCTAATCATTCTCAACAGAACCTGAACCATGGCAGCTCTTCATGCTTTCACCTGGCTGTGCACTGTGATCTTCTGCATGGCTCAGGTTTGCTCCATGCCCACACCATGCAGGCTTCAGAAAAGAATAATGAACACCTGCTACGACATCCTGGATAAAATGGTGAGCTGAACTGACTATTATTCTGATGAGCATCCTGTCGAGGACGAAAAGCTCCAACACTGATCACGATATTTACTTTGGTTTTGTTTTAGGGGGGTAGATTTCCTCTGCACTGCCTTGAAAGCACTGCTCCTGTCCCGTTTCCCGAGGCCGCGTTCGAGTACAGCACATCCCAGCAGGTTAAAACTCATCCCTTTTTATCTGCTTTAACACAGAAATACTTCCTTGTGTACATGTGTGTGAGGTTTATTTTTTTTATTTCAAGTCATGCATTAGTTCTGTCCTGTAGCAGTTATCCATAACAGGATAACTTCATTACTCAGTGGACTCTTCAGATCATACTCACCTTCACCCTGAAATATGTTGCATCTCTTTAGACTGAAATATCTGTGATGTATTCAGTGAATCTGCTCTTGATGTCCTGCTTGTTGTTGTATTCGTGTTATGCCTGTAAGATTTGAACAAGTTTGTACCACTCTGACGTCACATGGTTACGTCACAATGTTATAGTTAGCACATCTTCAAAAAGAAGAAAACAAATCTGATCTGAAACATAACAGTTTCTCAAGTTTTTCATTTTTAAACTTGCTTTATTTCTTAATTAACTTGTTATTCAATTACGTTTTCGGTTTTAGTAACCTTATGACTCGTATTGGCAACTAATCGCAATTAAATATTATATTTATCGGCCTGTTCGGTTTTTATCCGTGTTGAATTTAATTCGTTTGGTCCACGTCAGGCGTCGCTTATCCATGCGATCTTCACGAGACTTGTGCGAGACTTTGAAACATGAAGTGTCAGCCAGGTGTCAGTGCCGCCATTTTGAAAACTGTTTTCCAAATGAAATGTTGCACAAAAACGAGTTAAAATGATGATTACTGCCGACTTTTTCAAACTTTCCTGATTGCTATCAAAACAAACAAAACTTCCGGCTTGATTACATCAGCGTTCGAAAGATGGCGCATGCGTCTTTTGACAACGCTGGCAGACATTGGTCACTTTGATTTCCGCTGTACGTTTTACTTCCGTCCTACGATGTCTCGCACAGGTCTCAACGAATCTCGTTTATGGCCATTGCTTTGACATATGGACTGATATTACATAGCATATTTCAAACACTCATAACTTGCTATAGCAGCGACAAAATACAGTAGCTATCAAAAATGCATTCCGATATTTAATAAAATGAGAAATAGAATTTTGATTTAAAAAATTGCCTTCAGTTCTCCTTTAAGAACAAATTAAAAAATGTCATGCTTGGCATCACATCAAGCAGAAATCAGGCATCGAAGCAGTTGGGAAGTTGGTGCAAATCCTGGATTATGACGTAGCTGCCGTATATGAGTTACAGGAAAGACTCTGCATAACTAATCAACAACTGACAAGATGATTAGCGTACTATAATTGATGGCAGTATTAGTATTATGAAAGTTGAAGCTTTGGAAGTTGATCTGTTTGAGCAGGGTGTACAAATGATTTGGTGAGAGAACAGAACACTACAAAACTGATCTTGAGAAGGCTAATGCTGTGTTTGACTTGCGGTAATTTCCAGGTTGGAATGATGCCATTTTCCACCAATTTGTGAATCTTTGTTCATCTTCTATCAACTACAAGCTAGCCAGTTCATTGCGATGAGTGATATGTATATATTTTCCTCGCAAAACAGTGAGCTGTAGAGTCGGTGTTATAGATTATGGTCTGTATGTTGATTGATCCAAACCAGGAAGAAACATGTAATTAAGAAGCTGATGAGTGGAAATTTTAAGTTGAAGGGTATTTTCTTTGGCTTTTACTGATTGAAAGTGGGGAATTGCAAGTCATTACCTCAACTTGAACACAACATAATTCCCACTCCGTCACTATCAGCAGGTAGTGGAATGGCATTGTGGGTGATATAGGATGCCATTAGCCAAAGTGAACATCGCCCAAGCACGATTCAGCTTGGAATTTCAAAACAGAATAAATCTTGTAAGCCACTGAAGATTACATGTTGATCAGTCTGTCTGTCTGGATCTACAAACGCTTTACAAAATTGCTTCTGCAGAAACCTGTAGACCACAATTACTCACCACACCATGTATAATCTGCTGTTTTGTTTTGTTTTGTTTTTTCCCCCCACACCAATCAGACTGTTTCCCTGGAAAAGACTATCTACCTAACGCTGACCAACATCTCCTCCTTGTTTGATGAAGACAGTATTCCTGATCAGTGGAAGAATGTCGAGAACTTTCAGAACATCATCTACCGCCAGATTGAGGAGAACCAATGTGTAAGACAATTAGGAAGAAAATCTCGCAAAGAAAAAAAAAATCCAAACACTGTTACAACATTTAAGAATTAAAGTAAAATATTTTACAATATTTATATGCTGAATTTCTTCAATGCATTTCAATTTAAATTAAATGTGCTGGTTTTATTTTTTTCCCCGATTTTAGATTATGAGCAAAACTCAAGACTCACAGGAGGACTTTCTCAGGCGTGAAAAGGCGGTCATAGAGTATTTTGACAAAATATTGGCGGTTTTGAAAGAAAAGGTAATGATATCCTGTTATAAACTGATGGGTTGTGAAGCAGTTTTCTGGTTTTCTTCATTAAAAAAAGATGCAAGCAGGCACAAACTTTGAGAAGACTAATAGTGTTGTTATAGAAGCTCAATGTGAATATACAGGTTCAGTTCTGAACTGCCCATATACCAAAAAAAAAAAAACCTTCTCCAAAACATCCTCCCATTCCATCTCAAGGTCAGGACAAAGATAAAACTGTCTCCTCAGCCCTGGCAGACACATTCCTCTTCATAATATATGCTCAATGAGGAGGTTTTCATTCACACATAAAACTTGAGAAATGTCTAAAAATTGGATTCCTCCATTCCAAAGTTAAAACAGCAGTAATGAACAGCCATAACTATTCTCTATAAACTCATAACATGCACATTTAGATGCTGTGCCATTTGTTAAAACTCAACATCACCCCAGTGTAATGGTTAAACATGTTTCCTGTGTTGTTTTCTCCTCAGAATTACCAGCTTTGTGGTTGGGAATTTGTCCGAAAGGAAGTCCTCATCACCCTGAAGTTCATCCTGAATAAAGACTTGAAGGACGTTCTCTTCTCCAGCCAGGGCTGAGCAACTTCCACACTTCTGCTTTCTAATACAGGATTTAATATCTGTGTAGAAGTTCTTACACAATTACTATACAGTTCATGACCTGTTTATTTATATATATATATATTTATTTATTTAACTAATATTTTATTTTTTGTACTTGACACTTGTGATAATAAATTAAAAGTCAACTCATTCAAATGAAAATAGAGCTTTTGTTGTCATTCCATCCATTATGGATTACACAGTACATCTCTGTGAAGAACATCTCCAGAAGCACAAACAAAAGGACCTTAAGTCAAGATGCTACATATGAACATAGGTTTTTTTCCCTCTTCTCAAAACATTAGATATTCTTACACACACACACACACACACACACACACACACACACACACACAGGTGCTTGAAAGTTTGCGAACTCTTTAGAATTTTCTGTATATCTGCATAAATATGACTTAAAATATCATCAGATTTCCACACAAGTCCTAAGAGTAGATAAAGAGAACCCAGTTGGACTTCCGGTGGCGCCATGTTGTAGACGGCAGCAGGAAAAGTAGCTCTACAGAAAACCAATTAAAACTAGCTAATAACTAAAGCAAAAACGGCAGTAAGTATGGAAATCTGGAAAATAAGTCGACAAACAAAGTTGACGGAAAATATGGTTAAGCTAGGGAAGGCTGGACAGGAGGATGGTGCAAAGGGAAGTTGTACCGAGTCGGCGGAGGGAGGGAGTCCAGAGATGGAGCAGCTAGGGTCAGCTAGCAGTGAACATGATGCGGTCATATTAATTGAGCTACGCAAATTAAGACAGGAGCATGCCGAAGCAGCAAGTGACAACAAGACAGCGATGGCTAGACTCGAAACGAACATGAAAGAGCTTATGGAAAGAATGGCATCTCTCGAGCAAAGAGCGGGGCACATGGAGGAACGAATTGGAAATACAGAGGACAGGGCGATGCGACTGGACCGCTCCGCGGCCTTCTTACTGCAGCAAACGGCCAAACTATCTGTTAAGTGTGATGACTTGGAGTCAAGAATGAGACGCAACAATATACGGATACATGACATCCCAGACAGTGCAGAGAAGAATGATACCATAGACTTGATTATGGGACTTAAGTCCAAAATCCAAATCACAGGCGACATGGAAATACGCATCGAGAGGGCGCACCGGTCACCGGTGGCTAAACCCAGGGGCGGCGCTGCCCCCCGAGAGCGATCATTGTGCGCTTTTTGGATTACAAAGTTAAGGAATATGCGATACGGCAAGCCTGGAAACAGAAGACAACATACTAGGGACAAACCATCTACTTTAATCAAGACTACACGACGGAAGTTCAAAAGAAGAGGAAACAGGTGACAGATGTCATCAAAAAGTTGAAGGAGAAAAACGTGAAGGCGCAGTCCCCCTACCCAGCCCAGCTTAAAGTGTTTTTGGACTCCGGGACAAAGACATTTGCCACACTAACAGAAGCAGCACCTATGTTAAAAGACATGGGGATTATTGTGGACGAAGACAGGATGGAGAGGCTGCAGAGAGTGATGATGCAGAGCAGCTGGAACATGGCGACAGGACAGAGAGGGAGGCAGAGACAGCCCTACATCACAGAAGCAGATGTACAGGCCCGCATGGAGTAAACTCAACACTCAACACCTCTACTGATATAGTAAGGACAAAAAAAAAAGTGAAGTGTAATAAGGAATAGTTAAGAATAGGAAATTATTTTTATATCTGCCTTCAATACAAGGACTGGTGAAAGACGAGAGAAGCTAGTTTAGGCACTTGTTAAACTGACAGAAATATTGGTTTTATTAAGAGTGAATTTAAAACTTTGAGTTCTTAACAACCTTAGAGAATAGGTTGTGGATGCACATAGTGTTTTTCCCCAGAGAGAAAACGCCACGACTCTCTGATGATAGGATTTTTGGAAGACATACGTTCATGTTCCTGTTATACATTGGATCTGGTTCTGATGAAGATGTACATTTTTTGTTTTCTTTATTATGCAAATGTGGCAGCTGGGGCATGGTCAAGCGCCGGTCTGTGACAGGAGGGCGGAGTCAGGGAAGGTAAGTGGCAGAATCACTACACCTGATGTCAATTAACCTGTGTTTGTGTGTCTTCCCGGTGACCGCGCCATATAAGGAGGGAGAGCAGAGAGCAGAGGAGCTCATCCCCGAACCAGATGCCGGTTGTGTGTGTGTCCAGGGGCGGTCCTGGGGGCGGGCCGACTGGGCAGCCGCCCGGGGCGGCATCGCGGGGGGGGGCGGCATGAGCGCAGGCGCGAAAAAAAAAAAACGGTCCCCCACCCCCCCAAAAAAAACAAGACGGGCGTGTGTGTGTATGTGAACATTTTGGATGGGGAAGCCCAATAGACCCTTTTCACTGACGTCACCGGAAACCGGAAGTAAACAAACCCTGCGCCATATTGGAAGACCAACAAACTCATGATTAGGGGGAAATAACGGCAGCGTGCGGAATTTAAACCCACGAGGCACTTGATTCATCATAAACCTACAATGGTAAACTTTTGTGCTGTGTTAGGGTGTTCCAACAAAGCTGATGGGAAAGGTGAAAAGAAGTCTTTCTACAGAATACCAGCTGTGATTGAGACACAAGCAAACCAAGGAGCTTTCTGCCAGGAGACAGAGAATAAGTGCATTACTGAGTGTCTCTGAGCAAAGGAGAGCCTGAACGTTGCAACCTCCCTATTGGCTGTTTATTGGTTGTTTGTAAAAATGTATCAATTGTTGCTCTTCCCACGGGAATCATCGCGGGCTCGAGAGACGAGACCTGACGAGTTAGTTCGTTGGTAGCAGAACAAAATGTCTGGACACAAATCGGGTTTTCAGAAAAGGAAAGAAAATAAACGGAGGGTTGAAAATACAAAAAAGGAGGCAGAAAATGCAAAATGAGTTTTAAGGTAGGACAAATGGTTACTTTTTAAGGCAGCCCGCCGTGGCTGCAGGCTTATTTATTATAGCCCATTTAGTTAAAATAGTTGATATAAAATGTTTATAGTTATAGTTATGTGATGGTTGTCCTGATTTAGACTGTTTTTTTTTTTTTTTTGGGGGGGGGGGGGGGTGTTGCGCGATGTTGCACCCGGGTCCAGATTAGGGCAGAACCGGCCCTGGCTACATTTCAGGTGTAGTTTGTTTTATGAATGTATGTACTTGCATAGATGTGTACTTGGTCTTCCAATATGGCGCTTAACAAAATCTCGCGGCGAGGTGACGTCATGCGGTAGCGCAGGTGACGTCATCAGTGTGTGTGTGCCTAACTTGTCGTAGCCCCATAATATGCACAATCCCGCCAGCAGAACGTTGTACTAGTCATCAAAAAGACTTTACTACCATAGTACTACACTACTATGACATTACACAGAGTCTTAAGTAATACATTACGACTTGATCATTGCCATTCTGGTAACAGCAAATTTATAACGGGCCGTGTCCGCGACGTACAACACACGACGAGAAATGTTTAAATGACCATGTAAAGCTGTTAACATTCTGTTGGCTAATACAGAGCCCAACGCGGGGGCGGCACGAGCGCGGGCGCGAAAAAAAAAAAACGGTCCCCAAAAAAAAAAGGTCCCCCCAAAAAAACCCCCGGAAAAGAAAAAAAAAAGACGGGCGGGGGGGGGGGGGGGGGGGGGCACCAGCAGGGGGTTTTGCCCGGGGAGTAAATCACTCTAGGATCGCCACTGTGTGTGTCTGTGTTAGTCACTAATGTTTCACTGAAAAGTGTGGCAATAAAAGCCGTGTTTTGCAAACCTGATCTCTGTCCTGCCATCCTCTGTGCTCCACCCTTCATTAGAACTGTTACAGTGGTGCCGAAACCCAGGAGCTGGAGCACAGCAGCCTAACAGCCCCATGGAGTCCTCCCCGTTCGCCGAACTGGTCCATGCCCTCGCCACGGCCCAGCAAAGCCAGCACCAGGTGCTAATCACCCTCCGAAAGGAGCAAGAACAGCGGTTCGAGGCCCTGGTGTTGGCCCAACAAGAAGATCGACAGGCGTTCCGGCACCTCCTCACGTCGGCGGGGTCCACCAACACTCCCACCGCGGGCCTGTCCCCCCTCACCCTAACAAAGATGGGCCCGCAGGACAACCCCGAGGCATTCATCATGCTCTTCGAGCAAGTCGCGGAGACCTCGGGGTGGCCGATGGAGCAGCGCGCGGTGCGCCTCCTCCCCCTGCTAACGGGAGAGGCGCAGCTGGCCGCGCTACAGCTCCCCGCCAACCGCCAGCTGGCCTACATGGACCTTCTCCAGGCCATCCTCCAGCGTGTGGGGTGCATCCTGGAACAGCAGCGTCAGTGCTTTCGCGCTTTGCGCTTGGAGGAAGTTGGCCGGCCGTTCACGTTTGGCCAGCAACTCCGGGACGCCTGCTGGCGGTGGCCGACAACCACGATGCCGAGGGGATCATCGACCAGGTGGTGCTGGAGCAATTCATCGCACACTTGCCAGCAGGAACCGTGGAGTGGGTCCAGTGCCACCGCCCGGCGTCGCTGGATCAGGCAGTCGAGCCGGCGGAGGACCATATGGCGGCTGTCCCGACAGCAGGACAGCAGACAGCGTCTTCTCTCCTCTCCTCTCCTCTCCTCTCCTCTCCTCTCCTCTCTCTCTCTCCCTCTCCTCCTGTGTCTCGTCCTCGCCCCATTCCCCCGCCACGGAGGCGGGGGCCGGCGCCACCAGTGCCGGCCCGCCGCACCCACGGAGCCCTCCCGTTTCTCCCTTCTGTGTCTGTCTCTCCCCCCCCTCAGGTGAGTGAGTCCCAGAACAGCGGTGCGCAGAAGAAGCCCAGGCCAGTTTGCTGGCGCTGTGGGGAGCCGGGCCACCTCCAACAACAGTGCACGGTCATGGAGGTGGGAACGGTGGTTCGGATCCCCGACGTGCCAGGAGCTGCCCTCGATCAGGCCGGAGCATATCGCATACCGGTGAGTATTCAAGGGGATACATATCAGGCGTTGGTGGATTCTGGTTGTAATCAGACCTCAATTCACCAAAGCCTGGTGCAAAATGAGGCATTGGGGGGAGCACAGGGGGTGAAGGTGTTGTGTGTGCATGGGGACGTTCACAGCTACCCTTTGGTGCCGGTCCACATTTTTTTACGAGGGGAAAAATTTATAGTGAAGGTGGCGGTTAATCCTCGCCTCACCCACTCTTTAATTTTGGGGACGGATTGGCCGGGATTTCGGGATTTAATGACACACTTAGTAAAGAGTGGGTCCTGCCATTTAACAAGGGGAGGTCCCGGTGTCACTTTGGCGGGAGCAGCTGTCACAGAGCCGTCTACGTCATCTCTGCATCAGAGTGAGGAGCCGCCGGCCCCTCCTCTCTCTGTTGGGGAATCCCTCGCAGATTTCCCATTAGAACAGACACGAGATGAGACTCTGCGGCATGCGTTTGACCAAGTGAGAGTAATCGATGGTCAAACGCTCCAGCCGAACGCCACCCCGTCCTTCCCCTACTTCGCGATTATGAAGGATAGGTTATACCGAGTGACGCAGGACACTCAAACTAAAGAGCGAGTCACGCAGCTTTTAATTGCGAAGAGCCGCCGGGAATTGGTATTCCAGGCGGCTCACTTTAATCCCATGGCTGGACACTTAGGGCAGGATAAGACACTAGCCTGAATAATGGCCCGATTCTATTGGCCGGGGATTCGCGGCGATGTCCGTAGGTGGTGTACGGCGTGCCGCGATTGCCAGTTAGTAAATCCAGCGGCCATTCCAAAAGCGCCTTTGCGCCCTCTACCGTTAATCAAGACCCCGTTCGAAAGAATTGGGCTGGATCTCGTCGGGCCATTAGATCGGTCAACCTGAGGGTACCGCTTTATATTAGTTCTGGTGGGCTATGCAACGCGATACCCAGAAGCCGTGCCTCTTCGCAATATCTCAGCATGCAGTATTGCGGAGGCACTCTTCTGCGTCATCTCCTGAGTTGGAATCCCGAAAGAGATTCTGACTGATCAAGGCACCTCGTTTATGTCACGAACACTGAACGAACTGTATGGGTTATTAGGTATTAAGCCGATCCGCACCAGCGTATATCACCCACAAACGGACGGTTTAGTTGAACGGTTTAATCGCACCCTCAAGAACATAATTAAAAAATTCGTAAGTGAGGACGCACGTAACTGGGATAAATGGCTCGAACCCTTGTTATTTGCAGTGCGAGAGGTCCCCCAAGCCTCCACGGGGTTCTCCCCATTTAAATTATTATATGGGTGTAAGCCGCGCGGCATTTTAGATGTGCTGCAAGAAAATTGGGAGGAGGGACCTTCACCAAGTAAAAACAAAATTCAATACATTATTGACCTGCGCGCAAAACTCCACACACTCACACACCTAACCCAGGAGAATTTGCGGCAGGCCCAAGAACGGCAAACCCGCCTGTATGACAAGGGTACGCGCCTTAAAGAGTTCACACCGGGAGATAAAGTACTCGTACTGTTGCCCACATCGAGCTCTAAATTAGTTGCCAGGTGGCAAGGACCCTTCGAGGTCACACAGCGAGTCGGGGACGTCGACTATGAGGTGAGGCAGACGGACAGGGGTGGGGCGCTACAGATTTACCACCTCAATCTACTCAAACTCTGGAACGAGGAGGTCCCCGTAGCATTGGTGTCGGTGGTTCCGGAGAAGGCGGAGCTGGGGCCGGAGGTTCAAAAAGGCGCATTGACATCGCATACCTCTCCGGTCCCCTGTGGAGACCACGTCTCCCCGACCCAACTCACGGAGGTCGCCCAGTTGCAGACCGAGTTTTCGGATGTGTTCTCGCCCCTGCCCGGCTGCACCAACCTCATAGAGCACCACATTGAGACACCCCCGGGCGTGGTAGTGCGTAGCCGCCCTTACAGGCTACCCGAACACAAGAAAAAAGTGGTTCGGGAAGAACTCGAGGCCATGCTCGAAATGGGCATCGTCGAGGAGTCCCACAGTGACTGGAGCAGCCCGGTGGTCTTGGTACCCAAGGCCGACGGGTCGGTCTGGTTCTGTGTGGACTATAGAAAAGTCAACACGGTGTCTAAATTCGATGCATACCCAATGCCTCATATTGATGAGTTGCTCGATCGACTAGGCATTGCTCACTTTTAATCGACACTGGATTTAACGAAGGGATACTGGCAGATCCCCTTGACTCCACTATCCCGAGAAAAAGCGCCTTTTCCACACCGTTTGGTTTACACCAATTCATCACACTTCCGTTCGGGCTGTTTGGGGCACCCGCTATGTTTCAGCGGCTGATGGACAGGGTCCTCTGCCCCCACGCCACCTATGCGGCCGCCTACCTCGATGGCATTATCATCTATAGTAATGACTGGCCGAGGCATCTCGAACATCTGAGGGCCGTCCTTAGGTTGCTGAGGCGAGCGGGTCTCACAGCCAACCTGAAGAAGTGTGCGATTGGGTGGGTGGAAGTATGGTATCTGGGCTTCCACTTGGGCAACGGGCAGGTGTGTCCCCAAATTAACAAGACCGCAGCAATTGCGGCCTGCCCGAGGCCCAAGACCAAAAAGGGGGTTAGATAGTTCCTGGGGCTGGCTGGCTATTATCGGAGGTTTATACCTAATTATTCGGACTTCACCAGCCCGCTGACTGATCTCACTAAAAAGGGGGCACCAGATCTGGTCCAGTGGACAGAGCAATGCCAGCGGGCTTTTTCTGAGGTAAAGGCCGCACTGTGTGGGGGGCCATTTTTACACTCCCCTGACTTTTCTCTCCCCTTTATATTACAGACCGATGCGTCGGACAGAGGGCTGGGGGTGGTTTTGTCCCAGGAGGTGGAGGGGGAGGACCGCCCAGTCCTATACATCAGTAGGAAGCTGTCGGTGTGTGAGGGGCACTACAGCACCATAGAAAAAGAATGTCTAGCAATCAAGTGGGCGGTCCTCGCCCTCCGTTACTACCTGCTGGGGCGCCCTTTCACCCTCTGTTCGGACCACGCGCCCCTCCAGTGGCTCCACCGCATGAAGGATGCCAACGCACAGATCACCCGTTGGTATCTGGCACTCCAACCCTTTAATTTCAAGGTGGTCCACAGGCCGGGGGCGCAGATGGTCGTTGCGGACTTCCTCTCCTGTCAATGGGGGAGGGGGGGAGTCGGCTGCAGGCCGGACGGCCGCCCGGCCTGAGTCGGGTGGTGGGGGTATGTGGCAGCGGGGGCGTGGTCAAGCGCCGGTCTGTGACAGGAGGGCGGAGTCAGGGAAGGTAAGTGGCAGAATCACTACACCTGATGTCAATTAACCTGTGTTTGTGTGTGTCTTCCCGGTGACCGCGCCCTATATAAGGAGGGAGAGCAGAGAGCAGAGGAGCTCATCCCCGAACCAGATGCCGGTTGTGTGTGTGTCTGTGTTAGTCACTAATGTTTCAATGAAAAGTGTGGCAATAAAAGCCGTGTTTTGCAAACCTGATCTCTGTCCTGCCGTCCTCTGTGCTCCACCCTTCGTTAGAACTGTTACAGCAAGGTTTTATGCAATTTCTTACTTTTGGGTGAGGTGTAGAGCTTGTGGATCTCATTTGAAAATAATATGAATAAGCTTAAAGGGCTGATGACACGTTTTTGACATCTTTGGCGATGTTTTATAACATAAAAAGTAATTCCCGATGATCCATATATTAATTCATGAAGGCGCCTATTTTACAAGTTATGATAAAAAATGCGGCTATTTGGGAAAATTTGACGGAGCTGCAGCACCCAGGAGACGAAAGAGGAGGAGGGGCTATATGACGTCAGCGAAAGAATCTTCCTCCTAACTTACCAGTTTGTTGTTGATGCGAGAGGTGTTCAGTTTATCATTATTAGTATTATTATTATACATTATATATATATATATATATATATATATATATATATATATATATATATATATATATATATATATTAGTTATTATGCCTTCGCGTTGTGTTGCCGGCTTTTGCTCCAAAACCCACAAGGATGGGGTAAGTTTATTCAAGTTTCCCAGAGATCCCGAGCTGCATGCGAAGTGGGTGAAGCAAGTCAGGCGCACTCGTGACAAGTGGGAGCCCTCACCAACATCCGTCCTGTGCTCTGAACACTTCGATTTGGTTGTTTTGACACCCTTCCCAGCTTAAAGGAATCTCTTGGGTGTTCAGTTCAGCACAAACGTGTGTTACTACAATCAGCAGTGCCTACAGTATTCCGGAGGGGGTCTACTAGTAGCTATGCTGGATCCAGCAGTTGCCTGGGACAAGGCGACTCCTCCAAAGACAGTCCTCCTGTCAGAACATGTGTTGAGAAATGACATAAGATAAAGGTACGTAGAGCTATAGAGTGCTCTGACATGATGCTAAAAATAGTAACCATGTGGTCTGTGCGGCCATCTTGGAAGTGACTCGCTCCAGAGCGCTCATAGAGTACACATCATAGAGTACACATTCATGATAATCATAAATGTAATCATAAAGTCGGTGTGATATCAGTCATGTATTTGCTTGTGAAAGCTTGCACTGTCTTCGATGGTGTTGGATGGTTTGTTTACGTCTTCTTAGTACTAATACAAAAAAAAACTGATCTATGGGTATGGGCATCATATCGCCTAGTCTTCCTCCTCACTTGCTGGTTTGTTGATGTGACAGATTTGTCGTAGCAGTGGTAGTATTTTGCCTTTGCATTGTGGTCTCTTATTGCCAAGTTGAAAGAATTTGTTTCTCAAAGCAAACACTGAGGGAAAGCTAACTTAGCCAGACAAGTAGGCTACAGATTGTCATTTGCTTACGCTGATGTAGGTTATCAAATATTTTGCTTCATTCAAGGATAAAACTAAGAAGCCATAAACTAGAAGACGTGCCTGCCAATATTATCCTAAATGTATCACGGATCAGGCATAGTCGTAAGCTTATTATGTTAGCCGTTTGCATGCTCCATTAGGAACTATGTATTCAGTGTAGCATATGGCTTACATGATATAAGCAGTGTTTACACATGCAAGACAACAATACACAATATTAAAATATTGATTCCGTAACATTTTGAACAAATACGGGTTGACCAACCAATCCTTGTTATCCAACCTTGTGGTGTTCAATGCTGGGCTGTCTGCCTGTCCGCTGTCCATCTCGGAGTCGGAGTCGCGCTCAGATTGCACAGTAACAGGTTCAAACCTGTACGGTTGGATGCACCTGTGTTCGTCATCACTTGATTCTTCCTATCTATCCCACTCACAACACAATTCTAGACTCCCAGAAGAGGAAGAGCTAGAGAGTTCACCGGCGTTTTCATGCGCCATTTCCATTGAGTAGACAGCCAGTGAACCGCAGCTTGTTCTTCCGCTGACGTTACAACATGGCCGCGAGCCACGGACCCAGTTTTCTTGCGCTGTGCAATTAAAAGTTGGATATTCGCATAACAACAGCTTCTTTTCACGTAATTATAACAGAAATCTAACATGTTTGCCATGTTGTATAGTTTATTTAAGAAATTGCATAGAGTCATGTTCGTGTCATCAGCCCTTTAATCTTGTGTCATACAGTGTACATGGTCTGAATCATTGCATTAAGAGGAAGAAAATATTGGGCCAACTGAAAAATGTACAATGTTCAATAGCTTTACTACAAGAGACACATTTGATGGACACTGAACATAGAAAATTAAAAAGGGAATGGGTGAATCAGGTATTTTATGCCTCATATGGCAAAAGGAGAGGGGTAGCTATTTTAATTGGTAAAGGTACACCAATTAAGGTTGAAAAGGAGATTAAGGATAACACTGGACGATATGTAATGATTGTGGGATCGATAGGAGACATGATTGTTTCAGTACTAAATGTACACGGCCCAAATGAGGAGAAAGAGACATTCTTTAAACAGATAGCTAAAGTAATATCCAGTGAAGCAAAGGGAATGGTACTGATGGGGAGAGATTTTAACACAATACAAAATGGCAGATTAGACAGGTTTCCTCCAGACCAGGGACCAAGCACAAAAAAATCTACAGTATTGAATAACATGAGGGCGGCACGGTGGTGTAGTGGTTAGCGCTGTCGCCTCACAGCAAGAAGGTCCTGGGTTCGAGCCCCGGGGCCGGCGAGGGCCTTTCTGTGTGGAGTTTGCATGTTCTCCCCGTGTCCGCGTGGGTTTCCTCCGGGTGCTCCGGTTTCCCCCACAGTCCAAACACATGCAGGTTAGGTTAACTGGTGACTCTAAATTGACCGTAGGTGTGAATGTGAGTGTGAATGGTTGTCTGTGTCTATGTGTCAGCCCTGTGATGACCTGGCGACTTGTCCAGGGTGTACCCCGCCTTTCGCCCGTAGTCAGCTGGGATAGGCTCCAGCTTGCCTGCGACCCTGTAGAAGGATAAAGCGGCTAGAGATAATGAGATGAGATGAGATGAATAACATGACTAAAGAGCTCAGTCTTACTGATCCATGGAGGGATAATAATCCAAAGAGGAGAGATTATACATTTTATTCAAACCCGCATGGTAGCTATTCGAGAATGGATTTATTTCTATGTGTCACAACAACATATACACAAAGTATTGAACTGTGGAATAGAAAATATAACTATAAGTGACCATGCACCCATTACCCTAACCGTAGACCTAGGTAATGATCCCCTTTTCAGATATTGGAGGATGAATGTATTATTTTGTCAAGTGAAAGTGTAGTAAAAGAAATAAAGCAGAATTTAAAAGAATACTTCCAAGTAAATGATAATGGTGAGGTAACACCATCAATATTATGGGAAGGAGGGAAAGCAGTGATATGAGGGAAAATAACAGAAATATCATCTCGACTGAAGAAAGCTCGACTAAAAAAAAACAGAATTGGAGACGGAACATAAAAGAACATCAGATAAATCCATTTTTCGTGATTTAAAAACAATCAGAGGCAAATTAGATGATCTCTTAACATTTAAAGCAGAAGGGTCCCTACGTTTTACAAGCCAGAGATACTACAAAATGGGTAATAGAGCCAGTCGTTTATTAGCATTTCAACTTAGAAAGGCCCAAACAAATACAACCCCGATTCCAAAAAAGTTGGGACAAAGTACAAATTGTAAATAAAAACGGAATGCAATAATTTACAAATCTCAAAAACTGATATTGTATTCACAATAGAACATAGACAACATGTCAAATATCGAAAGTGAGACATTTTGAAATTTCATGCCAAATATTGGCTCATTTGAAATTTCATGACAGCAACACATCTCAAAAAAGTTGGGACAGGGGCAATAAGAGGCTGGAAAAGTTAAAGGTACAAAAAAGGAACAGCTGGAGGACCAAATTGCAACTCATTAGGTCAATTGGCAATAGGTCATTAACATGACTGGGTATAAAAAGAGCATCTTGGAGTGGCAGCGGCTCTCAGAAGTAAAGATGGGAAGAGGATCACCAATCCCCCTAATTCTCCACCGACAAATAGTGGAGCAATATCAGAAAGGAGTTCGACAGTGTAAAATTGCAAAGAGTTTGAACATATCATCATCTACAGTGCATAATATCATCAAAAGATTCAGAGAATCTGGAAGAATCTCTGTGCGTAAGGGTCAAGGCCGGAAAACCATACTGGGTGCCCGTGATCTTCGGGCCCTTAGACGGCACTGCATCACATACAGGCATGCTTCTGTATTGGAAATCACAAAATGGGCTCAGGAATATTTCCAGAGAACATTATCTGTGAACACAATTCACCGTGCCATCTGCCGTTGCCAGCTAAAACTCTATAGTTCAAAGAAGAAGCTGTATCTAAACACGATCCAGAAGGGCAGACGTCTTCTCTGGGCCAAGGCTCATTTAAAATGGACTGTGGCAAAGTGGAAAACTGTTCTGTGGTCAGACGAATCAAAATCTGAAGTTCTTTATGGAAATCAGGGACGCCGTGTCATTCGGACTAAAGAGGAGAAGGACGACCCAAGTTGTTATCAGCGCTCAGTTCAGAAGCCTGCATCTCTGATGGTATGGGGTTGCATTAGTGTGTGTGGCATGGGCAGCTTACACATCTGGAAAGACACCATCAATGCTGAAAGGTATATCCAGGTTCTAGAGCAACATATGCTCCCATCCAGACGACATCTCTTTCAGGGAAGACCTTGCATTTTCCAACATGACAATGCCAAACCACATACTGCATCAATTACAGCATCATGGCTGCGTAGAAGAAGGGTCCGGGTACTGAACTGGCCAGCCTGCAGTCCAGATCTTTCACCCATAGAAAACATTTGGCGCATCATAAAATGGAAGATACAACAAAAAAGACCTAAGACAGTTGAGCAACTAGAATCCTACATTAGACAAGAATGGGTTAACATTCCTATCCCTAAACTTGAGCAACTTGTCTCCTCAGTCCCCAGACGTTTACAGACTGTTGTAAAGAGAAAAGGGGATGTCTCACAGTGGTAAACATGGCCTTGTCCCAACTTTTTTGAGATGTGTTGTTGTCATGAAATTTAAAATCACCTAATTTTTCTCTTTAAATGATACATTTTCTCAGTTTAAACATTTGATATGTCATCTATGTTCTATTCTGAATAAAATATGGAATTTTGAAACTTCCACATCATTGCATTCCATTTTTATTTACAATTTGTACTTTGTCCCAACTTTTTTGGAATCGGGGTTGTAGAATAATATCAAAAATAAAACACCCCACATCTAAACAAACTATTAAAACCTAAATAAATTGCAGAGGCTTTTGCGGAGTATTATAAAGGCTTATATGACGACTCTGAATCTGACCACAATGATAGTGACACACAGGCCTTTTTAAAAAAAATAAACTTACCAACCCTGTCAAGGGAAGAGGCATCCGAAATGATTCGGCCAGTTTCTACACAGCAAATATTGGGTACTATAAAAACTCTCAAAAATAATAAATCACCTGGGACTGATGGGTTCCCAGGAGAATTTTACAAAAGTTTTAGAGAGGAGATAACACCTGTGCTATATAAAGTATTTAATTATGCTCCATCATCTGGGGACCCACCCAAGTCATGGTCAGAAGTCATCATATCAGTCCTACATAAAGAAGGAAAAGATCCAACTCCATGTGAAGGATACAGACCTGTGAGTCTACTCTGCAATGATTTAAAGATTCTTACAAGCATAATGGCAAAACGAATGCAAAAATACATAACTAAATTAATTAACATAGCTCAAACTGGATTCATTCCCGGTAGGCAGGGAGCAAACAACATTAGGATAATAAATATTATTTCACGTTCAAAATACAAATCTCGGGCTTCAATGATGCTTAATCTTGATGCCCAGAAGGCTTTCGATAGGGTGAAATGGATCTTCTTGTACCAGACATTATTAGCTTTTGGATTCCCCCAGAATTATATAGAAAGGGTAAAAATAATCTATAAAGACCCCAAATCACGGATCAGAACTAACGGATGTTGCTCAGATTTCTTCTGCCTCAAAAGAGGAGTCAGACAAGGTGATTGTTTGAGTCCACTGTTGTTCGCTATAAGTATTGGACCATTGGCTGAATCAATAAGACAAAACAAATATTGGGAATAAGGGATGAAGGTGGGGTGGAACATAAAATATCTGTTTGTGGATGATTTGCTAATACTTTTAAATGACCCATCCCTATCGATACCAGCCCTGTTGGAGAATCTTGGAGAATACGGGAAAATTTCAGGGTATCTGACCAATGAAAGCAAATCAGTTTCTATGATGATCTCAGGTAAATGTCCAGCAGAGTTAAAAGAAAAGGTTGGGTTTAAATGGACCGATAAAGGGTTTAGATATCTGGGTGTTATTATTACTCCTAATGTTTCACAGTTATATGATGCGAATTAGGGTGGCACGGTGGTGTAGTGGTTAGCGCTGTCGCCTCACAGCAAGAAGGTTCCGGGTTCGAGCCCCGTGGCCGGTGAGGGCCTTTCTGTGCGGAGTTTGCATGTTCTCCCCGTGTCCGCGTGGGTTTCCTCCGGGTGCTCCGGTTTCCCCCACAGTCCAAAGACATGCAGGTTAGGTTAACTGGTGACTCTAAATTGACCGTAGGTGTGAATGTGAGTGTGAATGGTTGTCTGTGTCTATGTGTCAGCCCTGTGATGACCTGGTGACTTGTCCAGGGTGTACCCCGCCTTTCGCCCGTAGTCAACTGGGAATAGGCTCCAGCTTGCCTGCGACCCTGTATAACAGGATAAAGTGGCTAGAGATAATGAGATGAATGAGATGAGATGATGCGAATTACAGAAAATTGATAAAGGAAATTAAAAAAGACTTGGATAGATGGGCGATTTTACCCCTGACTCTCATTGGGAGGGTAGAAACTATTAGAATGAATATCTTGCCAAGACTATTGTTCCTGTTTCAATCACTTACAGTTATGGTTTCTGGTTCCACCTTTAAAATGCTGGACAAAAGTAGGTCAAGATTTTTATGGCAAAACAAAAAAGCAAGAATTAAATATAAGACACTTTTAACCCCCAAAATAAGGGAGGGCTAAACTTACCAAATCTAAAAAATAGAAACAATGAAAATATGGTCGACAATACAAAAGAAATTAAATATACCAAGGTCTGTAAGTAAAGCTACAAAAATAGCCAAAACCCCAGACTTTGCACCCTGTACTATGGATGCAGGATTTGAGAAATGGACTAATAAAGGGTTAATATATATAGCACAGATTTTTACTGGGCAAATTTTGAAATAATTTGAACAACTCAAACAGGAATTTAATTTACCAAATAATGATTTTTATAAATATTTGCAATTGAGACACTACCTCCAGAAGCAAAATGAATGGGAAAGAATCAGCAAAGAACCAACCAAGGTCGAAGAGTTGCTTATGTCATTTACAGAAGAAGAGTCAAAAAAGGGCTGATTTCAAAAATGTATAAAGCACTACAATATGAATACAGTGATAATAATTTGGATGTTAAAGAAAGATGGGAATTGGAAGCAAATGTAATAATAACAAATGATGATTGGGAAGAAACATTCAGATCGGGACATAAATTAACTAACAGTTCAACATGGAGGGAGTCTGAATGGAAAGTAAAGATGCGTTACTTTAACACCCCATCTGTCACCGCAAAATATAATAAAACATCAGTTTTATGTTGGAGAAACTGTGGCATGGTGGGTGACTTCACTCATATATTTTGGGATTGTACAAAGATCATAGAGTTTTGGAAATGTGTGAAAACAAAAATAAAAAGAATTCTGGGTATTGACCTGCATCTTGACTCAACTCTGTATATATTTGGAATACTACCTGAGGATCTGATAGACAGAGATTGCAGCTACTCATTGAAAGTCCTGCTTTTGATAGCAAAGAAAATTATCACAATCAATTGGTTGAAGCCACATCCCATACAATGGACAGACAAAGTAAAAAAAAGGTTATTATGGAAAAAACTACAGCAAGATTACAACTGAAACTAGAAAAATTTGAAAGATGGAAACCAATCATTCAAGCGATACAAGAGCTCTAAATACCTATTTTTGTTATTATTATTAATTAATTAATTAATTAATTTATTTATTTATTTATTTATTTATTTTTTGCTCAGTAGCACCTGTTTAGGTTTTGCAAATACACTTATCTGTACTGGTGGAATACTACAAGTCAGAATTCAAGAATGTGGTAGGTGACTCATATTTGACTTGTATGGAAAGGAGATATTGTATGTATTTATGAGTGAAGGTAATATGATGTGGACTGAGCGAATTGTAAACTGTACATCTTCATGTGTTTTACCTATGTGAATAAATAAAAAGTTCTAAAAAAAAGAGAGAACCCAGTTAAACAAATGAGACAAAAATATTATACTTGGTCATTTATTTATTGAGGAAAATGATCTAATATTGCATATCTAAACCCATGAACTGCTTGCTTCAGGTCCTTCCACAACATTTTGATTGGATTAAGGTCAGGACTTTGACTTGACCATTCCAAAACATTAACTTTATTCTTCTTTAACCATTATTTGGTAGAATGACTTGTGTGCTTAGGGTCGTTGTCTTGCTGCATGACCCACCTTCTCTTGAGATTCAGTTCATGGACAGATGTCCTGACATTTTCCTTTAGAATTCACTGGTATAATTCACAATTCAGTGTTCCATCAATGATGGCAAGCCGTCCTGGCCCAGATGCAGCAAACCAGGCCCAAACCATGATACTACCACCACCATGTTTCACAGATGGGATAAGGTTATTATGCTGGAATGCAGTGTTTTCCTTTCTCCAAACATAACACTTCTCATTTAAACCAAAAAGTTCTGTTTTGGTCTCATCCATCCACAAAACATTTTTCCAATAGCCTTCTGGCTTGTTCACGTGATCTTTAGCAACCTGCAGATGAGCAGCAATATTATTTTTGGAGAGCAGTGTCTTTCTCCTTGCAACCCTGCCATGCACACCGTTGTTGTTCAGTGTTCTCCTGATGGTGGACTCATGAACATTAACATTAGCCAATGTGAGAGGCCTTCAGTTGCTTAGAACTTACCCTGGGGTCCTTTGTGACCTCGCCAACTATTACACGCCTTGCTCTTGGAGTGATCTTTGTTGGTCAACCACTGCTGGGGAGGGTAACAATGGTCTTGAATTTTCTCCATTTGTAGACAATCTGTCTGACTGTGGATTGGTGGAGTCCAAACTCTTTAGAGATGCTTTTGTAACCTTTTCCAGCCTGATGAGCATCAACAATGCTTTTCCTGAGGTCCTCAGAAATCTCCTTTGTTCGTGCCATGATACACTTCCACAAACATGTGTTGTGAAGATCAGACTTTGATAGATTCCTGTTCTTTAAATAAAACAGGGTGCCCACTCACACCTGATTGTCGTCCCATTGATTGAAAACACCTGACTCTAATTTCACCTTCAAATTAACTGCTAATCCTAGAGGTTCACATACTTTTGCCACTCACAGATATGTAATATTGGATCATTTTCCTCAATAAATAAATGACCAAGTATAATATTTTTGTCTCATTTGTTTAACTGGGTTCTCTTTATCTACTTTTAGTACTTGTGTGAAAATCTGATTATGTTTTAAGTCATATTTATGCAGAAATATAGAAAATTCTAAAGGGTTCACAAACTTTCAAGCACCACTGTGTGTGTGTGTGTGTGTATATATATATATATATATATATATATATATATATATATATATATAGAGAGAGAGAGAGAGAGAGAGAGAGAGAGAATTGGAACTTTTTCAAAAATTTCCATTTCTTTATACCCAAGGCTTCATTTTAGTTAAATGTTCATACCGGTATATCACATTCTTCAGAAAGTCTTACATTACATTACAGACATTTAGCAGATGCTCTTATCCAGAGCAACATACAACATACCCAGAGCAGCCTGGGGTTAGGGGCCTTGCTCAAGGGCACGTTAGCCATTCCTGCTGGTCAAGGGAATCAAACTAGCAACCTTTTGGTCCCAAAGCTGTTTCTCTAACCTTGAGGCCATGGCTTATAGTGCAGGCATTTAACACACACACACAAATCTAGAGAGCAACTGGAGGTTAGGTGCCTTGCTCAAGGGCACTTCAGGCACGGATTTTCCTGTTAGTCCTGGGAATCGAACCTGTTACCTTTGGGCCCAAGACTGCTTCTCTGCCCTGTTGGTTAAAATGTCAATTATATATCATTATTAATTATACATTGTTATAGTAATAGGTGTTAAAGCCATTTCCAGTTTGAAATCTATCATAAATCCAACAATCATCTTTTTCTTTTGGTTGCTCACCTACATTCAGGGTCACCACAGTGGATCTGTTCCACAGATTTGCTTTCCTGACACAACCCTCTCCAATCTATCCTGGCTTGGGACTGGCACTAAGTATGCTCTGGCTTGTGCAACCCCAGCAGCTGGGTATTTTACCTCATCTGCATGTCTTTTAGACTGTGGTGGAAACTGGAGCACCCAGAGGAAACCCACAGGGAGAACATGCAAACTACACAGAAAGGCCCCCCATCAGCCATGAGGGTCGAAACCAGAACCTTCTTGCTGTGAGGCGACAGTGTGAACCACTACACCACCATGCCACCAAAACCAGTCACGATCAAGAACTGTAATATTCTTCGAATTAGGGATAGAAATGAATATGAATGTGTAAAATTTCATGTCCAATGAGCTGTAAGAGCATTAGTGAGATCAGGTACTGATGTTGAAGAGGCTCCAGTTCATCCCAAAGGTGTTCAGTGGGGTTGAGTTGAGTTTGATCAAGGCTCTGTGTAGGACACTCGAGTTCTTCACTCCAACCTTCACACACTATGTGTTAATGGAGCTTGCTTTGTTCCCAGGAGCACTGTGATGCTGGAACAGGTTTGGACCTGTTAGTTCCAGTGAAGGGAAACTGTTATATAATTAAATTGTTATTTAATTGCTACAGCATACAGAAACATTGTGTGCTTCCAAAAGATCATTAAACATTAGAGCAATCATTATATTGAACTCTCTCTCTCTCTCTCAGTTAAGTCTTTATCGTGGTCATAGAAGAACTTTTATACAGATATTTAACAGTTATTCCACGAAATCGAGTCGTACATGAGCTGATAGCCGATGAGACGCATAGCACCGAATTGTCCATGACGAGATTGAGTGGAATAACTTTTATTCTATCCACATTGATTTTGAGAAACAGAGCATTTTTATTTTTATTTTTTGCAAATCCGATAAATAAAAACTTTATACAAAACAGACAATATCATTTCCGCCTAGAATGTAAACAAACCGGCGAAATGACAGAAGCAATTTGTGCAAAATGTGATAATAATTCTTGAAAAATAAAAAAAGATACATTCTTACGATTGAATACTTTCATTCCATATTTTGTTGCGCTTTTTTTTTGAGGGGGGGTTGTCTTCTTCTTCTTCTCTTCTTCTTCTTCTACTACTACTTTAGGGTTTTTAACACCTTTAAACCAGTTTAAAGATGCATTACTGCCATCGACTGGGCTGGATTGTGGAGCAGGAGATACTCGGGACGGGGGGACTATATTCTTTTAGCTATTTCTGTTTCTTTTAAAAACTGGATAATTTTTTGGGGTCTTATTTTCAAGTAGTTTTTATTTTGCCCTCGGTTGGTTCAGCAATACACTCCACCATTTTGTTTTTCTCTCCTCACGGTATATGAGCTGATATCCTAGTAGTAGAGTAGCCAATCAGAGCATGTGATTGCTCATATCCAGTGAATGTGGATAGAATAATAGATATTAGACAGCTTCACTAGCCTCAATGATTAAAACTCTTCTGTACCAAAAGCTATAAACTGCTAAAACACACCAACTATGAGACCTCACTCTCTTCCTATAAGATAATTATAGCTAGAATTATATTATGTGTTTATAAAATGCTACAGAAAGCCTTCAGAGTGCTCAGTGTCAGTAGTCTGTCCATTTAAACAGATTATTAATTTAGAACAAAGATCCCTGAAAGCAAGAAAATGTCATTTTTGAATTTTATGAGTGTCACTGATGTCGTCATTTGTGAAACTCTGGAGGTGATATTACAAGTTTCTGTCTCTAGCATACTACAGAAACTAACACTGCAGGTGATGATTGATGTAGAATCTCTCTCTCTCTCTCTCTCTCTCTCTCTCTCTCTGGCAACTATAATGAGATACAGATACAGATGCAGATGCAGGTGCAGCGCTGTTGGCAAGACTGTGGTCAGTGGTTTCAGCGAAAGCCATCAATGAGTGTAGCCTATTTCAGTTTCCACTGAGTAAAATTTACACTGCTCAAATGAATATTAATCCACCCTCCATTCATAAAATGGGACTTATGGGACTTACCAGCTTAAAATAATTATAAATACTCAAGAAAAATGAAGGGAACCTCATTGTCATTTACTGCAATTATGCAACATCTGTCTGTATCATTTCTGCATTAAAAACACCAGATAGATCTCACACACTCAACCATGAGCAGTGTGTGAACTCAAGCAACTTTACACTTCATATGAGCTTCATAAGGACAGAATTACATTCTTCCTAAAAATGAAGCACTGAGTGATGCACAGCACCAAGGTTCATGTTAAATCTGATAAATTAAGATTAAATTACATCTATAACATGTCTAAAATAAAATGTAGGCTATCACAATCACAATGTCATATATCCCTCAAATGTGTCATTATGATATACACTATATGGGCAAAAGTATGCGCACCCCATGACCGTCACACCCATGTGTGCATCTTCTCTGAACTCTTTCCTCAAACTCTGAAGCACACAGTTGTACAGAATGTCTCTGTACGCTATAAGTTTACAATTTCCCTTCTCTGGAACTAACAGGTCCAAACCTGTTCCAGAATGTTGATGCTCCTATGCACAAAGCGAGCAACATGAAGACATGGTGTGTTAAAGTTGGAGTGAAGAACTCCTGAACAGAGCCCTGACTGAACTCAACTCAACCCCACTGAACACCTTTGGGATGGACTGGAACTGGAACTGGAGCCTCGGCATACTGAATGATCACAAATCCCCACAGCCACACCCCAAAATCTAGTGGAAAGCTTTCCAGATGTGGAATGGAGCTCATTATAACAGGAAAGAGCGACTGACTCTGTATTACTGAGCCCATGGTTATGGAATGAGATGCTCAACAAGCACACACTGTGTAGAGGTGATGGTCAGGTGTCCACATACCTTTGGTGATATGGTCAAAAAGTCAAAGTCCTTCCTACACCATAGATGGCGTGTTTGGCAGTGCCGATCTCCGTTTCATAGCCCTCGGCCATATTACATAGCTGGGGTTACAGTGGGGGGCTGGTCCTCTGGTAACCGTGAGAGTTTCACTCCCCACTCACGTCTGTATTGCAGCATGCCTTGCAAGATAGCAGTAGGCACCATTTTTTATGATGGTCTTTGGTATGACCTGACCGTGAGCAGAACTCCCAATCTCCCAATCAAGAGGCGGACACGCTAACCACTAGGCCACTCGCCGGTTGGTGATATGGCATGTGCAGTAAATGTTTCTGAATGATAAACACTTCTTGTAGGGTCGCACAGATAATAACAAAGTTTATGGATTTCTCCAGAGTGACAAACCAAAGAACCAAAGCCAAGATAGGTCAGGTGAACAGTGTCATCTCATCTCATCTCATCTCATTATCTCTAGCCGCTTTTATCCTTCTACAGGGTCGCAGGCAAGCTGGAGCCTATCCCAGCTGACTATGGGCGAAAGGCGGGGTACACCCTGGACAAGTCGCCAGGTCATCACAGGGCTGACACATAGACACAGACAACCATTCACACTCACATTCACACCTACGCTCAATTTAGAGTCACCAGTTAACCTAACCTGCATGTCTTTGGACTGTGGGGGAAACCGGAGCACCCGGAGGAAACCCACGCGGACACGGGGAGAACATGCAAACTCCGCACAGAAAGGCCCTCGCCGGCCCCGGGGCTCGAACCCGGACCTTCTTGCTGTGAGGCGACAGCGCTAACCACTACACCACCGTGCCGCCCCGAACAGGGTCATTTAATAAATAAATAAATAAATAAATAAATAAGATTCCTGATATTCTCACGAATAATAACTTTTTCAAATGTTTCCATTTATTTAGGGAAATGAGGCTTTATTTATTTAAAAAAAATCAAGACTTGGGATGAGATAAGAATTTATTTCCCTGTGAACGCTCTCCAGAGAAAGGCTTTTATTTTATGATATTTTATTTTTGTTAGTTTTGCCATCAGTACTTTTATATATATATATATATATATATATATATATATATATATATATATATATATATATATATATATGGATATGGCAGGGTGACCACAACAGCATTAGCCAATTACTTTGGGACTGTGGGTTCACAGTACAATAAATAAATAAATAAATAAATAAATAAAATTATAGGATTGTAATTAATTAATTTTTTATTATTTTCTACATTTGTAATTAACTGGAACTGGATTAATTAATTTCAATTTTAATTAATTGAATTTTTTTTACCTGTAATTCAATCAATTAATTAAAATAATGTTTTGGACTGAACAATTAGTTGAAATTTTATTTATTTATTTATTTATTTATTTATGTATTTATTTACTTACGAAATAATTTTAAATACAAAATCTACAAAAAGAAATTTTAATCAATTTTAAAATATGAAATCTAACGTCAATAAATATAATCAAGTATCTGATAAATGATCAACATTCTGGAAAATTCCTCTGTAATTTCCCTTTTCGAGTCTCCAACATAAAATTTTCTCGTGATCTGTTGCACCTAAAGTTTTCACTTGGCTCAGTGAAAGTTCAGTGATCTGTTTACTGTATTGGAGGTTGTGGTTAAAACCCCACATATAGGATCAGTGTGTGAACCTCAAAGAGAAAGCTCTGCCAATTAAACGCATTTGTTATATCAGTTTATTAAATATATTTTTAAAAAAGAAAATAAATCTTTCAGACACCGAAAATGGTTCGAAAATCGATATGTCTTTAACATATTATAAATGATATTATTATTATTATTTGGAAGGATAGAAAGGTGGATGATTCAGTTTATTGCGACAAAGAAATTGTGAAAAATTATAAACTCCGGGGAGGAAAAAAAAAATTCTTTTGACTCATCTCTCTGAAGAATCGTTTCCTGACAGGTTTATTTTTATAAATTTGTATTAAACAGTAAGTGTCCTGTATACTCTATGCTTATGTACAAAGTGAGGTGATATACAATGAGTTGCCAGTTTATTAGGTACACAAAGCTTGTGACTGTCAGTGTGCAGGCACTTACAGATATGGGGAGAGCGGGTGCATCACAAACTGATAGTCACATCCAAATCGAGAGCCAAAAGAAGTAGTCAGGGTCGAGCAGGAGTCGGTCGATGTACGAACAGTTTATCAGGTGAAAGTTCAAATTCAGAAAGCAACAGAAAGCAGGGTCAAAGTCATGGGACATCAGGAACTAGAAACAGCGGCTTGGTATGATCAGGTACGAGGACACAGAACGGTACTTCATGATGTGAGTGTTTGCTGAGCTTATATAGAGGGGTGATTACTGGGAGGATAGGAAACAGGTGTGCTCCTGATATTCTGAAGGAGGAGCGCTGTGGCACTTGGGAAGTGTAGTCTGTCGTGGTCATGTCTGGATGCTGCTCTGAACTCAGATTTTCAGTCCTGTTACTGACAGTTACAGGTCAAAAAATTTCAACCAAGGTAATTTATTATTATTTTTTTTTTAACCTAGGTTAAAATTTAGGCGGCACGGTGGTGTAGTGGTTAGCGCTGTCGCCTCACAGCAAGAAGGTCCTGGGTTCGAGCCCCGGGGCCGGCGAGGGCCTTTCTGTGTGGAGTTTGCATGTTCTCCCCGTGTCCGCGTGGGTTTCCTCCGGGTGCTCCGGTTTCCCCCACAGTCCAAAGACATGCAGGTTAGGTTAACTGGTGACTCTAAATTGAGCGTAGGTGTGAATGTGAGTGTGAATGGTTGTCTGTGTCTATGTGTCAGCCCTGTGATGACCTGGCGACTTGTCCAGGGTGTACCCCGCCTTTCGCCCGTAGTCAGCTGGGATAGGCTCCAGCTTGCCTGCGACCCTGTAGAAGGATAAAGCGGCTACAGATAATGAGATGAGATGAGGTTAAAATTTGGGGCGGCACGGTGGTGTAGTGGTTAGCGCTGTTGCCTCACAGTAAGAAGGTCCGGGTTCGAGCCCCGGGGCCGGCGAGGGCCTTTCTCTGCGGAGTTTGTATGTTCTCCCCGTGTCCACGTGGGTTTCCTCCAGGTGCTCCGGTTTCCCCCACAGTCCAAAGACATGCAGGGTAGGTTAACTGGTGACTCTAAATTGAGCGTAGGTGTGAGTGTGAATGGTTGTCTGTGTCTATGTGTCAGCCCTGTGATGACCTGGCGACTTGTCCAGGGTGTACCCCGCCTTTCGCCCGTAGTCAGCTGGGATAGGCTCCAGCTTGCCTGCGACCCTGTAGAACAGGATAAAGCGGCTAGAGATAATGAGATGAGGTTAAAATTTTTAACCTAGTTCATAATTTCCAACTGAGGTAAAAATTTGGATTACCTAAGATTCTTAAAAGGGATTTTTATTTTGGGGACTCATTAATAAAACAGGGGTTTGGATTTTTAAAAGGTTCTCAAAAGAACAATAAATTTGTTTTGTCTCTCTTTCTTCCATCCACTCCCTCTCTGTCTACACCTACCTAGTATTTCCTCTTGTCTGTCCAGCTACCTATTCCTGTCTAGCATTGTTTAAACATCCTTTTGTATACTTAGGCAGGATTCAAACTCAGAACCTCCTGATTCTTAACCACGAGACAAGCAATGATCATGATGACAAATGTGATATATACGTACCTTGAATTTATTAAGCTAGCTGAATGTCAAGCGAGTGAGGTTTCTGGTGTTAATGAAGAGGTGAAAAATTGAAAAATTCCACCTGACCTACAGTTCTGACCTGTCACATCTCCACCCTCTGGACACACCCTGAGTGTGTAGGTGCAGTTTGGGGGTTACGGGCGTAAGCCGGATGCTGTTTGTCTCATCCTTTGATAGAAACGAACCACAAAACCTGGTAACGGATTAAAGTCATCATCTCACAGGTTTAGTTTTTAGGTGTGTGTGTGTGTGTGTGTGTGTGTGTGTGTGTGTGTGTGTGTGTGTGTGTGTGTGTGTGTGTGTGTGTGTGTGTGTGTGTGTGTGTGTGTGTGTGTGTGAAAACAAAAAACAAACCCTAACTGCACTGGACTTCATCAGCTGTAGGCTGCTGAGGTAAAGGTGTTAATTCGATCCCTGGCATTTTCTCTGAGAAGGTAAAGGCTCCATCTCACTGAATCTCCAGCACAGGGTCATGATTTATTGAGTCATCTTTTACATGGTGTGTAAGTTTGGGTAAAACAATAGTACAAATAAATCCAAATAAAAACATGGACCTGTGAGACCTGGCTCAGATTTAAAGAGCAAATGTGGACTTTATGGAACAGTGCAGATTAAAACTTTACAGGAAAATAAACATTTTTTCCAGGAAGGTTTCAAGTTTTAACGACTTAATGAATTCTGAGCTTCTCTTTAAAAACAAAGTTTTTAAAGTTTTTACCCAGTTTATTCCCCACATTACCCAGTTTATTCCACACATTACCCAGTTTATTCCACACATTACCCAGTTTATTCCACACATTACCCAGTTTATTCCACACATTACCCAGTTTATTCCCCACATTACCCAGTTTATTCTCCACATTACCCAGTTTATTCCACACATTACCCAGTTTATTCTCCACATTACCCAGTTTATTCCACACATTACCCAGTTTATTCCCCACATTACCCAGTTTATTCTCCACATTACCCAGTTTATTCCACACATTACCCAGTTTATTCCCCACATTACCCAGTTTATTCCACACATTACCCAGTTTATTCTCCACATTACCCAGTTTATTCCCCACATTACCCAGTTTATTCCACACATTACCCAGTTTATTCCACACATTACCCAGTTTATTCTCCACATTACCCAGTTTATTCTCCACATTACCCAGTTTATTCTCCACATTACCCAGTTTATTCCACACATTACCCAGTTTATTCCACACATTACCCAGTTTATTCCACACATTACCAGGTTTATTCTCCACATTACCCAGTTTATTCCCCACATTACCCAGTTTATTCCACACATTACCCAGTTTATTCCCCACATTACCCAGTTTATTCCACACATTACCCAGTTTATTCTCCACATTACCCAGTTTATTCTCCACATTACCCAGTTTATTCCCCACATTACCCAGTTTATTCCCCACATTACCCAGTTTATTCCCCACATTACCCAGTTTATTCCACACATTACCCAGTTTATTCTCCACATTACCCAGTTTATTCTCCACATTACCCAGTTTATTCTCCACATTACCCAGTTTATTCCACACATTACCCAGTTTATTCTCCACATTACCCAGTTTATTCCCCACATTACCCAGTTTATTCCCCACATTACCCAGTTTATTCTCCACATTACCCAGTTTATTCCCCAAATTACCCAGTTTATTCTCCACATTACCCAATTTATTCCCCACATTACCCAGTTTATTCTCCACATTACCCAGTTTATTCTAAACATTTCCCAATTTATTCTCCACATTACCCAGTTTATTCTCCACATTACCCAGTTTATTCTCCACATTACCCAGTTTATTCTCCACATTACCCAGTTTATTCCCCACATTACCCAGTTTATTCTCCACATTACCCAGTTTATTCTAAACATTTCCCAATTTATTCTCCACATTACCCAGTTTATTCCCCACATTACCCAGTTTATTCTCCACATTACCCAGTTTATTCTAAACATTTCCCAATTTATTCTCCACATTACCCAGTTTATTCTCCACATTACCCAGTTTATTCCCCACATTACCCAGTTGATTCCCCACATTACCCAGTTTATTCCCCAAATTACCCAGTTTATTCTCCACATTACCCAGTTTATTCCCCACATTACCCAGTTTATTCCCCAAATTACCCAGTTTATTCTCCACATTACCCAGTTTATTCCCCACATTACCCAATTTATTCTCCACATTACCCAGTTTATTCTCCACATTACCCAGTTTATTCTCCACATTTCCCAATTTATTCTCCACATTACCCAGTTTATTCTCCACATTACCCAGTTTATTCTCCACATTTCCCAATTTATTCTCCACATTACCCAGTTTATTCTCCACATTACCCAGTTTATTCTAAACATTTCCCAATTTATTCTCCACATTACCCAGTTTATTCTCCACATTACCCAGTTTATTCTCCACATTACCCAGTTTATTCTAAACATTTCCCAATTTATTCTCCACATTACCCAGTTTATTCTCCACATTACCCAGTTTATTCTCCACATTACCCAGTTGATTCCCCACATTACCCAGTTTATTCCCCAAATTACCCAGTTTATTCTCCACATTACCCAGTTTATTCCCCACATTACCCAGTTTATTCCCCAAATTACCCAGTTTATTCTCCACATTACCCAGTTTATTCCCCACATTACCCAGTTTATTCCCCACATTACCCAGTTTATTCTCCACATTACCCAGTTTATTCTCCACATTACCCAGTTTATTCTCCACATTTCCCAATTTATTCTCCACATTACCCAGTTTATTCTCCACATTACCCAGTTTATTCTAAACATTTCCCAATTTATTCTCCACATTACCCAGTTTATTCTCCACATTACCCAGTTTATTCTCCACATTACCCAGTTTATTCTCCACATTACCCAGTTTATTCCCCACATTACCCAGTTTATTCCACACACATGTCATTCAAACCGTAGACTCAAATATGAGTTTAAAGTTATTGCGCAATACCAAATATATTGTTATAACAATAAACTTTTCATTTTATTACATAATACTGATTTTTTTATTTATTTATTTTTTTTCTGGTGTGGCAGCAGTAAGCTTCGGGACTACTTTCGAGTTGCAGCAGGAAACTGAAAGTACTTACCCAGGGTGAGGTGAAGCCTGGTGTTTCCTCACTCACAGACATATTTTACTTACATCATTTTCAACTAGATGACATGGATGATGCAATGTCCTGCTCTCTGGGTTTGTTCAGCAGATATCTGTTTCTAAGTAACTTTAACGACTTCGTGAACTCTGAGCTTCTCTTTAAAAACAAAGAAACCAAAACAAAACAATTAAACTCAGTAAATGTGTGACCAAATTTCCTCTTTATAACAGTAATCCCCTGTTTTTCTGCTTACATGAGATTAGTAGTGATTTCTAGGCAGCATTAGATCCTTCATATGTACTGCATGTAACTTGATTTCTGTGTGTGATATAAATAAACTATTATTGATTGATTGATTGATTGATTGATTGATTGATTGATTGATTGATTGATTGATTGATTGAAATGTTTGAGAATTAAACAGAATGTGCCATGCTCCTTGTGTTTATTTCACTGAGCTCCTCTCTGTATTGTGCTGTTAACGTTCCCTGAACACACTCACTGCCTCAACTGACAATCTGGATTTGGAGCAACATTTTATTATTATTACTTTATGATCATCTCATTTCTTAACATTTTATTTCATCATATTGCTTGGTATTTTTATTGGTCTTGCAATAATATTCTCAACCTGCAGGTCGCTGTTCTTTTGACTGTAAACCTCTGAATTATTCATTTCAGCACAAAACATGATTAAGATGCAGGGGGTCAAGTTCAAGTCTCATTTTATTATAAAAAAAAAAGCAAGATAAGAACAGATGAACCAGACATGAGCTTTGTCCTAAAAAATAAATAAATAAATAAATGCATAAATAAATAAATAAATAAATAAATGCATAAATAAATAAATAATCAGGTCACTGAAAAGATGCTCCACATGCACTGAGGGACCCTGAGGCTTGTTCCTCTTCAGTTCCTGCTGTGTAGAAAAGTCTGAAACTCCTTGAGACCATCCTGAAGCTCAGTTCTCACCATCTCCCATCCACATGAGCTGAACTCCTGCACAGCAGAAACACGAAGCACATCCACATGTCAACCAGCAGAAGCTGTGAGAGTGTGAGTGTGTGAGAGAGTGTGTGTGAGGGTGAGAGAGTGTGTGTGTGTGTGTGAGTGGTTTCTTCTCTGTGTACTGACCTTCTCTTTCAGTCGTTCCTCCAGCTTCTGAAAATAGGACCTCAGTGTATGAGTGCTGCTCTCCGCAGGTGTCTCCATCGCTCTCTGGACCTTTTTCCCGACCTGAACATCACCAACACAGACAATGAGGTCAACATTTATTCACTCCATACAGGAGCAGAGGTTCTGCTGCACTTCCCCTGCAGGGTCAGAACCAAAGCCAGAGCAGGAAAGATCTGACTCACACATTCCTGCAGCTTCTCCACTTGTCTGTTTATCAGATTGGTGAAGCGAGACACTTTCTCTCTGTCCCACGTCACTGACGCTTTGTTGTTTTTGAAGATTTTCTCAACTCCTTTCAGAGTCTCAAGAGCCACCAAGACCAGGTCTTCATCCTGCACAGACAAAACCATACAGCCATTATTTTTATGTGACTCTTCAGGAAAACAGTAACTGTTATTGATCCTGTTGTCTTTTTTTCACTCTAAGGAAACTTTTGTGAAATCAGCCCCACTTGGCTCAGATACCATTCAGTGTTCCACACTCTGAAGCAAAGAGAATGAAAAAGAACAAGAACAAAAAAGCTACACGATGAAACTAATGAAATCAACACTGGCAGCTGTTTTGAAGCTGGAGCCTGCACTTTTATTTAACATTGAACATTTTAAAACTCATCTACATCTGAATGGTTTAATGATACTGTATGTACAGATAGATTCCATTAGGTTTAGAGCCTGAAAGTTTCAAATCCAGGTGGATCTTTTATAATCAACATTGCAGCACATACCTGAGCTTGAACGAACACACCCTTTGGAAAGGAGTTATTATTTCTTTCCAAGCACTCCAGTGGCATGTGACCACCCTGTACACACACACACACACACACACACACACACACACACACACACACACAGAGTGAGCGATGCCTAAAATGACCAAGGATCTCCTGTCATCATCATCATCATCATCACTAATAGGCCGCATAATTAAAAGGACCCAAAACAACGGTTTAAAATATTAGAAATATAATGTTTATATCCTGAGAGGAAGTTGTTTCTCACCATGTTCTTCAGCAGCTCATTGCTCTGCTTGTTCAGTGTTTTGAGTCTGGTGTGTGTCCAGATGCAGGATGGCAGAGCTGCAGCTTCACTCAACACCAACACGAGCAGCAGCACAAAGTTCACCAGCTCCATATTCAGCACTCAGAGAGAAAATATTCAGCACTCAGTCTCAGCTCGAATCTCAGAGCTCCTCTGAAGGTGGAATGAACCCTAACACCACTGCTTTCTCTATTTATTTAATTTCATTTGGGTTTTTCTTTCATTCTTTTTTTTTTTTTTTTTTGCGTGTGGAAAATTATAACTACATTAATTTCTTTTTTTTTTTACCAAAGCATTTCGGATTTCGCCTCCAGATGGGCATTGCATCACGCAGAAGTGTGACATCACCACTTTCCTTTTCATCTCCGCACTGCACTCGGCATTTCCCCTGATGTTTAACAATGATGTTCGGCTTCAGTGAGGTTTATTTTTTAAACTGAAAATAATGTAACACACATCAGTTGTTGAAACTGAACCCATTTCCGCCGTCTGGATGATTGACAGCAGCACGCGCTCCTTCAACACCAGCCGACCAGTTTAACCCCTTCAGCTCCACACTCAGATGTGTGTGAGACAGAGGGAGATTAGAGGAGGTGCAGTGAGAGCGCTGCTGCTGGGACAAAGAACACAAACACAATATGTGTGACCTGTTTCAATATTTATTCATCTGTAAGTCGGTGGGAAGAATAAAGACTTGTTTCCTGGGATCTGTTCAGGTCTAAATCCAGCTGTTCACTGAATAAGATCCTGGTTCATCCAGATGTGCAGGAAGACTGGATTAATTAATGCGCAAGCTATTGTAACCCCCTCTAACGCACAACATGGGTCACAAGTGACCCGCATTCATTTCTAATGTAATTTCCAGCAAGGACATGGTTTTCTCTCTTACAACTTCTTGAAACAATACATTTAACCCTATAATATTTTATAAATTGACAGATTAGGTAGGGTTTGATGCACAAAAACTATTTTTTATCATTTTTACTTTTGTATCTCATAAATAAACATGTATTTGTAATTTCTCCATTAATTCGCAGACATGGGTCACAAGTGACCCGCATTCATTTCTAATGTAATTCCAAGCATGGATATGGTTTTCTCACTTACACCTTAAAAAATCAATACTTTCACCTACAATATTTAAAAAGTTTATAAAGTAGGTAATGTTTGAAGCATAAAAATTTTTTTTACTTAAGTTTATTTTAATTTAACCTAGATTTGGTGTTCTGAGGAACTATAATATTTGCAAGTGTTTCCTGTCAGGAAAACATTTAAAGTCGGACCACTGTTGATCGCTGACTGTTGACACTCATTTTAGAAGTTTACAAAGCTGCTTCTGCAAAACTACGTGTAAGTATTTATTTTCAGTTGTAATATTACATATTTATTACACAACTGTTACAGAGTTATTATTGACCTCATGGATCAAATGGTCCACACATACACATCGAAGAGGCGAACAAGGAGGTGGCCCATGGTGCTCTGGCAAAACATGCTTGATGTTGGTGCTCTGAACGCCTTCACCATCTTTACTGCACAACACCCTGACTATATGAATGGTGTGCCAAATGCACGGCGGCTTTTCATCAAGGAGTTGGCCAAAGAGCTCATCATGCCTCACATGAACAGGCGCATGGAGACCTCTGTTCATCTCCGGAGGAATGTTACTGAGGCCATGGCAACATGTGGTGTGAAAAGGGGGAGTGCTGAGACCACCCATCCACAAGAGGACTTAAGACAGGGAGGAAAATCCAAGAGGAAGAGATGCAGCCTTTGTCCAACTGCCAGAGATAGGAAAGTCACCCTCTCCTGCTCCAAATGCACACGGCCTACATGCAAGGACCATTCAGTTACTGTGGTAATTTGTGATACATGTAAGAACTGAGACTGCTGTCTCGGCGTGTTCTCAATGTATACATGCCTGTGCCCATGCCAATATAATATTACCTTACCCAATCAGTTTTATTCAGTTACATTTACCACTTCCCCACAGTTTGAAAGTTAATATTCCAGTTGTCCATGGCTCACTATAGCTACTAATGCAGTGAAGTTCAGTATTGGTGTTTACAGTGTTAGTTGCTGTACATAATGTACAATGTACAATGTTTAATGTTTTAAATATACCAACAACCTTTTTAATCAGATTACTATTAGAAATGATTTAGATTTTTAGAATATTTTTTTTTTGTTATTTGTAGTGAAATGGTTCGCATAATATTTTTTATCTTAATCACAATCACTTAGCCAACACAGGTCATTTCTGACCCATGTGTTCAACCGCTGTACTGCTTCACAAAATGTATTCCAATTCATGGAGTAGCCATAGTGGAATGAACATAATTATTGCTGTTTTTTAAAAGCTGAATATGTAATGATAAATTTTGATATTAAATGATGAAATAAACTAATTTCAAATATTACTGCAAATAAATTCTGATTCTTATTAATTTTACATAGGAAATTAATGCGGGTCATTTGTGACCCATGTGTGCAAATATAATATAGCTACATAAAAAGTGTTATAATTCAATGGGTAACCATAAATTAATGAAAAGAATAATTAATGTTTGAAAAAAACTGAATAAGTGATGGAAACTTGGTAAATTAAATGAAAAATTAATAAAAAAAAAAACTAGCTAAGAAATACTAAACCTTCAACAAAACTCCATAGAAAATGAATGCGGGTCACTTGTGACCCATGTTGTGCATTAGAGGGGTAGTGACAAAAAAAGTATTTTTATTTAAAATCGTTTAGAGATATAAATTTAAAAAAGTTTTGAAATGAACAAAAACAAGTTAATTGAGGAATTCATGGAGTGTGGGGTCATGAAAATAATTTATTGCAGAGATAAAAAGCAAATTAAACGCAGCCGGGTCACTTGTGACCCATGTTGCGCATAAAAGGGTTAAATATGTTGGGATGTTGAGGTGAAATTAATGTTATAATCTCATCACTATTTAAACACAATCCAGGAACCAGCAGAGCTACAGACAGGACGTGCAGAGAAAGAGTCCGTGATTAATGTCTCCATCGGATCAGTGTTACTGCAAGACTGTTTTTTTTTATATTTAATCAAAGATTCAAAAGTCGACTCAACATCGGATTTATTTATTTATTCATTTATTTATTCATTCATTTATTTATTCATTCATTTATTTATGTATTTATTTAAAGACCTGCAGACGATTATCGGCGGGATTTCTTTTTTAACCTCGTGTGAGAGGTTTAATTCTGGGACTTTCTGTGCACCATGCTCACCCGAAAGAGTCGGAAATATATCAGATCGATTCTCTTTAATTATTCTTACATTATGGAAATCCTTCTTAATGGAAGTTTGTAGCTGCTCGTGATTTCTAGTTATTATTAGGATTTCCCCTGCAGCTCTCTCAAAGGCCACAGAACACACTAATTTTGGTTAATAAATAAATAAATAAATAAATAAATAAATAAATTATTAAAGATTGAAGTTACAATTTCTCATAGATTGGATAGTACAATAATAATAATAATAATAATAATAATAATAATAATAATAATAATAATAATAATAATAATAATAATAATATGTATTATTGCATATTAGCGATTTAGGGTTTAGTTTCGAGTTAATATTTTGTACAGCAGATGGAAAGGAGCGCGCTGATCACTGCTGCACACTAACATCCAGGAGCAGTGATAAAGAGTGAACTTATAACATGTAGTATTAGTAGTATTAGTAGTAGTATTTATAGTTGTTGTTGTTGTTGTTGTTGTTGTTTGTCCTCATCTGAAACAAGGCTTTCATTTCAGTCTGTCTTTAGTTTCTCCTCGAGCGTTTACACCACTTCGGGAAAGAATCTGGATTAAACAAATAAAATGCGAATTGGAATGTGATTATTTTAAAAGTAATAAATAATTAACTTCACGCTTTTTAATTTGTGTAGCGCTTTTCTTTTCTACACAGAGGCATTTTGACCATTCCGAATATTATCCATTTTGCCTGTCTATATATATATATATTACATCACTGAGACCTGTTGCTTTATTTTCTGAAGTGAAATCGACTCGGTTTGAGTCTGATCGAGGAGATGCACAAGCACAGCCACTGAAATCCCAATAATGTGTAAAAAGACAGGGATTAAACAAATATTCTATCTTTCTGTGCTTTGGGAGAGACTGGCTCCCCCCGTTCTAAAGCATTTCATTTCCCAGCATTACTGAATATCTTCACTTACAGTGTTCACTGTTCACTGCTGTGAGCTTTGACTGATGTCTGCAGTGCTGGACAGTGAAGCCGCTCTCACTGCACCTCCTCTAATCTCCCTCTGTCTCACACACATCTGAGTGTGGAGCTGAAGGGGTTAAACTGGTCGGCTGGTGTTGAAGGAGCGCGTGCTGCTGTCAATCATCCAGACGGCGGAAATGGGTTCAGTTTCAACAACTGATGTGTGTTACATTATTTTCAGTTTAAAAAATAAACCTCACTGAAGCCGAACATCATTGTTAAACATCAGGGGAAATGCCGAGTGCAGTGCGGAGATGAAAAGGAAAGTGGTGATGTCACACTTCTGCGTGATGCAATGCCCATCTGGAGGCGAAATCCGAAAAGCTTTGGTAAAAAAAAAAAAAAGAAATTAATGTAGTTATAATTTTCCACACGCAAAAAAAAAAAAAAAGAATGAAAGAAAAACCCAAATGAAATTAAATAAATAGAGAAAGCAGTGGTGTTAGGGTTCATTCCACCTTCAGAGGAGCTCTGAGATTCGAGCTGAGACTGAGTGCTGAATATTTTCTCTCTGAGTGCTGAATATGGAGCTGGTGAACTTTGTGCTGCTGCTCGTGTTGGTGTTGAGTGAAGCTGCAGCTCTGCCATCCTGCATCTGGACACACACCAGACTCAAAACACTGAACAAGCAGAGCAATGAGCTGCTGAAGAACATGGTGAGAAACAACTTCCTCTCAGGATATAAACATTATATTTCTAATATTTTAAACCGTTGTTTTGGGTCCTTTTAATTATGCGGCCTATTAGTGATGATGATGATGATGATGATGATGATGATGATGATGATGATGATGACAGGAGATCCTTGGTCATTTTAGGCATCGCTCACTCTGTGTGTGTGTGTGTGTGTGTGTGTGTGTGTGTGTGTGTGTGTGTGTGTGTGTGTGTGTGTGTGTACAGGGTGGTCACATGCCACTGGAGTGCTTGGAAAGAAATAATAACTCCTTTCCAAAGGGTGTGTTCGTTAAAGCTCAGGTATGTGCTGCAATGTTGATTATAAAAGATCCACCTAGATTTGAAACTTTCAGGCTCTAAACCTAATGGAATCTATCTGTACATACAGTATCATTAAACCATTCAGATGTAGATGAGTTTTAAAATGTTCAATGTTAAATAAAAGTGCAGGCTCCAGCTTCAAAACAGCTGCCAGTGTTGATTTCATTAGTTTCATCGTGTAGCTTTTTTGTTGTTGTTCTTTTTCATTCTCTTTGCTTCAGAGTGTGGAACACTGAATGGTATCTGAGCCGAGTGGGGCTGATTTCACAAAAGTTTCCTTGGAGTGAAAAAAAGACAACAGGATCAATAACAGTTACTGTTTTCCTGAAGAGTCACATCAAAATAATGGCTGTATGGTTTTGTCTGTGCAGGATGAAGACCTGGTCTTGGTGGCTCTTGAGACTCTGAAAGGAGTTGAGAAAATCTTCAAAAACAACAAAGCGTCAGTGACGTGGGACAGAGAGAAAGTGTCTCGCTTCACCAATCTGATAAACAGACAAGTGGAGAAGCTGCAGGAATGTGTGAGTCAGATCTTTCCTGCTCTGGCTTTGGTTCTGACCCTGCAGGGGAAGTGCAGCAGAACCTCTGCTCCTGTATGGAGTGAATAAATGTTGACCTCATTGTCTGTGTTGGTGATGTTCAGGTCGGGAAAAAGGTCCAGAGAGCGATGGAGACACCTGCGGAGAGCAGCACTCATACACTGAGGTCCTATTTTCAGAAGCTGGAGGAACGACTGAAAGAGAAGGTCAGTACACAGAGAAGAAACCACTCACACACACACACACACTCTCTCACCCTCACACACACTGTCTCACACACTCACACTCTCACAGCTTCTGCTGGTTGACATGTGGATGTGCTTCGTGTTTCTGCTGTGCAGGAGTTCAGCTCGTGTGGATGGGAGATGGTGAGAACTGAGCTTCAGGATGGTCTCAAGGAGTTTCAGACTTTTCTACACAGCAGGAACTGAAGAGGAACAAGCCTCAGGGTCCCTCAGTGCATGTGGAGCATCTTTTCAGTGACCTGATTATTTATTTATTTATTTATTTATTTATGCATTTATTTATTTATTTATTTATTAGGACAAAGCTCATGTCTGGTTCATCTGTTCTTATCTTGTTTTTTTTTATAATAAAATGAGACTTGAACTTGACCCCCTGCATCTTAATCATGTTTTGTGCTGAAATGAATAATCCAGAGGTTTACAGTCAAAAGAACAGCGACCTGCAGGTTGAGAATATTATTGCAAGACCAATAAAAATACCAAGCAATATGATGAAATACAATGTTAAGAAATGAGATGATCATAAAGTAATAATAATAAAATGTTGCTCCAAATCCAGATTGTCAGTTGAGGCAGTGAGTGTGTTCGGGGAACGTTAACAGCACAATACAGAGAGGAGCTCAGTGAAATAAACACAAGGAGCATGGCACATTCTGTTTAATTCTCAAACATTTCAATCAATCAATCAATCAGTCAATCAATCAATCAATCAATCAATCAATCAATCAATAATAGTTTATTTATATCACACACAGAAATCAAGTTACATGCAGTACATATGAAGGATCTAATGCTGCCTAGAAATCACTACTAATCTCATGTAAGCAGAAAAACAGGGGATTACTGTTATAAAGAGGAAATTTGGTCACACATTTACTGAGTTTAATTGTTTTGTTTTGGTTTCTTTGTTTTTAAAGAGAAGCTCAGAGTTCACGAAGTCGTTAAAGTTACTTAGAAACAGATATCTGCTGAACAAACCCAGAGAGCAGGACATTGCATCATCCATGTCATCTAGTTGAAAATGATGTAAGTAAAATATGTCTGTGAGTGAGGAAACACCAGGCTTCACCTCACCCTGGGTGAGTACTTTCAGTTTCCTGCTGCAACTCGAAAGTAGTCCCGAAGCTTACTGCTGCCACACCAGAAAAAAAAAATCTGTATTATGTAATAAAATGAAAAGTTTATTGTTATAACAATATATTTGGTATTGCGTAATAACTTTAAACTCATATTTGAGTCTATGGTTTGAATGACATGTGTGTGGAATAAACTGGGTAATGTGGAGAATAAACTGGGTAATGTGGGGAATAAACTGGGCAATGTGGAGAATAAACTGGGTAATGTGGAGAATAAACTGGGTGATGTGGAGAATAAACTGGGTAATGTGGGGAATAAACTGGGTAATGTTGAGAATAAACTGGGTAATGTGGGGAATAAACTGGGTAATGTGGGGAATAAACTGGGTAATGTGGAGAATAAACTGGGTAATGTTGAGAATAAACTGGGGAATGTGGGGAATAAATTGGGTAATGTGGGGAATAAACTGGGTAATGTGTGGAATAAACTGGGTAATGTGGGGAATAAACTGGGTAATGTTGAGAATAAACTGGGTAATGTGGAGAATAAACTGGGTAATGTGGGGAATAAACTGGGTGATGTGGAGAATAAACTGGGTAATGTGGGGAATAAACTGGGTAATGTTGAGAATAAACTGGGTAATGTGGGGAATAAATTGGGTAATGTGGAGAATAAACTGGGTCATGTGGGGAATAAACTGGGTAATGTGGGGAATAAACTGGGTAATGTTGAGAATAAACTGGGGAATGTGGGGAATAAATTGGGTAATGTGGGGAATAAACTGGGTAATGTGTGGAATAAACTGTTTAATGTGTGGAATAAACTGGGTAATGTGGGGAATACACATGATTTAATCAAGATCTAGTTCATGTTTGAGTTGAACTGCAGTAAAGTTGGAAATATATTCACAGATTCAAACTTCCGGGATCAATAACTCTTCAACAAAATGCTGTTAGAACACAATAGACACCTCTTTCCTCCTGTACCCAGGTAAACACCCAGCTACAACCTGATTTTAATCAAACCGAGTCTCCAGCTGTACTAATCACCTGTGTGAGCCGGCTGTGACACAAGCGCACAGGGACTGTGTAAATAGTGCAGGACTGAAAAGAAATGCAATGAAAATATTTAATAACTTCACTCTTATTCACTGTAGTGTCACTAAAATCGCTGCACACATTAACAGTCTCCTGTTTGTTACACTACAACAGTTATTTTGGGAAAATGTGCTTTTGCATAATTTTGGGGAATTTATATTTGGAAAAATATTCAATACCTTTCCTGTTAGATACTGTAGTGTCACCAAAATCACTAGCAGGAGACTGTTGATGTGTGCAGTGATTTTAGTGACACTGCATTGAATAAGGGTGAAGTGACCGAATATTTTTCGTAGCATCTCTTTTTGCCAGTGATGTTTATTGGTTTATTAATATTACAGTTGACAGTACACAGTAATAATACTTATGCACATCATTCCAACAGAACGTTAACGCCTGGCCAAAGTCAGCAGTGAAAGAACATGAACTTATAAACATCGACTCAAGATGGCTTTCAAGAAGTACACTAGTGTTAAACTTGGGTATACATACACACTGAGATTACAAATTAGAGACACATAACAAACCAAATAAATAAATAGGGGA